>NC_081562.1:22935367-23232694 GCF_022355385.1 Mustela nigripes
GAGAGAGAGAGAGAGAGAGAGAGAGAGAGAGAGACAGGGAAACAGAACAGAAAGAGAGAGAATGATAGGATATAGGTGTGTGTTATGCATGTGCCCTGGTCCACTGTGTTGGTTACACAGGATGAATAGTAAGGCACTCAATAGTTTCTTACAACCTCACCCTAAAAACAATAAATTTTCACCCCAAATCCCACCCTCCCATGGCTCTTAGAACCACATGTGCTGTTCCCTAAATGTGCTAGGCAGTACTGTGTCTCCACCATTTGTCCTTACCTTCCCTTTGCCTGGGATGCTGATCCATGTCCTCTCCCTGTGGTAAATTCTGACTCATTTCCAAGACCAGTACATAGGCCATTGCCTGTAGAAAGCTTTCTTTCATTATTCTTGTCTCCCTTTGGAAGGTACTCCTGCTTCTTCTGGTTTTCTCTCTTGGCTGTCAAAATGTTCATCTACCACACAGGATTTGAATTCATTGCAATGTTATTGTTTGCTTTGCTTTTTATCTGCAGAATTGATTCCAGTGTTGTCCTCAGTGGACACTCAAGGAGAGCATGCCAAATGGACACCTGAGCTTGGTGAGGTTGACTTGGAAGTAGAATGGGAAGCTGTTGCAAGATATGAATCTCTCAGCTATTTTTCTCATTTGATAAATACTGTTATGAACTATTTTCCTTTACTAAAACTCATTGGCTTATAGCTTAGGGGTAACATGTCATTTTACAATCAGATAAATGGTTCATTAGGAGTAAGAGATCTTTTCATTCTCCTCACCCCTCAGCATGCATTTGCCACAAACATCTATCCGCCCCATCCCCATGGCAGTCTTCATCTTAGTAAATAGCAGCTCCCCCTCCAACATACACCCACAGCTCTCTGACTTTAAAACCCAGAAAGCTGGAATCATTCTTGGTTGCATTCCCTTCTCTTGTTCTCCTCCTGCCTTATCCAATCTTTGAGCACAAACTCTCGACCCTATCTTCATGTTATCTCTCTCCCTTCCTTGTCATTTCCACAGCCACCCCCGTGACCACCCACCAGTAACTCTGGCTTGGGTTATGGCTGTAGCTCCTTAATTGGTCTTCCCATATCTGTTCTCCACAGAGTGGTCAGATAGACATAACAACATAAATTGGAGAATTTCTCTCCTCTGGTGAAACATTTTAATGGCTTCCCACTGTCCTTTGAATGAAATTGAAATTTCCTGAGCATGGCCTAAGAGGCCCTATGAGGTCAAATTCCGACTGTCTCCCAGCTCCTGTCAGGTTTCTTTCTCCATCACATGCCAGGCTCCTTCACACTGAGTTGCTTTCTTCATCTAAGAGCTCTGCAGACTCCTCTGACTGGAAACATCTTTCTAATGTTCTGGAGGATTGATTCCTCCCCAAATGTAGGAGTCAGTTTTTATGTCATTTCCCCAGAGAAGCCTTCCTCGACCCTCATTAAGTGAGATCCCCTCTTGGTCTCTTTCCACAGTAGATTTTGTGTTCTACCTAGTACTCCCAGAATTTGCCATGAGTTCAGTTAGTGGTGTGTTTGTTCCTATTGTCTACTCTCCCAGTGGGCTTTAACTAGCACAAAGGTGGATAGCATGACTATCATATTCATTCAGTCACCATCATGGTGCTTGATAAAGACCATATGGTCCATAAAACACATATTGAATGAATGGATAAGTGAGTAAGTATTCAGATTCATCTTGCCATTCAGTGGCTGGCATAACCCTCTCATGCTTTAAGACTTACCTCTAATGCCAGCTCTGCATAAAGTCTTCTCCAATCCCCCTACTCAAACCCTAACTTAGAGTTTCCATATTATTTGTTTAAAGCTTTGATGTTGAGAAGCAATATATGAAGTAGTTGAGAGAGCAGGTTTTAAAGTAAGAGTTGAGTTGAATTCTTTTTTTTTTTTTTTTAAGATTTTTAACAACATGTTTCACAGAGATCAATAGAAAGAGAGAGAGACTACATTGATAAGGGGGGGGGGGCAGCAGAGGGAGAGAGAGAAGCAGGCTCTCCACTGATCTCAGGATCCTGAGATTATGACCTGAGCTGAAGGCAGATGCTTAACCAACTGAGCCACAAGGTGCCCCAAGAGTTGAGTTGAATTATTACCTAGTATTTTTCACTTTTGTGATCTACTTGGGTGAGTAATTTAAGCTCCCTGACTTTAAAAAAAAATTTAGTTTAATTTCAATTTAGTTAACACATACTGTATTATTAGTTTCAGAGGTAGAATTTAGTGATTCATCAGTTGCATACAACACCCCAATGCTCATTACTTTAAGTGTCCTCCTTAATGTCTAACACCCAGTTATCCCATCACCCCCACCAGATGAGGCAGATAAAACACAAAGCTTTCTTTTTTTATGTAATTTTTTAAAATTTATTTTTTTTCAGTGTTCCAAGATTCATTGTTTATGTACCATACTCAGTGCTTTATGCAATACACACCCTCCTTAATACCAATCACCAGGCTCACCCATCCCCCCACCCCTCTCCCCTCCAAAACCCTCAGTTTGTTTCTCAGTGTTCACAGTCTCTCATGGTTTGTCTCCCTCTCTGATTCCCCCCCAACTCACTTCTCCTCTCCTTCTCCCAATGTCTTCTGTGTTATTCCTTACACTCCACAATTAAGTGAAACCATGTGGTAATTGACTCTCTCTGCTTGACTTATTTCACTCAGCAGAATCTCCTCCAGTCCCATCCATGTTGATAGAAAAGTTGGGTATTCATTCTTTCTGGTGGAGGCATAATACTCCATTGTATATATGGGCCACATCTTCTTTATCCATTCGTCTATTGAAGGGCAACTTGGTTCTTTCCACAGTTTGGCGATCATGGACATTGCTGCTATGAACATTGGGGTACAGATGGTCCTTCTTTTCACTACATCTGTATCTTTGAGGTAAATACCCAGTAGTGCAATTGCAGGGCCATAGGGTAGCTCTGTTTTTAATTTCTTAAGGAATCTTCACATTGTTTTCCAAAGTGGCTGCACCAACTTGCATTCCCACCAACAGTGTAAGAGGGTTCCCCTTTCTCCACATCCTCTCCAACACTTACTGTTTACTGTCTTGTTGATTTTGGCTGAAGCTTTCTTTAAAAGAGAACAATAAACACCTGACTCTTCTAGGAAATGGGTATTCAGACATTGCCAATATTCAGTTATTGAAAACATATTTTAAAAATATGTAAGAAAAATTCAAAAGAATATTTTCAAAGGAGAGGAGCTTGGTTTGTGTACTGGATTGAATAGTGTCCCCCTAAAATTATATGTCTACCTAGAATATATAAATAGGTCTTTGGAAATTGTTCCAAATAATTTAATCAATCATCAATTTAATGTCCAAGCAGGTATCATCAACTTAAGGTGAAGTCATACTGGATCAGGGTAGTTTCTATGTCTAATGAGGCTGGTGGTTTTTTGTTTTTTGTTTTTTTTAATAGGAAGACTGGAATTTGGACACAGGCACACAGACGTAAGGGGAAGATGATCATGTAAAGATGGAGGCAGAAATTGGAATGAAGTTTCCCCAAACCATGGGATGCTAAGAAGTACAACAGTTACTACAAACTACAAGAGAATTCTTCCCTAGAGTCTTCAGAGGAAGTATGTCCATGCTGGAACTTTGATTTCAGACTTCAATCCTTCAGAGCTGTGAGATAATAAATTTCTGTTGTTTAAGCCATTTGGTTTGTGATTATTTGTTACAGCAGCCCTAGGAAACGAATACAGTCTGAAGACTTAAGTACCAGACTGTGAGCTCTGCCAGATACTAGCTCCATCTACATCCTTGAGCAACCTCTCCAAGGCCTCAGTTTTCTTATTTGAAAAAGAGTATGACACCAAAGTCAGGTAAAAAACAGTACAGGAAAAAAATTACAGACCAATTTCCCTGATGAACATAGATATAAAACTCCTCAACAAAATACATGCAAATTGAATTCAACAGCATATTAAAAGGATCATACACCATAATCAAGTGGGATTTATCCCTAGGATGAAAGAATTGTTCATTTGCAACAATATGAGCGGATATTGAAGATGTGCTAAGTGAAAAAAGTCAGCTACAGAAGGACAAATACTGCATGATTCTAGTTATGTGAGGTATCTATAGGTCAAATGGTAGAAGCAGGAAATAGAGTGGTGGTTTCCAGAGGACAGAGGTAGGGTAAAATCGGGAGTTGTTCAATGCGTATTAAGTTACAGTTATACAAAATGAGTAAGTTCAAGGATCTGCTGTGCAGCATGGTGTCTGTAGTTAATGATATGATGTGCACTCAAAAATTTGTTCAGAGGGTAGATCTTAAGTGTTCTTATACAAAAACAAACCAACAAAAAAGCAAGGGACTCAAGGGAAACTTTGGAGATGATGGATATGTTTATTATATTGATTGTAGTTATGATATTATGGAAGCAGTCATGCATCCAAAGTTCTCAAAGTGTATACATTAACTATGAATGGTTTCCTTTTGTGAATTAGTTATTCCTCAATAAAGTTGTAAGAAAGAAAGAAAGAGAGAGAGAGAAAAAGAGGGGCACCTGGGTGGTTCAGTCAGTTAGGCCTCCAACTCTTTTATTTATTTTAATTATTTTTATTAGCATATAATGTATTATTTGCCCCAGGGGTACAGGCCTGTGAATCATCAGGCTTACACACTTCACAGCACTCACCATAGCACATACCCTCCCCAATGGCCATAACCCAACCATCCTCTCCTTACTCCCCTCCCCCAGCAACCCTCAGTTTGTTTCATGAGATTAAGAGTCTTTTATGGTTTGTTTCCCTCCCAGTTCCATCCTGTTTCATTTTTTTCCTTCCCTACCCCCCCAAAACCCCACCCTGTCTCTCAAAGTCCTCGTATCAGTGAGATCATATGATAATTATCTTTCTCTGATTGATTTATTTCACTCAGTGTAATACCCTCAAGTTCCATCCACAATTTCATTTCTTTTGATGGCTGCGTAGTATTCCATTGTATATATCTCTATATATACATACCACATCTTTATCCATTCATCTGTTGATGGACATCTAGGTTCTTTCCAAAGTTTGGCTATTGTGGACATTGCTGCTATAAACATTCGGATGCATGTGCCCCTTCAGATCACTACATTTGTATCTTTAGGGTAAATACCCAGGAGTGTGATTGCTGGGTCATAGGGTAACTCTATTTTCAACTTTTTGAGGAACCTTCATGCTGTTTTCCAGAGTGGCTGCACCAGCTTGCATTCCCACCAACAGTGTAGGAGGGCTCCCTCCTTTCTGCATCCTTGCCAACATCTGTCGTTTCCTGACTTGTTAATTTTAGCCCTTCTGACTGGTGTGAGGTGGTATCTTATTGTGGTTTTGATTTGTATTTCCCTGATTAGGCCTCTAACTCTTGATTTCAGTCCAGGTCATGATCTCAGGGTCATGGGATCAAGCCCTGTGTTAGGCTCCACACTCAGTGGGGAGTCTGCTTGGGATTCTTTCTTTCCCTCTGCCCATTCCCTCCACTTATGCTCGCTCTCTCTCTTTAAAAATAGATCTTTAAAAAAATTTAAAAAGGATGAAAGAAAAAGTATGTATAGAAAACCTCTGTGCCCTGATTCATATTGCTTACCATCTTACTCTAGATGAAAATGCGTGGGCTGCCCCAGGCAGAATTTACATTTTGCCCCAGAGTGTCTGTGCTGCAGCTACATGGGGTTCCTGCAGGACTCACTATTCTCAGGCATTGCAGCCCTGGAAATGTTAGGATGCCAATACCCTATAGGACAACTCTTGACCCAGAGGGACAGATTCCAGGAAGAAAATATTTCCCTCCACAGAGTCTCAGGCATATAGTTCTAGGACGTTTTCTGCACAGTTCCTCCCAGCCTCCCCCACCTATTAGAACCTCTGTATCTTGCTGAGTAAATCATCCAGATAATACAATACTGGGTTGGCTTCCCATACTTCCCTGTTTTACTCTCCATTTCCTTATTCACTTCCCAAATTAAACTGCCTGCACACCAGCCCTCAGCATTGGTTCTGCTTATTGGGGAACCTAGGCTAAGACACAGTGAAAATCATGGCATTGACCTCACAGATTTGTTCCAAAGATGAACATTTAAACACATGTAAAGTGTTTAGTCTAGTGCTTGGCGCCTTGAAAGCTCTCAATAAATGTTAGCCATTTTCCCCATATGAGATGGAATGTTCTGGAAGATGAATTTGAAATGTGCTATCATCAATCTCTCTTTCTAAGTGTTGAGTGGATGCATAACAGTAAAAGTCGTTTGTGGTTTTCAGCTTCAGCTTCCATCTTCATTAACACAAGTGGGGCTGTAATGGTAGAAAACAAGATATCAAATTTCACTCCCCCTTATGACACCCACTTGAAGCCCTGAACCCAAGAACTAAAAGCAAAATAAAACTATTTACCAGCCACAGAGAAAGGAGAATAACAGCATGTGGCTTATAAACTTAACAAATGTAATCACAGTAATTGAGCAGCCCAGGAAATAATTTGGCCAGCATAATTATATTACAAATTACATATTGCACAATTAAACAATTGCATTTTGGCCACAAATGGAACTCCAAATATACAATTTATGGTGAAGTGGAGAGGTAATTTAAAATGAGAAAAGAAAAGCAAGGGCCCAGAAATGTATTTACATTTATATCCATAGTGGAAGGAATATACAAGCAAAGTAATAAAGAAAAAGGCCAGTGTTTTTAACAGAAAACAAAACAAAACAAAACAAAAGAAACAAAACAAAACACAACCAAAACTGAGTTGAGCGAAGGTTTACCAAGTACTATGTAGATGCCTTACCACTATTTGACTTTCTAATGTATATAAAACCTAAAGGCCCAGTTCTTTCTTACTATGGGTAAGAAAGTTTCTATATTACTGTTTCTTGATTTAGGCTATTAAAATGGATTAATAAAGTCATTAATTTAGTGGGAAATTCTAATACCCAATCATCAAAAGCATGTCAGAAAAGTTACATCTTATTTTTCCTTCTCAAATATATTCCTGAAGTATGCTGATTAGAATAGGCACACAAACAAAAAATAAATAAATTGCCTTTCTCACTTTGCTGTTCACACTTCTTGGGAATTTGGTTATTTGGTCTGACTCTCATCAAATATTGACTATGGGCTTTCTACCTGCTAGGTTCAAGAGAGGTAGTATGATGGGAACAAACCAACTTTAAGCAAATTATTACAAATAATGCATGACATGATAACAAATGTGTAAAATATCAAGAGATAAGGGTGCAAGGCTCCACGTAGGCACACAGCAGGGAGTTCTAACAAAGTCTGGTGAGGGAATGGAGTAGACCAGGGAGAAGGAAACTGATGATCTATATTTACACCGAGACCTGAAGACACACAAGAAATATAGGATTCATAATTTGTCTTATGATTAGTAAAGGACTTATAAGGGAAACCTTCCAGAATTTTTTGACTAGAAGCTCAAAATTCCAACTCCCATTTTTGGTGAAAACCATCTAAAGGCAAAACCAGTTAGAGAAAATTTTCCTCTGTCCAGAAAGAATCTTCAAACAACAATGACACCCACCACCACAGTAATTTGGGGATGATTTCTATAATAATTCTTGGTTTGCATCCTGCAGGACTGGTGACTTCATATGTCCATTGGATTTTTGATTAATGTTTAAACACCCAAATTCTCTTTCCTTAGTACTTGGAGTTTAGGGGCTGGATATCACCAGCATTTTTTGAAAATTGACAAAACACTACTCGTACAATCACCATTTATTCAGTGTTTTACTGTGAGCCACACCTCTGTTGAGAGTTTTGTCCTCCTCAGTCTTCCCAACAGTTTATGTGGTGAGGGCTACTCTTACCTTACTGAGCACCTGGGACAATTGGGGTACCTAAGATAAATAAAATGGTTTCAGGACCCCAGAGAGTGAGTGGCTCATCTGGGAATGAAGCAGGCATCTCTCTGACCCAAACATCCACTCTTTAACATTTGCTATCAAGCCTTTCACCTGTTTAAAAAAAGGGAGGGGGGGGGGAAGAGTAGAAGCACAAGTGCTTTGTCAGGAGGGGATTTGCTCCCACTCTCTAGGACTGGTTTCTAACACGTGGTCCTCATTTTCAATATCACCTAGAAACCTGATAGAAATGCTTGAACTACTAAATCTGAAACTCTTAGGTAGGAACAATTTGGGTCATATGGGGATTGTGATGCCAGTTCAAATCTGAGAATTGCTGGTCGAGGCAACAGTGGAAGGTCCTGCAACATCCTATGTTTGTTTAGGGTCTGCCCATCTCAGGCAACAAGGTGAATCTGATTCCTTTCCTTATGTCGGAACAGCCAGAACCAGGAAGCAAATTTTTCATTCAAGATGCAGGTTTGAAGCATATTCAGGGTCTGAGATTTCTCTCTTTACTGCCTATCTCACATTGATTTATAATTGATCTTTGGTCCTTAAGCTTTATTTTTAATTCATAGTGTCTGCCTTTTAAAACAAATGACCTCATTAAGAAACTTTCCCTGCCCCCTCAAGGTCCTAGCTTTGTTTAAATCTGAGTGTATGTATCTTAATTGGAAAATGTGGGAGACCCAAGTTAGAATGTGAAAAATCTGATTGGATCCTGGGAAGTGTAGATTTTCTAGGTGAACTTAATGAAGGAACTCTTCCCCAAGACAGAAGAAGAGCAACACCACAGGGAAGAAGTAACTAATAAAAACAAAGGAAATAAAAAGCCCCAGGGAAAAGGAAAATATTAGGTAGGTGGAATTGGGTCTTTCTCATAAAAAGGAAAACAACGTTGGAGTGAAATGGGAAGGTACTGGTTTAAGTGACATGACCTGAGTTATGCTTTTTGGTTAGTTTTTTTCTCTGCAAGTAAAAACTGCTCTGAGACTCAGCATTAAATGACTTACAAGTCATATTAAAGAGAAAGAATAACATAAGGATGGGTTCTGTGGGTCACCTATCCTGACCCAGGCAAAGTAGTAATCAAGTGAATTTGGAACATGCTACATACCCTTTCTCTGTCATGGGGGTTTGGTGTATATTAAACATACTCTCTGCACATAAACTGCTTCAGTAAGTGTTTTCCAATGTTATTTGATCTTAGAATCATTTTATGAGAATATCTGTTAATATCGTGAGAACACAATGATCTAAAGTCTTCAAGTACCATTGAGGTTCTTTGGGCTGGCTTTGTGATAGTCTTTAGTATTCAACTCATAAATTCATCCTTGTGATTGGTACTGTTCTGGTTCACCATGTTTAGAATAGACAGTGGGTCTTCAGGTGTGGTAAACGAAATACGAACTGGGTTCCCCAGTCAAAAACACTGAGACAAATATTGAGGAAATGCTATGACCAAAAATTTTTCTTAACACTTTCATGCTGGGTTCAAAGTCCAAGGTGCTGGACACCTCTGCTGGATGAAATTCTCATAGGTGGTTTGCTGCTCTATTTTGGAAAATATTTCATGATAGATACCTTGCTCTGAATTTTCTCTTTTTTGCAATTTCTACTTTGGAGAGAAGAAGGTGATAAGACTTAGCCTTGGCTAAGGAGCTTTGGGGAGAACATCATTCCTGGAGGCAGCAAACAGGACTAGGAGGATGGTGAAGCTGGTCCCTACCTCTTGGTGCTTGTCAGTGAGGTCTTCAGCCATAACCTCAATGCAGCTCATTTGTTGAATCAGTTTTGCTAAAAGGTTTCTTCACTTGGTTCGTGAGATCCTTCATGGCTAGGCCCCTGCTGACCTGTTCAGTCTTATTTCTCGCAACTTACCATCTTCCATAACATTGAACTTCTTCAGTCCCTTAAGTATCCCATGTTCTCTTTCTCTCTTCCCTGGGCCTTATTTCTTCAGCGGCAAACACCTTCCTTCCTCACCCCCCTTGTTTCCCCAGTTTTATTGGGACATAATTGATAGATAGCACTGAATGCCTTTCAGGTGTCCAGCACAACAGTCTGACTTATCTGTATTCTGAAATGATTACCACAATAAGGTTAGTTAACCTCTACCATCATCTTGTAAGATACAATCTTTTTAAAATTTGTTATTTTTATTAACACACAATGTATTATTTGCCCCAGGGGTACAGGTCTATGAATCATCAGGCTTACACACTTCACAGCCCTCACCATAGCACATACCCTCCGAAATGTCCATAACCCAACCACCCTCTCCCTGCCCCCCTTCCTCTGGCAACCCTCAGTTTGTTTTGTGAGATTAAGATACAATCTTAAAAAAGGAAAAAAAAAAAACCCTTTCTTGTTATAAATGAGAACTCTTAGGATTTACTATTTTAACAACTTTCATGTAGATCGTGCAGAAGCCTCATTTTCCTTCACCTCTCAGTTTGGATGTCACTTTCTCTGGGAAGACTTGTATATTTTTTAGAGTTGATTTTTTGTTGTGGTTTCATTTTGTTTTTAGTTGCAAGTGGTAGAAAACAAATCTGTTTTTAAATGGGAAAGGTTATTATGTGGCTCATAAAGTTTTGGAGCATTGGCTTGACTTTGGAACCTGACTTGATTAGAGCTGCAGCTGCTGCCAGCAATGATACTAAACCTGATTCAGGAACCTGACTTTCCAACCAGTGTACCTGCTACGGCTTGGGAGCCTTAAAGGCCAAATGGTTCCATGGAGGAAAGAATTAGTATTCATCTTTCTCAAATCTAAATAAAAACCTCTCAAAAATGAGTCTAATCACTGTAGCCTAGGGAACACACCTGTGCCTCAGTTACAAAAGAGGCTGGGGTGGCAAGTTTTCTGGGTCCTATCTCAGGGAATAGGGATACAAAAGGCTGAAAGTTTCCTGAGGATTCCAAAACATTCAAAGATGCTAGCAGCTAACCTAACACATGCTCCCCACTTATTTTCTGATTTTGTAACTCTGGGTTAGGTGCTCTTCAATACACTTCCCTTCTTGGCATCTTACCCCCAACTCCATATAGGAATCAGTTCTTTATTATTTTATAACTTTTTCCAAGCTGCCTCTGAGAGAAAGGACTGTGCGTCATCCATTTCTTTTTATTCACAATTACATTCCCAGTCCCTGGCTTATATTGCTTTGCACACAGTAAGTGCTTAATAAAGATCTGTTGAGAGAATACATTTAGCTCACCTAGTCTGGACTTCATAAGGCTGGCATCAAAGGAACATTCATCTACAGCTTCTGTATTTTTTCCCTTTATGATTCAAGCCCAATCTTCCTCCCCAACCCCAGCTTTATTGAGGTATAATCAATGGATAACATTGTGTAAGGTTAAAGTGTATGGTATGATGATTTGATACTGTGAAATGATAACCACAGTGAGGTTGGTTAACACATTCATCACTTCATATAGTTACCTTTTGTTTTTTAGTTGTGAGAACACTTAAGATATACTCTTTCGGCCAATTTCAAATATACAACACGATATTGTTAACTATAGTCACCATGCTGTACATTAGAACCCAAGAACTTATTTATCCTATAACTAGAAGTTCATATTCTTTGATAAAGCTCTCCACATTTTCCCTGATCCCCAGCCCCTGGTAACCACCAATTCACTCTCTGTTTCTATTAGATTTTTTAAATTCCACATATTAGTAAGACCATGCAATATTTTTCTTTATGTCTGTCTGATTTATTTCACTTACCATAATACCCTCAAGAGTCACCCATGTTGTTGCAAATGTTAGTATTTCCTTCTTTTAGTGGCTGGATATAATTCCATTGTATATTGATTTAGACCACATATCCATTCATTTATCATCAGACACTAAGGTCATTTCTGTGTCTTGGCTATTATGAATAATGCTGCAATGGAGATGCTGCTATTTCTTTGAGAGAGTGTTTTTATTTCCTTCAGATATACACCCAGAAGTGGGATTGCTGGACCAGCCAAACTTTTTATCTTGCACCCAATTCTATCATTGGACTAAGAAAAATATCATGAGCTCCAACCTTTTTGTTGAACTGGGCATTGGAAATCTATAAGCTTTTGCCAGCTTTTTATTACTTCAAGCTCTTCTCTTGTACCCTCAACCATTGACTGGAACTGCATTCCCTACCAGAAGGATGACTCAGGAGCAACACATTCCCACCTGCCTAACTCCTACATTGTTCTAGCCTGCTGACTCCTATTCCCACTATATTCGTTTTTCTTGTATGTGCCATTCCAGTGCAGTTTTGCCTTTCACATTTGGGTAGGCCTGATAGTTGAGTTCTCTCCAATAGTTCTAGGATTCCCAGTTCTAATTCCTCCCTTTTCCACTAGCCCAGCACAAAGAGCCTAGTGTTCCTTAGACTCAAGCCCAAATGAGGTTGGATGGATGGAAATATAAATGAAATTCCATCGTGGTCTATTTGAATTTGAAGTAGGGTAGAATAGTTGAGTAAAAATGCCAAATGAGCAGTGGTAGGAAATACTGATTTTGAGCTTACAAATGGAGTCATAGCCAGAGCTGAGAATTTGAGTTACCAGAAAAAGAGAGTGGCTAGAGTATGAAAGTATCCCAAAGAACTAATGTAGAATGGGAAATGAGGCAAAGATCAAACTCATGGTCTGTTGGCAAGACGGGGGAAGAGCCTGTTCAGACGAAGAAATCAGAAGTGTGAAATATGGGAGAAATAAATGATTGGGTAAGTTTGTGGGGAGATAAAGAGTATGAGGTAAAGGATACAGTTGAAGGGATTTTCTTAGGAAGAAGTGCAAAATATCCTTGCAATGAGAAAGAAAATAAGCCAGAAGAAGTAAAGAGACAGACATAAAAATGGGGAGGGAGAGGTTCTAAGGGAGTTTCATGGCTGATAGGTTTTATTTTTTCAGATCTGCTGAGATTTATGTGACTGTGATGTTCTTAGGGTTTTGAGAAGAATGGAGACAGCCTAAAAGAGCTGCTATAAGGAATAGGAAGGAGCTATTTAGGGATTCAGTAAAGTATCAGGATCTAACAGAAGTGGAATGATGTGAGTTTATAGCAGCTGCTATCACCACTTTTCTTTGAGGTGATAGCAAATTACTCAGATTTTAAATTTTCTTGAAATTAATAACATTTTGAGGTGTGGTTACAGTTTAAAAATAGCAAAACATGAAATAAACTTAATAAGATCTCAAATTAATTTCCAGTGACTCACATTTCAAGTTTTCTTGGGAAAGGTTACATGTGACATATCTCAAAACAATAGGGCTGACAACAGAATTAGTACTTATTGAATGTCCCTGGCATACAAGACTCTGGGCTAGGGGCTTTATAAGTGTTGTCTTATTGAACTTTCACAGCACCCCGAGAGGAGGCAACTAATATCTCCCTTATGAGGTCCAAAAAATGAGATTTCCAAAGGCATTCTACTCCAGGTCACTGGAAGAGAGAGGATTTGAACCTAAGGCTTAGCATGCCAAAACTTGGACTCTTTTCACTTCTTTGTGTTATTCTTCAGTGAGACATGAAAAACATCTTATAACTCTTATCTTTCATTATATTCACATTGCCATCTAGGTAATTCCTGATTTTATGAAAGAAAGAAAAATTTGATAGAAGATATGCTTTAATCTGCTAGCCCTCAGAATACAAGCATAATAGACAGTAGAGGGAAAAGATAGATGAAGGAGATTTTTAGAACAATTTCCAGAGATGTTATTGGGAATTTCTACTTTTTTTTTAAAAAAAAATATGCCAGAAGATTTCAAACCTTGAAGTGGATTCTAAATGAGAAGTGAAAAAGGTAAGAGTAGAAAAAGAGAACTCATCTAGAATACCTTTTGTCTACTGTGTTGCTCTTCTTCTAGATTGTTTTCTCACATTACTCTAATTTCTCCCCAGCAAAACAAAAGTAAAAACTGGAGTAGAAATGAACTCTTCATAGGACTAATGTCAAATTAGTAGGACTAATAAAGTTAAAAACACATGTGATCAGAAAATCCAAAGGAATGTTCAAACAAATTCCAAAAACTGGTGAATTTAGCAAGATTACTGGATAAAAGGTTAATATACAAAAATCAATTACATTTTTATATTAGAGGAATAAAAACATTAAAATAATCTAAAAATTATCATTTACATTAGACTTTAAAAGTATCAAATACTTAAGAATACATTTACTGAGGGGCACCTGGGTGGCTCAGTGGGATAAAGCCTCTGCCTTTGGCTCAGGTCATGATCCAGGGTCCTGGGATCGAGTCCCGCATCGGGCTTTCTGCTGAGCTGGGAACCTGCTTCCTCCTCTCTCTCTGCCTGCTTCTCTGCCTGCTTGTGATCTCTGGCTGTCAAGTAAATAAATAAAATCTTTAAAAGAAATCCATTTGCCGAAAGAGATTTAAAACTTCTATACTGAAAACTGGAAAATTAAGCACATAGCTGAGAAATATTAAAGATGTCTTAAATAAATAGAGAATTATACCATGTTTATGCATAACAGTATTTCTAAGATGCGGCTGTCCTCAAGTTGATCTATAGATTTAACAGAATTCCAATTAAAATCCAGCAGGTTAGCGGTTTTGGGGGGTAGAAACTTTCAAGTGGATCCTAAACTTTATATGCAAAGAGCCTAGGACAGCCAAGAACAGGGGTGTGTGTGTGTGTATGTGTGTGTGTATTTCATATATTAATATATATGGTGATATATCACCCATAAACTAATGATGTGGCCTTTTGGGGTTTCAGTTTTATGGAGAAAAGATTGCCTATTAGAGTTTTCATCTCAGGCAGGCTTAAGTTTTTGTTTTTGTTTTTTAACTTTTCCATGCACCATGTCAACTATGAATATTGTACTTTATAGTTATGCTTCTGGGCAGAGTACCCGAACATTAAAGTTTCAGTGCTCTGTTAATTTTTCAGAATTCCTGCTTTCTCTGTCTTCAAACTTAGTTTATTATCAGTTTATTGATACTTAAAAAAACCTATTTATTTATTTATTTTAGAGAGAGAGTGTGAGAGAGCATGGTGGCGGGGGGAGGCAAATGAAGAGGGAGAGTCCTAAGCAGACTCTGCTGAGTTCAGAGCCTGAGGCAGGCATGACCTCAGCCAGAATCAAGAGTGGGATGCGTAACTGACTGTGCCACCCAGATGCCCCTTGATATTGTTTTTAAGAAAAAAATGGACTTTTAGTTATTTTTCAGCAATAAAATTTATCAAGATGCCCAGGTAACTATTGTTAGAAATGAAAGTCCCCTGCACATGTTAAGTTTGAGGCACATTTTAGAAATCCAAGAAGTAACAATGAATAGAAAATTGGTTTTATGCATCTAAAGTCAAGGAAGAGGTCTATGCTAGAGATATAACTTCAGATGTTGTTGGTGTAAAGATAGTATTTAAAGTCATAAGTCTGACTAGATCCCCATAAAAGTGACATTAGTTGGAGAAATGGTCTAAGGACTCCTGGACACTTCTTATTTTAGGTAGATGAGGAACCAATAAAGACTAAGAAGGACACATTAGTGAGGTGGGCGGAAGCTGGGAAAGTGTGGTCTCCTGGAACATAAGTGAGGGAAGAGTTTCAAGGAGGACAGCATGATTAGTTGTACCAAATATTGCTGAAAGGTCAATTAAGATGAGGAACTAAGGTGAGTAATAGTCACTGGGCTCTTTGGCTTTAGCAATTCAGAAGCCAATGACCTTGACTAGTGGAGTGCAAGAGGTGAAGCCCGATTTGAATGGGTTGAAGGCAGAATAAAAAAGAGAGGAAATTGGAGGCAGAATCTACCAATAAGCATCAATACAAATCACTGTAGACAGAGAAATGGGGAAGTAGCTTTAGGACTTATGGAGTTAAGAGGTCTTTTTGAAGCCAATAAAAATGACAACATTCTTGTACATTTGCAAGAATGACCCAGTAAAGAGAAAAAGTTGATGATACAGCAGAGGCAGAAACTAATTTCTGGATGTGATGTTTTTGAGCAGGCAAAGTAGAAGGGATTTCATGCACAAGTGGATAGTCTGGCCTTAGGGAGAAACATAGGCAGAGCATACTTAGGAGACAAAAGAAACTTTCTGAGCACATATGTGAGTGGGTGGATAGTTGTAGTGGTGTGAGCTTGTGGGAATCATATCTTCTGATTTTTTTCAGTAAAGTAGGAAGCATGTTTATCAACTGAGAATGAGCAGATATTAGAACTTGGAGGAAAGGGGAGGAGGCATGTAATACTAACCTAGGAGGATGAAAGAATGTGGGGCTGCCAGGCAGCCCACAGGCCACTAGTGGGGAGAGGTTATGAATTTAAAGTGAAATCAGCCAGCATGATTGTGTTTTTCTTTAGCTCTGTTCAGCTGTGTGTGTGTGTGTGTGTGTGTGTGTGTGTGTGTACAGTTTAGAGTAGACAGAAAATGGTACTTAGGCAGAGCTGGGGTTGTGCCCACTGTGATGATGAAGTCAGAACACGGCAAGAGAGTTAGAGATGTGTGGAAGGAAGTAATGGCTCTGGATCCTTGAGATTTCAAGCCAGATTGGAAAACCCTGAAGACACTAAAATACAATGAAAAGAAGGTAGGGACATTTGGATTGTCCAAATTGATGGGTTGAAGGATTGTTGCAGTTGAAGGACTAGAGGGAATGTGCTAGAAAGATAGGAGGTGGTATAACAGAGGGGGAACTTAAAATTGAATTTCTGGGGAGTGGTTACAACTTTTGGTCATGAGAAGACATTTCCATGGGAATGAATGTCAAAGGTGGGGTGAGGACAAGATCATCAGAAGAAAAGAGGTTCAGAGATTGAGAGACCAATGTATTGGATTGATAATCTACATCGGGGTCAGAAAAGCATAGCCCAATCTGGCACATTCTAGCCCACCAAATGGTTTCATATGGCCCTGGCTCAGATAGACCTGGCTAGCATTATAAGCCACAGAGATGAACTGGTGCATCCCCATATTGTGCTTACCTCTACTTCCAGTGCCAACCCATCCAGCTTGATGGCCATACTTCATTGCTGCTCAAGACTCATGCTTGGCAAATGCAGGGTACCAAGTGGTGGAATCACCTTTGGCCAACTGCCCAAACAGAAATGGCTAGGCTTTCCAGAAGGAAAGAGTGTTCTGAGATCTGGATCACAGAGATGATCCAGATGAGAGGGTGAAACCGACTATGATGAAAGACTTAGGCAAATGGGGTGAGTGGAATGGGGCAGGAGTTTTCTGCTTTGTTATAGAAGTACCTACATAATATTCTTGTTGCTGTCTCTTGGCTCCAAAAGCCTAAAATATTTACTACCTGGCAAGGCTCTGATCTACAGAACTCAGCAAGAATTTTGATAAATTAGTACTGAAGAGGGTGACAGTGAAACAGGGGTGAAAATCCTCAAAAATTAGGGAAAATGGACAAGGGTTATTGTCTGCACCAAGGAGGGTAGTGGATGGAACAGTCTGATGACATGAGAGTAAAGCCTCGTTCCTTGCTCCCCCTACTTTTTTAATATATGTAGAAGGCCTGCAATGAGAATGGCCAAGGAATAACAAAAGTTATTACTAGGAATAAAAATACAGTTTCAAATGAGCTTTAAAAAGTCATTGTCTTACCATTATCATTATGGAACTATAAATGGTTATTGTGTTGAAGTAGGATTTAATAGACACTTGAAAACTTATAAAAAGGTTAAGTACATAATCAATAGTGAGCCATCAATGTAGAATTTTTAGCAAGTTTTAATGCAGTTCTTAAACCCAGCTTTGCTATGAAACTATTCTAAGTGTCCCTGGTTTCAACTCTAATGTCTTTCTCAGAAGTAAACTTGCCATGCAAATTATTCATTGCCTGAAAAAACAGGGTCCACAGGAAGCTAAAATTAGAACTACCATCCAAGGAACTGTTATTGAATATTTCAAACAACTGATGCTCTCCTCCATCACAGTCATGGCAAGGTACATAGAGGGACAGTGGAATCATTTTTAATGGATGGATGATTTTCTAGGCTTCTTTTGTCTTTTTGAAAATTATGTCCAAGGGCTGAATCACACCAGTGATAGGCAGCATGAAATGATGAAGAGCACCGAATTTAAGTCTGAATTCCCAATCCACCATTTCCCAGTGGTATGATATTGTGCAAATAACTAACCCTCTTTGGACCAAAGTTTCCAAGACTGTAAAATGGGAATGGTGTTCTTAAAGAACATTGGGGACCAACCAGTGAATGAGAATTTCATGTTTAGTTTTCATGTAAAACTCTGTCCGAGTCCTTACTCTATATCTTGTGGGGAGGGTTTTACTTTTTTGGCAAAAATATTTGAAAACATCTGTCAGATTTTACATTCATTAGTTATAATAAACTTATTTTTAAAGTAAAAAAAAATGAAGAACATTGGATTATTGTGAAGAATAAATGAAATGTATGTGAAAGTTCTTAGCACTGTCTGGCAGATGCTGGGTAAACATATGAAGTAAGCCTAAATCTGAACTAACAAGATGTTTCATTGATTCTCAGACAACATTCTTTCAGGGTCATGGCTGTTTAAAATGAGTTTATAGATTTGTGGAAAAGAGGCATTTTGTTGGAATATTTCAAATAGCTATTACGAGCTGTTTAAGCCATAGGGTAGCAAAATTCATAAGCATCTGTAAGAAGGAACACAAAATGTTATGTATAAGAACTTAAGTCTTCATACTCATTTATTCTATATAATAGACCAGAGAGCTCCAACTCTAGAAAAGAGTGCTGATAGTTCAGGCCCACTGGAGAATCCATCTTGTACTGGATCCAAATGCTTTCAACACTATGTTCCCTCCTTCCTCAACTCAACAGATTTAGCTAGTGGGCCATCATTTTGTGACTGTGCATAGACCCTCAGTGCTGTTGAATGAAATCTCCAGCTCTTTATGAGTATCCTCTTAATTTTGTTGAGATGCACCAACTTCTATTGCTGATAGCTAACTATCACTAAAATGTTTAACTTTTTTTTTAACTTTCACTAAAATTAGATCTTTCAGTGTATGGCCATTTGTCATAAAGAGACAAAGACTCCATGGGAATTTTGCATATCTCAATAATGAGCTGAGAACAGCAAAGGCCTATTGAGATAATCCTGGGATTGGACTGACCTCCTAGCTAAGGGGTTTGTTTGTTCTCATAAGCTAACTTCAAAATCAGCTGAGACTCAATTTTCTGCTGCAGCAAAAGAAAGACTGAGTGTAGTATGGCTGAAATTTGGGGATCCTTGGCTATAGTCCTAGGACCTGATTCAGATCCTGGTTGGGTTGAATTGCCCAACTTCTCCAAACTTTGTTTCTCTTGGAGTTAGCCTGGCCAGGCCAGTGAAGGGTAGTAGCAGACAAGAGTGAGAAGTCATGGTGAGTAATAAGCTTTATCTAGGGGAAATAAAGTGCCAGGAAAAATAACATTGTCAAGGCAAAAAGCAAGAATGGAGTTGAAAATTGGAGATATAACCACAGAGGTCAAGAGCCAGGTAGAAGCAGAATTGGAGTAGGAAGAAAAAAGTAAAGATGAGGCAAGGCAAAGCAAAAGGGGCCAGGCATTTTCTAGGAAGCATTGGCTATCTGTAATGCTTGTTTTTATCATAGTCTAAGTGCTTTCTGATTTGAATCTCAGTTGCCGTGGTTTAAAGCAGAAATTGCAAACGGGGGGTCCACAGATCAAGTTCAGCCCACATACCAGAGGTAATAATGGTAAGAAAAGTAATGACTAGCACTTACTGAACACTTACTATACATGAGATGTGTTCTAAGTATATGTTCTTACATTTATTAGCTAAATAAGCCTTGAGGTGGATACCAATAGTATCCTCAGTTTACAAATGGAGGAACTGGGTTAACAGCCTTTTAAGTTGTAGCGTTGGGCTTTAAACATAGGCACACTGGTTCCAGAGTCCATACAATTACCCGCCATCCTATCAATGGGGCCATATCCTAATATTAGGGAGAACACACTCAAGGCTTGCACAGTGAGGCCCATACCCTGGGCTGGTGAGATGGTAGTCACTTAAAACTAACTTCCAAGCAAAAACAAAAACAAAAACAGCTTCTAGCCTTTGACTACTTTCTTTATACATCTCTTGGTCTTGTTCTCACACTACTTTCCTGAGCATTTCTTCATCTGCCTTAACTGTCATCAACATACCATCTTAACAGATTGTTTTAAAATAATATGTTTAACCTATTACCTTCGCATTTCTTAGAAAGGGACTGTCCTTTTGTTGGCAAACTATTAAGCCTCTTCCTTCAGCTCAAGTCATGATCTCAGGGTCCTGGAATCGAGCTCTGCATTGGACTCTCTGCTCAGCAGCGCGCCTGCTTTCTCCTCTCTCTCTGCATGCTTCTGTGTCTACTTGTGATCTTTGTCTGTCAAATAAATAAATAAAATCTTTTAAAAGTTAAAAAAAAAAATCCTGATTTCTGACTTTCTTGAGACATTGGAGGATGGGGAAGTTCAGGATGGTGTTCTTGCTAACTACTGCCAGGGTGTCTGACAGAGCACTTGATGGTCCCTAGAACCCTGCAGTCCTCACCCACCTCTGTTGTGCTGTTTATTTATGTCACTTGTCTTCCCTCAGTAGGACTTTGTGACCCCTGGTTTAAAGGTCTCAGATGAGCTGAGTATAGCATCAAGTATAGCAGACTGGTATACTTGATAATAGCTGAGTATAGCATTAAGTATAGCAGACTGGTGTCAGGATCCTACAAAGAGATATGCAGAAAACAATTGAATTTAAAATTACGACCATGGCACTTAACCAATTGAAACTTAACTCCCCAGGTATATACATCTATTTGTATGATTTTAGAGCTTTGAAATATTTTTAAAAAGATTT
The DNA here is from genome assembly GCF_022355385.1 of Mustela nigripes. Lineage (NCBI taxonomy): Eukaryota > Metazoa > Chordata > Mammalia > Carnivora > Mustelidae > Mustela > Mustela nigripes. The sequence continues at coordinate 22,956,090 of NC_081562.1, forward strand.
TATTTATTTATTTGTTTGTTTGTTTATTTATTTCTCAGAGAGAGAGAGCTCACAAGCAGGGGGAGCAGCAGGCAAAGGGAGAAGCAGACTCCCCACTGAGCAGAGAGCCGGACATGGGACTTTATCTCAGGGCCCTGGGATCATGACCTGAGCCAAAGGCAGATGCCCAACGGGCTGAGTTACCCAGGCATTCCAAGCTTTGAAGTTTTTAAATAATGGCTGGCATCTATTGAACCCTTTTCAATGGCAGAGAGAATGCTGTGCCTTCACTAAACTGGTTCACTCTGTGACAGTGCACATAATGAAGGCTATGTTGACCAGACCATTGGCATCTAGGTAGGACCTTAAGACTGGTTTTGGTGTGAGTGATGCATGTCATTATGAGGTCTAGTCCTCCAGAAACCATTCCAGATGTAATTATCCTCTTTTTTCCCCTTCCATGGGATCTTGGACACCATGAGTTAAAGATGATGGTATTACATGAAAGAGGGATTTAGAACACAGAATTGTTACTTGGAGAACAGCCAGCTGGCATGGACCAGCTACACTAGAGAAACTATGTTCTGTTTTATTGGGCCACGGAGATTGAGGTTTGCTTGTTATGGCAGCTACTGGTAATTACCATGACTAATAGCCTTAATATTCCTCTGTTTAAAGCACTTTACCTGTGGAAATTCATTTAGTTCTCATGACTACCTTGTAAGTTCTCTGCTATCCCATTTTGAAGATAAAGTAAGTGAGGCATGGAAAAATTAGTAACTTGCTTAAGGTTATAGGACGAGTCAATAGCAGAGCCAGGATTTGAACAGAAGTCGATTAGCTCCAAAGTCTTACCATTGCTTATACTGTCTCTCAGCAAATTTCTTCTGAGCACATGGGAAGGTCCATGCAAAAGCAAGTCTCTGGGAATGCAAAGTCCATAAACACACAGTCTTCCGCACTTAAGGAGCCCAGGGTATAACAGGGGAAGTAGTTTCATGCACGAATTAGGTAATCTGACGTACTAATTGAGTGACTGACTATGCATTGGATGTTGTGGTAGAGGAAGAAGTTCATCCATTGTGAGAGGTGGTACAGGCTAAATCAGGACGGAGACATAGAAAAGGGGGAAATCATTTCACACAGGAAAGGCAGGGACATCGCATGGGACAGAGCAGTCAGCTTGGCTCCTGACGGCTGCCTCGGCTTTTGCCAGGGTTTGAATAATTCCAGGAGCTTGCTAAGCATGTCCTATTTCTCCTCGAGTACACACAACCCGAAGCTCTTTCCTCTCTGACTTATGAGCCTTTTCTTTATCCAGTGAAGTGATCATTACTGCTTAGTTATTTTAGGAACAGGAACAGAGAACAATTAAAAAATCATCAATTACTGTAAATAAACTTGACAGTCAATATCCCTCATGATACCATAAACCCATGCAACTATTGACTCACTAACAGGTGAATAATTCTCTAGGATCAATGATGACAATAATACTTTGCTAAATTTAGAACCATCAAAATAAACATACAAGTACAGAGGGTCAAAACAATTCCTCATATTCACAAGGGAAATTTTCATCAAGTTAATGTGCCATGATAAAGCAAAAACAAGTGGAAAAAAATCCACTTCTCCTTGAATGTACTTTTTTTTTTCCTGTAGAGGATTCTAGAATTATTTTCTTTATTCATAAACTTTATGACATTCCACGCAGCAATGATATTAGCTTAGAAAAATGATGACTAGTCAGCATCCACATGGAGGCACTTCTTTTAAGATATCTGTGACAGAGTCCAATAACCTTAAGCAGCCCATGACTTCAGCTTGGTTATTTCAGACATTATTTGTATTCCTTAGTTTTTGCTGTTTTCCTCATGTTATATAGGTCATTATGGTGTTTTGCATATTCTCTGCTTGCAATGTATAGTGTTTGGAAATCTTTTTTTAACAGCTTCCAAGGAAGCTGAAATTTTGTATGACCTTATGTATTCAAATACTTATTACCATACATATTTATGCATGTGGATACATGAAGCTAAGTACTGCAATTAAGAGTGAGCCCAGAAGGGGCGCCTGGATGCCTCAGTCGCTTAAGCGTCTGCCTTTGGTTCAGGCCATGATCCAGTGTCCTGAGATTGAGCCCTGCCCCAGACTCCCTGCTCAGCAGGTGAGTCTGTTGCTCCCTCTGCTCACTTGTGCTCCCTCTGCTTCCTCGTGCCCATTGTCACTATCTCTGTCTCTCTCTCTCTCTCTCAAATAAATAAATAAAACCTTTTAAAAAAGTGAGTCCAGAGAGACCTGAGTTCTAATCCCATCTCTGCCTTGGCTCTGGCCCTCGGCATTCTCCCTATCTCTCTGATTCCTCACGTTCTCATCTATTAAATGGAGTGAATCTGAGAATCTTCCTCACCTGATGGAAGAGTACAAATGAATGGAAGGAATGTAGATAGGGATGAGCAGAGTAACAAAAAAGGAAAGGCACCCAAAGCTGGGTTAGACAACAACAAAGACTCATGACATTCCATTGCGTGTGGCCCTGAATAATTTTCTTTCACCTATAAAATAAATACTGAGGCTTAAATTTCTTGCCTGGACTTCAATATCTTGTATATTTGTTACTCTTTCTAACTTTACCTTCCTGCAGCAATTTCTGTTTAGATTATAAAAACCTAGGTTCCAGCCCAGAATTTACCATTTATCAGCTATGTGGTTTGAACAGGTTGCTTAACCTCTCTGAACTTTAGTTTTCTCAATTTAAAAATGTGGATGCAAGTATCTTCTAGGCAATGCTGAGGGCTGGATGAAATGCACAGCATAAAACCCCACATAACTTATGCGCCCAGGAAAACAGTCTTCCCTTCTTTGCTTGTATGAAAAGTCCTCTAGAAACTGTAAGTCATTTGGAAGAGTTATGTATCATCATCATTCTGACAGAGCTGCTGGCCTGAGCAACACTGTATTTATGTGGCTTCAGAGACACTGTATAAATACATAAATACCTAGGTAGGATGCAGATAGATTTCCCTTCCTAGTGTCACCAAGTTTCTTAAAGTCTGCAACTGTCAGTAAAAGACTATTCTAGTGGGATGCACATGAGAACGATGTGATTACAAAACTTATTTAGGACAAAAGTTACGGAATGGAGAAGGTTAAAAGCCCCATCCAGTGGCACATTGCAAGTGGGCCACAAAATATAGTGGGGGGGGGGGGGAAACAAAAAAGAAAATTCTTCCCATGACAGGTTTTCTGTGGACTTTTCCATTAGAGTAAGACCAGTGACTCCTCCTTGGAGGACCCTCCCTACAGATAGCATATTAGTCTTGGTCTGCACACTCTTCAGCTCTGCTGAGATTTCCTTCTCATGAAATCCTTGGGTTAAATCAACTGTCACTTCTTCCCAGACCCACTAAACACAGTTCTCCATGATATTGTAGAAAAGCAACGTTGTCCACCATTCAAGCAACTACTGCCTAATCCCATTACGTTTATGGGTGTTGGTTAGATTTTGTTTATAGCTAGCATTTCACGTCCTGTTAATATCTCTTTGGTTCAGTTAAATGACCTAGGAAAAGTACTGGCTGATTCTTAACGGGACAGTCAATTCACCTTTTCATTCCAACACCAAAAAAGTTTTCCATTTTGATATGTATAAAAATTACAGTGATAAATCACATTGGATCCCAGTTCTGTTTCATTTGTTATTAGACCCTGTGCCAAATCTTGTCGGACCTGCATTCAATTTGCTTTCACATAATAGAAACCTTGTGCATCTGAGGAAGGAAAGTACCTTTATTTTTCTGGTGGTGAAAAGAATTGTTCCTCCTTGCCCATACATCAAAGGAAGCAGCTCCTCTTACAAATCCTGCAAATCCTCTGTAAGAATGTGGTTTATGTCCCTGGCGATAAGGAACAAAACAAAAGAAATATAGTAATGGAAGCATTAGCGAGTCTTAAAACAACTGCTTCTGAATATTTATATTTTCAGGCAGTTTAAAATGCATGCTGTTGTTAAAAATAGACTGAAGAGACATACCATTTATTAAGCCCATACCACATGCAGAGAATGTGTTCAGTATTTAGGAGATTGACTTTACTTAATCTTCCCAACTTTATGAGGTGATGTTATAGATATTAAGTAACTTCTCCAAAGCCGGGTACCTGCCAAGTGGTGGAGCTAGGTTTGTACTCAAGTCTACTAGATTTCAGAGCCCAAACTACTTCTGTCTACTCCTGTAAGTATAGAAACTTGTAAGTAGAGTTGATTAAAAATCAGAAACCCCCAAATCAGTCATATTGGCCTGCAGAGATCGCTATTCAATAAGAGGAATTGGTAACTTATGGCGAATCACAGAGAATTCTTTAATTTAGGCTCTGTAACTTGCTGGCTGTGTGATCCCAAACAAGCATCTATATTTTCTTATCTGTAAAGTGGGAATTATAATAATATCTACATTACAAAGTTGTGATTTTTACAAACAATACATAGGACTCTTTCCAGTGGAGTAACTGGTGAGTCGTTCAATAGAAGACAGCCATTCTTCTTCTTATGCTAAGTAGAACTTTACTTGGTGATACTGAAAACAGTTGCTCCAGTTGATGCTAATATTTTGAGCCAGAAAATTGGAATGTCTCCTTCATAAGGAATCAAGGAAAACAACTGGTTGAGAAATGGTTTCTTCATATAAATAACTACTAGCACTTTTAGTAGATGTTAAGGAATTACTAATGCAACCTACAAGGCAAATAGGTGGGTAAAAGGTCAAAATAACAAATACATTCCTTTTCTTTCTCAACTTTAAAATGCTTAGGGTAAAAATAAATGTGTAGCTTTCCAGTGAGACTTTTTATTCATTCCTTTTTTTAAAAAAAGTAGTCATGCCATAAATTTAACTGGTCATGAGCTAGAAGCTAGAGTAATTTTTAAAGTGGTGGCCAAATTATATGCATGCCACCAAGTAACATTTTTCTGAAAACACTAATATTGCTCTAAATAGTGTCAGAACAGGCAATTTCTGAAAAAGCCAAAAAGAAATGTTGCAAGCATTTTCTTATTACATTTGATAGTCTTCTGGCTGAACAATTCCAAACTGAGATTACTCTAGATAGTAAGAATAAGTGAAAACACACAAACATCATTCTGTAGATGAGTTCTCTTTCTCCCCTCTTATTCCTTGATAGCAGAAAATATACAGAACACACTGAAAAATCCTCTTGCTGGCTTTTACTGAGGTGAAAAATCATTGGGGACTCTGCCTAATGCAAATCATTGCATCCAACTACAGGAAATCAAAAGTATCAAAAACTCTACCCTTGAATTTTAGAAATTTTTTTGGACCCTCAGAAGGGCATTTCCCTACATTGGTCTGTCAGAGGACCATGGAGCAGGCTGGGAGATGGAGAGGTGGCAAGTTCTGAGTGATCTCGACTCTTTGGTGTCCAGCTTGATGGTCTGGAGGGAATGATGGAATTTTAACCCCCCACCTCCTTTAACTTTTCCCAGACAGTGTGCATTCAATGTCTTAATGGGTCTGTCACTCTCACTTTGACAAAAATTCTCAGAAACTCTGAGTGGATTGAGATATAAATGTAAGGTTGAAGTGAGAATCAAGTAATATATGCAAAGTTTCGTGGAATTTAAGACAGAGCCAAGACTCCAATGGAGTCTTTGGACCACCAGCCCATCCCTTTGCCCTCCATGAGAACCTACAAGGAGAGTTAGATTAAGAAGAGGACACGCAAGAGGAGCACATGCGTGGGTGCCAGAAAGAGAAAAAGGTGAGAAGGAGCGATTACTCCAGTTTTGTCCCTGATCATCCAGAGCAGCCTTAGCCCTTGGGCAAAGGAGATTCATGGTGTGCTATCTGCTGAGGCCAAAAAACTAGGGAGGTCCTTAAGGATGGGCAAGTGTACACCCTGTACCTTGGTGAGATTAGGGGACTAGGACAGTTCTCTTCTAGAGCTTATCCCCTCTGATGATAGTAGTACCCACCTCACAGAGTTATTGTGACAGTCAGTCAGTTTAAAGCACTTTGTAAAAATGTACTAAATTACTAAATTAGGGGTACTATCATAGCTTTATAAAAGAAAGTTCATTCAACTGTAGGACTGCATATGTCCATTATTACAGATTTGTAATATTTTTAAATAATATTTGTAATATTTGTAATATTTTGTAACAATATTTGTAATATTTTAAAAATTTATAATATTTTTGTAATATTTTGTAATATTTTTATTAAAAATAGTGCTTAATATGTGCTTCACGATTAAAAACTCATTTCTCAGTAAGGAGATGTTTTGACACTTCTGTTTACAGAGAGGTTATAAAACTGGTCTAAAGTCACACAGTTGGTGTCAGAACTAGGATTCAATGTCAAGAAAAGCCAGGTTATCTCTCAAGTAAAAAGATGAACCAAAAATATTCATAAGCCCAAATACCCAGAGATTTTAATTTTGCATCTACATTTGTTTACTTTTTTCCCTCACTCTACGGTAGTTTATTTTAACAATAGATCATTTTGGAGGGCTGGGTAGCTCAGTTAAGAGCCGCACTCTTGACTTCCGCTCAGGTCATGATCTCAGGGTCCCCTGGGATTGAGCCAGTATAGGGCTCTGTGTTCTACAAAGAGTCTCCTTCTCCCTCTCCCTCACCCTCTGCTCCTCTCCCCTCTTCCCCCACCACCCTCTCCCTGCACACATGCACTCTCTCTCTCAAATAAATAAATAAAATATTTTAAAAATATAGATCATTTTAATTTTTTTATTTGATTATTATACATTGTCAGGATCACACTCTGATTTCAAGATTTCAAGGTATAAGGACAGTGTATATTGGTAATAAAAGAACATCCTAGCCATTATGCTAAATACTCTACATATATTTTCCGACTTGACCTTCATAGCAATCCTGTCATGTGGTTCTTACTTGTTTTCCATCTTATTGATGAATACTATTGATGAAAGGAAATTGTGTTTTAAAAGTTCTATTCTTATAGGCTTCTCATTCAAAAATAAATATGCAGCAGAAATCAACACAGCAATTTAGAAGGCGTCAGGTCCCTTAGATAGGCCTAGCCTGTTATTCTTACAAATAAGAAAACAAGCTCAGAGAGAATGGGGCTTTTTCAGTGTTATGCATTAGGTTAGGGATACAGGGAAGATTCGAACCTCAGGTTTCTTAATTTCGGGTGAACACTCACCACTCATCTCCCTCACTTCTCCCCACCCCACACAATGTTTTAAATAAGCACCTTTTATCAGTCCTTTTTTTTTTTTTCCATTCATTTCCTCCAAGTAGTAGAAGTGACAGAGTCAATGTTTCTGAGCTGATTTGTCCCTTAGCATCCTGCCTTGTGATGCATACGACTGTCTATTTGTCTGCAAGAGCATCTACAACTCTTTTGTTTCTCATGACTGCTTCCATCTGCATGAATCACCCAAGATATAACATCCTTCTCTTGTGGGACCTGCATTATATGCAGAGGGAGGTTAACTTTGGGCTGAACAAATTGGGTTTGGGAGGACATCTGTGATCCATTTTAACTTAATAAGGATTTAAACAAAATAAGGAAAATACAGTGTGGTTGAACAGAGATAATGTGAGGGGGAATATGGTTGGAATTTTGTCAGATATAATACAGAAAATCAGACTGAGGCTATCTGACTGGTTAGGTTAAGAGTATTAAAATGCAATTTTAAAATAATGTGTATAAAGTCACTGAAAATAGGGGCAAATAGAAATGTAATAATGATAATAATAATCTCCCCACTTATATAAAGGGCTTATTATATGCTAGGTCCTATGCTAAAACACTTTATATTATCACTTTACTTACAAAACTACCCTAACTATAATCATTCCCCTACTGAGGAAGATGAGCGTTGATGTAACTTCGAGCTTAAGAAATTTACAAACACTACAGCTTGTAGGTGACAGAGCTGGGAGCCATATTTTTTTTAAATGGACACATTTATTTCCCTCTAGAATATAAGCTCCATGAGAGTTGGGATCTTTTTTTTTTTTTTTTTTTTTTCCCCTGTTTTGATCACTGCTGTGTCCTAGAGCCCAGAATAGTGCCTGGCATGGATTTACAATTAAGCACTTAGAGTCTGGTTTCTGTCACTCAACAGATCTTAATAGGGCCAAGCCATGTTATTTTGTTTGCTCTGTAGAGCCAAGAATAACGGAGTTGCCAGTTTTGTTTTTGTTTTTGTTTTTCAGTTGAAACCATTAAATACTCTTATTGGTAGCAATAACATGAAGGGAGAGATAAAACTCTTCACTAGGATGAATTATCTGGACAGACCCAAACAACCAGAGAGGCTGTTAGTATATCTTCCTAAGTCCATGTTAATGAAGGGACAGAATGTGGTAGAAGGATGTCAGTATGAGAGGAGGTCAGCAGCCATCATATAATGGAGGAGTGATAGCAGTAGCTTAGATGCATTTGCAATGCATTGTGTTAGGAAATGACAAAGCAGCACAAATTGCTTGTATGAAAATAAAAGGATAATGGGAAAGCATCTCTTTCACTCCCTCAGTTTCCAGATTTTAAGATAATAATGATTGCATGCAAAACATTTTGAAGGGCTACTTATTGCCATTCTGCCAAATGGGATTCCTCAACTCTCTGACTTCTATGGCTCATCTAAATGGGCACAGATCATGGCCTGTGGTGGAAACTGTGATTGAATGTTTCATGAATCAGCCCAAGCTCTTGGACCTTGACCTTGTATAGATAACTCTGCAATTTTTCCACTGAAGCTGTAGTTAGTATGAGAGGAAAAATGTTGGCAGAGTATCTGGTAAGATTGAGTCTACGGAAAAAGAAAGTATACGCTATGGATGGGACAGAGTAGATGTCATCTCTGACCAATGATGGGGGGATAGAATTTGGCTCTGAATGTCTGAGACTTGATGACCTTATTTCTTGATGATAGAATTCCATGACTTCTTTAGTGAAATAACTTCAAAATTATATATAAATGACTCATTATTTTCCATGAACATATAATTCAGTAGCAACAAAAAAGAACATTGGCACTTGAACTTTCTTTTTTATTCAAGAGAAGGCTGGCTGTATGTTGTAGTGATAAGGACATGGGTTTTGGAGATAGACAGACCTGGGTTCAAACCCAGCTCTCCAAGTCACTTCCTGTATAGACTTTAGCAAGTAACTACAATTAGTTCAGTTTCCCCAAAACACAATTTGAAAGCTGAAATACTAGTACCAGGCACATACTAATGGTATATAAGTAAATGTATTTGTTCTTTGATGGTTGTTTTAAGGAAAAACATATGTGAAGTTTAAGAAAAAAATATGTGAAGTACCTGATCCATTATGGACATTCCATAAATAGTATATTACACACACACACACACAATATAAAAGAAACATTAAGGATAAAACTGTATCATTTCCATAAATAATATTTCCAAATTCAAAAGAGTCAAGAAAAACCTTGAAAAATCACTTACTTATGGAGCATAAGGAATAACATGGGAGATGTTGGGAGATGGAGAGAAGTGAGTTGGGGGAAATCAGAAGGGGAAACAAACCATGAAAGACTGTGGACTCTAAAACAAACTAAGGGTTTTGGAGGGGAGGAGGGTGAAGGGTTGGGTGAGCCTGGTGCTGGGTATTATGGAAGCACTTATTGCATGGAGCACTGAGTGTGGTATATAAACAATGAATTTTGGAACACTGAAAAAAAAATAAAATTCAATTAAAAAAAGAAAAATTACATATATAGAATTAAACATTGGACAAAGAATTTTAACAAGCAAGTCATATTTTAAAAATGGGCAACATACTTATGAGATATCCCTTAATCTCACATGCTGCCTGGGAGATACAAAACAAATATTTGGGAAAAAATAGAGTAGCTTGGTAAGATCTTATAATAAAGACAATATGGGAAAATGACAGTATAAATTATTATGTTTTTACAGAAAGTAGCCAATATCTGTTACAGATAAAAACAAGCATAATCTTTAACATAGCAATTGCATGTTAAGATCAATTCTATTAAAAAAAAAAAAGCAAAATCCAATTCTGGACCATAAATCAACAACTCTTTAATAAATTTAAAAGGATTGAAATAAAAGAATATGGCCTTTGACAAAAATTAATTAAATTAGAAATCAACAATAGAAAAACAGCATGAGTATCACTAAATGTTTGGAAATTAAGTGGTACACTTTTAAAAAATTTTTTATTTTATTTTTTCAGTGTTCCAAGATTCATTATTTATGTACACCCAGTGCTCCATGCAATATGTGCCCTCCTTAATACCCAGCACCAGGGTCACCCATCCCCCCACTCCCCTCCATTCCAAAAGCCTCAGTTTGTTTCTGAGAGTCCACAGCCTCTCATAGTTGGTCTCTCCCTCCAATTTACCCCAAATTCACTATTCCTTTCCTTCTCCTAATGTCCTCTATGTTATTCCTTATACTCCACAAGTAAGTGAGACCATATGATAATTGACTCTCTCTGCTTGACTTGTTTCACTCAGCATAATCTCCTCCAGTCCCATCCATGTTGATACAAAATTTGGGTATTCATCCTTTTGATGGCTGCATAATATTCCATTGTATATATGGACCATAATATTGCTCCCCTCTCCATTTTCCTTATACTTTCTAGTATTTGAATTACCCAGGTTAGTTTTCTATTTATTTATTGAGAGAGAATATGCACAAGCAGAACAGAAGGGCAAAGTGTAGGAGGGAAGAAAGAATCCCAAGCAGGCTTCATGCCCAGTCAGCACAGAGCTTGACATGGGTCTCAGTTTCATGACTCTGAGTTTCAAGACTCTGAGATTGACCTGAGCTGAAACCAAGAATCAGAAGCTCAACTGACTGAGCCATCCAGGTGCCTCTTTTTAAATATTTTTTAAACCTCTCAGTTATTTTGTTTTCTTGAGGGAGATCTTTGAGATCTTCCCAATTGTATTTTTCAATGTGTGTTTTCTGAAGTGGCTATGCCAGCTTGAATTCCCACCAACAGTGTAAGAGGTTTCCTCTTTCTCCATATCCTCACCAAAATTTGTTGTTTCCTGCCTTCTTAATTTTTTTGCCATTTTATTTGGTGTAACGTGGTATCTCAGTGTAGTTTTGATTTTTATTTCACTGATGGATAATGATGATGAACATTTTTAAATTTCTGTTAGCCATTTGTATGTCTTCTTTGGAGAAGCAACTGTTCATGTCTTCTGCCCATTTTTTGATATGATTATCTGTTTTTTGGTTGTTGAGTTTGAGGAATTCTTTATACATCTTGGATATCAGCCCTTTGTAGTGTCATTTGCTAATATCTTCTCCCATTCTGTGGGTTGCCTCTTTGTTTTGTTGACTGTTTCCTTTGCTGTGCGAAGCTTTTGATCTTGATGAAGTCCCAAAAATTTCATTTTTGCTTTCATTTCTTTCACCTTTGTGGACATGTCTTGAAAGAAGTTGTGGCAGCTGATGTCGAAGAGGTTACTGCCTATGTTCTCTTTTAGGATTTTGATAGAGTCCTACCTCATGTTGAGGTCTTTTACCCATTTTAAGTTTATCTTTGTGTATGGTGCAAGAGAATGGTTGACTTTCATTCTTCCATACATAACTGTCCAATTTTACCACCACCATTTATTGAAGATACTGTCTTTTTCCACTGGATATTTTTTCCTGCTTTGTCAAAGATTATTTGACCATAGAGTTGTGGGTCCATATCTGCACTCTCTACTCTGTTCCACTGGTCTATGTCTGGTTTTGTGCCAGTACCATGCTGTCTTAGTGATCACAGCTTTGTAGTAAAGCTTGAAATCAGGCAATGTGACTGTCTCCAGTTTTGTCTTTCTTTTTCAACATTTCCTTGGCAATTCAAGGTCTTTTCTGGTTCCATACAAATTTTAGTATTGTTTGTTCCAGTACTTTGAAAAATACTGGTGGAATTTTGATTGGGATGGCATTGAAAATGTAGATTGCTCTGGGAAGTATTGACATTTTAACAATTCTTCTGATCCATGAACACGGAATGGCTTTCCGTCTTTCTGTGTCTTCTTCAATCTCTTTCATGAGTGTTCTGTAGTTCCTCGAGTACAGATCCTTTCCCTCTTTGGTTAGGTTTGTTCCAAGGTATCTTACGGTTCTTGGTGCTAGAGTAAATGGAATTGATTCTCTCATTTCCCTTTCTATATTTTCATTGTCAGTGTGTAAGAAAGCAACCAATTTCTGTACATTGACTTTGTATCCTGCCACATTACTTAATTGCTGTATAAGTTCTAGTAGTTTGGGGATGGATTCTTTGGGGTTTTCCATATAAAGTATCATCTGATCTGTGAAGAGAGAGAGTTTGACTTCTTCTTTATAAATGGCACACTTCTAAATAACTGGTAAAAAATAAAATCACAAAAGAAAGCAGAACATATTTTGAATAAAATGGAAATGAAAACACAAAATATCAAAATTCAGAAGACATAGTTATCAATATCTGTGTGAAATTTATAAAATGGAACATTTATATTAGAAAAGATTGTTAAAAGTCTCAGAAAGTGATCTCAGGTTTTAACATAAGAAACTGGAAAACACATACACATACACAAAGTAACCCAAGATAAGCAAAAGAAAGAAAATAATAAAGATAAGTACATAAATAATGAAGTGGAAATGAGATAAATAATAGAGAAAATAAGTAAAACCAATAGCTCGTTCTCAGAAAAAAATCAATATAATTGATAAAACTTAAGCTAGACTAATCCAGAGAAACACAGAGAAGACACAAATTAACTCAAGAATAAAAGTGTGGAGCGCCTGGGGGGCTCAGTGGGTTAAGCCGCTGCCTTCGGCTCAGGTCATGATCTCGGGGTCCTGGGATCAAGTCCCGCTTTGGGCTCTCTGCTCAGCAGGGAGCCTGCTTCCCTCTCTCTCTCTCTTCCTGCCTCTCTGTCTACTTATGATCTCTGTCTGTCAAATAAACAAAATCTTAAAAAAAAAAAAGAATAAAAGTGTGACTATTACTACAGATTGTATAAATATTAAAGAATAACAAACAAAACATTATGAAGAACTTATGAGTAACTTTGATAACTCACATAAAATTGACAAATTCCTTGAGAAAGACAACCAACTAAGCTGTCCTAAGGAGAAAAAGAGATAATGAGAATAACCCAATATCTATTAAAGAAAGGATATTTTATTTGAAGTGTTACCACAAAGTAAACTTTAGGCCTAGAAAGCTTCATTGGTGAATTCTGTTAAGCATTTAGGGAAAAAAATAATACCAATTTTGCATACTCTTGCAGAAAGTAGGAGAGATGGAAACAGTTCTTAATTCACTTGATGAGGTCCATATAATTCTGCTATCAAAACTAGACAAAGACATTATTAGAGAAGAAAACTACCAATATAATCAAGTCCAGCACTATATAAAATATATAAAATCATGTATCATGATTAATCAAGATTTACTCCAACAATTTTTAAGGTAAGTTTAACTTTTGGAAACTAATCAATATGATGGTTCACTATATTAACAGCTTTAAGAAGAAAAATTTAAAAAGCTTTAATCTCAATACAGCAGGAAAAACGTTTGACAAAATTCAACATCCATTCATGCTATGAGTGGTGACGAATTGTAGTAATTAACTATGAAGCACCTGAAACAATTCCTTGGCCCACAAGAAGTACTTGATAAATAAACAAAAATCCTCTACCTAGTAGACCAGTGGTGCTCAATTTACATCTCCGTGAACATCTCCGAAAGCAAGAGAAAAGTGGAAGGGGCTTGGGGAGATCATCTCAGACCCAGCTGAACCTCTGACCCACTTGGCCTTGATATTTGATATTTTTACCTCTCCATTTGTAATCAGGGGTGCTTAAACCAGAAACACCAACTTCTAAATGAAACTTCTACATGAAAATATTCGGAAGAGGAAAATGTAAACAAGTCTACCCCATGCCAAATTTCTTCATTCTAGGATTCTGGGGCTGGAACTTTGTCACAAATTTGAGCAATGGTGTTATAAAACAGACTGACAAGGCTGTGAATTGCAACACTCCATCAAGCTGGAGTTCTCAACTGTTATACTTTTTTTTTTTTTGCTTTGAGTTTTTACTCCATATGCTTACCATTTCTGCAGACATACTTTCATGCATTGGAATTTTTATTTCTTAAGGAAAAAAAAATACTGGGGATTAAATCAGTCAGGATTTTGCTAAGTCTTAGGGCGAGAGACTTATGACATTTGGGAATTAGTAAGAAGAGAGTTGGGGGAGAAAAATCTACGTGTCTCTGAGCTCTGTTGCTTTCCTGGAATCTGCTTATATTGGCATTATTTAAGCCTGCTCCATTTCCCTATTACATCGTGAGTCTTCTGAAGTGAGAGCTACGTCTTGTTTATCTTTGAACAATAAATAGCCATCACAATAATGACAACAGGCAATGTTTATGAGTGCTAAATAATGACAATAGGCAATGTTTATGAGTGCTGTACATGAGTTAGTTTATTTAATGTCCACGACCATCCTGGCTACTGCTTTCATTCCAGTTTAACAGAAGGGGAAGCTGAGCCTCAGAAAAGAAAATTAATAACCTCAAGGTTATATGGCTAAACGGCACAATCAGGTTCGGGATCAAAGTTTGTTCCATTTCAAAGTGAATTCCTTGAACAATAGCCTGTGATTCTCATGTGGGGTAGAGGTTGGTGCTGGGTACCTATGAGGAGCTCAAAAAATAAATGTTCCCTCCTCAGGGGGCAGTTGGAGAGAAAGAGCAAGGTTGAAAGAAGCATGCGGTGGGAGGTCAACTGAATACTTTGTGTTTTCCATCTTGAAAAAAAATATATGTATAGGTATGTATGCATTCCTTTATATAATTTCAGTTATTAAAATGTACTAGTTTTTATGTTTAAAAAAGCATCTCAGAATAAATGGACAAGTTTCTTGTATCATAATGACAGAGACAGTGACAGTTCTGTAATGGATAACGGGCGTCATGGGAGGGCTTGGACCTGTGGCGCAGAAGACTGGGGTTGGGTCCTGAATCTACCGCTTAAACTCCAGTGTCAGGGAAGGGTCAATTCGTGTAATATGAGTCTTTTCAGCTTATAAAAGTGCAGCTAATGCAAACTGGTGTCTACGAAAGCATGGCAAGTCACAAGGCACTTTATCTATGTAAACTATAATAAAGTTCTCAAGATGCTAAGGCAGAAAACAGTGTGGAATCTTGTTCTTGATCAATCAGAGAGAGTAGATCAGAGATATATAAGACAGACAGTAGAAATGTACAAGAATAAGAAGGAAGCATATTTCCCCAGAATGAAGCAAAATGTGGTAAATCACTCCCTTGATTATGCACATGGTCCCTTTTCTGAACCTCTAGGGTGAAAACTGGCAGTTCCATGGGGAAGACAGGAGGGAAAAAAGCTGGAGCCTTCCCCACAGAGGCAGATGTGGCTGAGAGGGGCCAGTGGAGATGCAGCTTTGGGGATGGAGGATGTGGTTTTCTGGAGGATTCCTGAGTCTGGGAGTCCAAAAGGAACATGGGCCTAGGCACACCTTTTACTGAGCTAAACTCTAGTTTGATTGTATGTTATGGACTGAATATTTGTGTTTCCTTTCCCACCCAATTCATATGTTGGTAGTCCTAACCCCCAGTGTAATGGGATTTTGAGATGGGGGCTTTGGGGATACTTAGGGATGGATGAGGTCACAAGGGTGGGATCCTTATGATAGGATTAGTGCCCTTGTAAGAAAAAACACCAGAGTTTGCTCTCTGTCTTTCTCATGCACTGCCAGAGAAAAAGCCAGTGGGTGTATCACCACAAGGGAGCTGTCTACAAGCCAGGAAGAGGGTTTTCACCGGAAGCCAACCACACCAACAGCCCAATCTGGGCCTTCCAACCTCCAAAATGCTAAGATAACTTCTCTTACTTCAACCACCCAGTTTATAGTATTTTGTTAATGGCAGTCCAAGTAGATTAAGATATTGTCAGAAAAATAAGGTAAATTCTGGAGAATAAAATCAACCAGACCATTGGTTTTATTCTTAAATATGGGAGACATTTAGTGGAAGACAACTACTTGTATGAAAAAGATTAAAAGGAATTTACTTCTTTTGTACTTAAGATTATTTTCAAATGGACTCTCTCTCATTGTTCAGACCCTTTCTTGTACTCTCCCCCAGGCAAATGTAATGCACTCAACAAGGATCAGATTTGTTGATTTGGGATTTTTAGTAAGAAAGAATATTGTTGAAGACAAGACCTATTACTTCTAAATGCTTCCACCCCCTCACCCCTACATATATGCAAGAAGCTTTGCTGAAGAAGATAGCTTACTTTGCCACCCACCTGAAACTCACCTATAAGGGGTCAGGTGTTGAGAAGAGGACTTTCACTTTAAGATCAAAATGATGATAAAAATAACACTAAGTAAAGGACATTTCACTTTTGGAATTAATAATGAAAGAACCTTCTTCTACCTTGGAAATAGAGTTCATCTCTCAACTTGAAAAATATAGAAAACGGTGATTTAAATGTGTTCCAACAACCCTCACTATTTGCTTTGGAACAATTATGAGTTCTCAAAAGGACATGAGAAAATGCTGGGAGAGCTGCTGTACAAGAAATCAACAATGACGGTATCAAGACGGCATCTTATTGTCGGGAGATCATAAATTCTCCTCCACTGCATCTTTCTTCAAATGAATTAAGAAAAAAAAGTGACTGAATGTCAAGATTCTCAGGAATGAGAAAAAAAGAAGGCCTCAAACTAAAATGTCCAATCCCCGTGCCGTGATAAGTTACTTCTGGCAGGTTGACATCACTGACGGATCATGGCTCCAGAACCACCTCCTTTCTTGCCTGGAAACTTAACCTTCAGATTTTGGTAGCAATGAAGATTGACTTTGTGCGTCTCAAAGTACAGGCAGAGTAATTCAAAAAGGAGAATTGCAGATCTTATCCCATTTTGCTAGTAAAGAAACTGATTTAGAAACCTGTTTGCAGAGAGCAGTTTTAACCATCTTATGGTCCAAAATTGAAAGCTCTTTTTGAGACAGGATGAAATTTGATCCCTTTGTCAATGACAATAGAGGTTTCATTGCCCACATGATAGAAGCTTGCCTGTGGTAAGTGATTCCTCAAAATTTCTCAGTAGTTATAAAGCAAACAAATCATGTCTAGGCAATCTGATTTTGAGGAAACTTAAGATTTTGTATATGCCCCTGCCTTCAGCCAAGAGCCTGGCTTGACCATTGTAGGAATATACTGCTCTTCAATGCCTTTTAAAGATGGCTTCCTATAGAGTGCAGGTCAAGCTTCTCCCTTGTGGTAAGGCTACAGAAAGTCTCTAAAGCCCCCTTAATTGACCACATTGACACACAATGGGGCCACTTATTTATCTTGCTGTACCTCAAGCCCAATTTTTGCATGTTCTAACCACGGAAAACAACTCACTTTTTTTTCTGTATAATAAATCCCCTTGAACAGAAGGAAATTCTGAAATTAGCTTTCTTTATTGTTTTTTCCTTCTTTTTTCAGGCAGACTAATCCCAAGTTCTTATACTTTTTTCACTGGCCCTGCTTTCTATCTCTGAATTCATCCTATGATTAGCTATGGCTTTTCAAGAACTTTCTAAACTTTTGGTTGAGCCAGTCAAAGAAAAGTGTGATGAATATATATAAAAAAATGAATATAAGTGTTGTTTGCCAGAAGGCTCTTTATTTAACTAAAATGCCTACGATGGGAGCTCCTTTAATTATTAAAGTTATTCATTACTCTTGTTTCTAAAACCACCCCCTACTGAAATGTATAAGGTAGTTGGAAAGAAGGAGAGTGCTTCTTACAGGCATCTATGTGACAAATTAATGGGGGGGGGGTTATCTGGCTAATTGCAGGATGTAGGAGGTGGTGACATGGTGTAGGGCAAAGAACACGGGACTGAGAGTTACAGACTGGGTAACATTTTCCCCACTCTTGCTGCTCACCAGCTGGGCACCCTGGGGCCTGTGTCCAAACTTTGGATATTTTATCTGCAACGAGACGATATTGGAGAAATATATGATTCTACTCATGTCTGAAAGTAGGAATTCAGTCAATATTAAGCAGGACTCTATGAGGATACAATACAAATGATATCTCCAAGGTGACATATTTGTTAAAGACCACAGTTGAGGGTGCCCTGTGTTCACAGGGGCTGCAATAGAGCAGCACTGTGAATACCTGGGTATAGAGTATGGGCTTTGGATGCCTGGAAACTAGGAGGGCAGTGTGAGGGGGGTTCCCATTTTGTTCAGAGCCTCAGTGCTTATAGAAGATAATGTCTGAACTCTTCAGTGCTTCCTTACATAAGCCCAGCTGTGCTGAAATAGATCTCAACGATATGGGGACATTCAGTGTTTACCTCATATATACCTGTGAGGAAAATCTTATTTGGGGAAGACAAAATCATCTCCTCCTCTAGAGTTGCCAAGATGATAAATATCCTGGCAGAAAGGTTGATGACTATCAAGTTCTATAGTAAGCCCAAGAGACAAGTAGGATTTATCTTTCCTTTAATTTCAAAACACATAATTCCAAAGAGTTCAGCAACCATAGAGGTTTTGACTTTATCCGGTGCTTTTGTCAGTGGTACCAAGAAGGGAGAAGGGAGAGTCTCAAATGAAACAAATGCAAAAGTGCCCTCGAACATTAGATCCAATGAGTTTGTATTCCTTTAATAGTTAAAATCAGTACAACATGCTGGTTAGGAGCGCACATTCTGGACTTGGCCAAATCTGGGTTGCAGTTCTGACTCTCATTTAATAGGGGTAGAATCTCAGTGAAGTCTGAAGCTTTTAGCTTCTGTTTCTCCTCATCTGCCAAATAGAGATAATAAGAATAATATCTATCCCATAGGACTGTCATATGGATTAAATAATAGAAAGTTCTCAGTCCAATGCTTGGCATATGGTGAGTCTCAATAAATGGGCATCATCATCATCATCATCATCATCAATTTTATCTTCCAAGAGGCAAAAATGATAACATTGTGGTTCTAAATGTACAAAAATCACATTCAGAGAAAAGAAGTCCAGTCTTACAATATGCTTCCCATTTCTGGCAGCTGGGCATGGGTCTGGAAAATGAGCTGGAATACGTCAAATATGAATCTCACAGAAATAAATAGACGACTGCTCCAAGCTAGTCTCCTAGGCCAGGCCAGTGTCTGATATTAAGGCTTCCCTGCAGTCATATTGAAACATTATTGCTATATACTGTTTTGGAAACAAAAGGTGAGACCTGTGTCCTCAAAGTATCTTTTAGGCTATGCTGATTAGTCCCACCCAGCTTCTCAGTTTCTGGTGGAATCATTTTAATCATTGTGAGACAGAAGACTGAGAATATACAGATGACCAACTGGTCTGTGTACCAATGGCCAAGTTGTTTCAAGTTTAATAAACACCAGGGGGGGAGGGGAACAAATTTCATTGTGATTATGAATCTGGTCCTCTATGGATGAAGTCATTGTTATAAGGACTGATAGAAAATGTAAACAATATTACATTTGATACCATCACACTAAAAACAAATTTTAAGTGCTATATAGTGAGGATTAAGGATAAAGGGAAATATTGTATCATTGAGTAGGAAACAAATGTATAAAAGCTGAACCTGGGCTTTTCGTTCTTACTACAGTTTTCTTGTCAGCTCACATTCATGTTTTTATTTTTTATTATTTTATTTTGTGGACTTAAAACAAGTTCAAGCTGCAAAAATGACATCTGTGTTTGTACAAGACAACAGACATCATTTGAATTTATTAATATGAAGCATTTTACACCTAGAAAAGACTCAAATAACCAATGTAGTAAGCAGATGGGAAAATATAATAAATAATCTGTGTTTCAATGACATTTATATCCTTTCCTCATTCAGCAATGGCAGACAAAATAGGCAAATGGACTTTTTTATAGTCATAGTCTAGGAAAGCTTCTTTAAAACTGCCTTTGTCAGAAGCTCATTTTTATTATATTGGATTGAGTAATCAAGTGATCTGCATTTTATAATGCAAAAGTTCCAAGCTATTTTAGGGAAAAAATACCTAATTTACAAGGGTGTTCAAATGTAAATAAAAGCCAAAAGTGTTTTTTGAAATGGAGAACATTTTAGTGAAAGCACTTCAACCCAAGGCATTTAAATCTAAATTTTGCTTTCAGATGTAGTTGTTCTAATACACAAAGCAAGACATCCAAAAGCAAAAAACTAAATGGATTAGGAGTTTTCAGCTTGAAGGAGAGAAAAATTAAGGACAATTAAATTTAAAATCTTCTATTTTATAAAGAATTTTGACTAAAAGAATGGAGGTGTATTGTCCTCTTTATTTACTTAAAAAATTTTTTTAATATGGTGTCTATGAAAATTACTATATGGAGGTCTGCAGTTGGATAGAAGTCACCATTTATTGTTGGCAAGAGTTTTTAAACATGGATGAAAGAGTGCTTTTTTTGAGATCTTTTGAAATATGACAGAATGTTTTTTCCCGTTTGGCTGGAGTTGCTCAGGTGTGATTGCCTGCAAATCCATTCCCACCCTATTCAGGTTCTTCTAGCTCTATTTGCTGGGTGGGCAAGTTGTGATTTGTATTTCTCCAAAAATGTGATTTCTGTTATGTGCTGTTCAATTAATTAAAGAAGGGGGCCATTGCACTGAGGGGGTTCCAGTGCTGAGATGGATAATGTAAGCAACCCAAAACCTGAGCCTGTAAATGCCTCATTATAAAATCAAAACATAAGAACAAATAATCACAAATAGCCAACTAGGCTTTAAGCTGTAGGGGATTAAATAATTTCCTTGCTTTCCTCTGCACCTTTTCTGTTTAAGTCTTTCCCTCTACCTCCTGTCTATGGAGTGCCTCTAACCACTTCCAGTTGGGTGTTGCCAGATTCCAATAGGTTTTTACTCAAATAAACTCTTAAATTTTTTAAATATGCTTCAGTTTACCTCTTAACACTATTTAGGGAAGGATTAGTTAGAGGTTATTTCCTCCTAATTCTTATGTCCACCATAGTCAAAGAGCAAAAGTTGTCTGTCCTGCTTTTACCTTTCAAATCTAGTTGAAATCTATCACATTCAAACAAAGCTTGGGAAATAGTTGCATTTCTGGGTGCTTCTCATTGTACTGATTGATTTATTTATACTCTTTTTTGATACATCTCATAAGAAGGGTTCTCTCATTGCTTATGACTGTATTTACTTATTTTTTCCCAGTCCACAGAATTCCAAAGTTGCTTAATTCAAAATAGCAACTAGCCTAAGTTCATCTATAGGCTTCCTTTTTTATAAAGGCCACATACAATCACTCAGTGTGCAACTCAGATCCCCAAATTTTATCTTCTCTGATCCCAGCTGCTCTGAGTGAGTCAGTATACTGACTGACTAAATGAGTCAGTATACTTTTGGACAGTTGAGAGAAATCTTTCTTCTTTTGTGTACAGATGTTATGACTCTTTCCTTTGGGGATATTTTTTCTAGTAGAGATGGGAAAAGGAAGCAAAATAGATGATGGAGAAGGAACTGAGCTTTTTTTTTTTTTTTCACCAGAAAGTCATGAGTAGATAAAATTGACCTTTAGAACAGTTCTCTAGGGCAAAGATAACAGATAGGGGAAAGTGACAAAGGTGGGATTCAGGGTCTAGCCAGAATGACACTTAAAGGTACAAAATCACAAATTGAGTGGTCACTGAAAAGAGACAAAAGGTCCTTATTATGCATATTACCTGTAACCAGGCCATACAAGTTGACAAGCATACTTAAAACTAAAGGAGTTGATGAGGGCCTTGGAATTTGAGATAAGAGTTTGCCACTTGGTAAGTCATTTAATCTTTCTATGCTGAATTTCTGAACAGGTAAAATGAAGATCATAATAGATGCTATCCTTAGGGTTGTTGGGACAATTAAATGCCACAATGTATATAAACACTTAATATGGTGCCCAAAGCATAGTAATAGCTTAATAGATATTAGCCATTATTACATTAAGAAGTATTTAGTAAAGGAGAAATTGTTAATATAAACTAAAAGCAGAGTGACTGTAATTATATATCTAATATGTCTAAAATCTCAGAATAGTCTCTTTATAACGTTATCCTTTAGTTTCATTTCAGTGATGGTAAAAATAGTTATAGGGTTACATAAAGATCTTTCTGATGGCTTTACCCTCTCAGCATGATATTTATAGAAATATACATCTTCATAATGTATATATGTATAGAAATATAAATGTTACTTTGCTCAACTTTTGTGTCACTTATCACTTAGAATTTCAGGATTCTAACACTGACAATTGAGGTGAACCCACATATTTAAAGGTTTAACAGCTTTTCTATCTCAGTACTACCTTCTAAAAAGACCTCTAATGTTCTACAAGAAGTAAGACAAGAAATTATGGATCACTAAGTTCCACTCCTGAAACTAATAATAAATTTTATGCTAACTAACTTGAATTTAAATTTAAAAAAAGAAATTATGGCTCTCCCTTCTACTCATAAATGTTGTTTGTTAGTTTGTTTATTTTTTGTGTCTTTGATTAGTGGGGGTTAGAAATCTGGAGTAGGATGTGGGTATGGGGAGAAATTTGGAGGAAATGTGTTAAATAGAATACCATTATTTCATTATAGCAATTCTTTTGATGAAATCTAATTGGAAATTCTTCTACACACTTAATTAACTGATAGAAGATTTCATTTCGAGTTTGGCTTCAACATCAACTAAAAATACATTGAATTGTAAGTCACTTCCAAATTCCAATCAAGCTTCTTTAAGAATCTGAATCATTTCCTAATTTCTATGACAACCAACTTATGCTTCTTGCTGTCTCATCTGAAGCTCAGAATGACAGTGACCCAAATCAATGCCATCGTTAATGACTGTAATATAAGATGTTTAGATGCCTTATGTTGTTTGAGTCCTAAAGAAATATATCTATGCCTTGAAAATGAAAAAAAAATAGTTAATAAACTTGTCATGAAGACCAAAATTTCATGGACAGATATTCAAATTTCATTTTTGTAATTTAATGATTTTCCTTTACATACATTTGTTTTTTTCTTAACCCTCTCCATGCTCCCACTTATGCTGTACCTGAGTTTTTGCATCTGAGAGACCACCAAGGAGCCAACACTGATGCAGTCACATGAGGGTTTATTTAACAAGCTTAAGCTTGGGCCCAAGTATACCCGACACATTGGAGTAGGGACTTGGACCCAAGCTTGAGCTTGTTAAATAAACCCTCATGTGATTGCATCAGTGTTGGCTCCTTGGTGGTCTCTCAGACGTGAAAACTCAGGTATAACACTAACTTCAGCTCATACCTTCCCTTTAAGCTGTGATAGCTGAACTGATTAATTTCAATAATATTTACTGAGTATCAATTTTGCATCAGGCAATATAGAAGTTTTAGAGATGTCTAAGTAAAAAGACAGTATCAGTTGCTACGCTCACAGACGACAAGATAGGCAGGTGAAAACTAATAAAGGAGGAGCTACAGTGTTGTGGAATAGGGGGTCTGGTATGGAAAAAATCAAGTCCCGCTTCCTTGATGAGGTGGGATCACATGCCTGTGTTGGAAAGACGTTTCCCCTCACTTCCTATTTACAACCACAGCATGAAGACACAAGCCGTTCCAGGACTCACTTTTTTATTAGTTGGCTTCCAGACCTTGGGCAAGGTGATGGTCTTCTGTGAGTATGCAGTGGTAGGGTGGATAGACAGAACTGTCTATCACAAGAAGTCATCTTGTTTTCTAAAATAATAATGGTCCCACATGTCAAATGGCTTGCCAAAAATGTGCCAGCTTTTTTTTTTCCCCCCAACTCCTTCTTGTCAGCACTTCCTTAGACTCAACATCTGAACAGGAGAAAACTGAGTCTGGCTCAGCTTTACACATCACCAGCAAAATTGTCAACATGCTACAACACTTAGATCTTACAAGGGGAGCTGGAAAAAAGAAAAAGATGGCTTTTTAAAAAAAATTTTAATTCACTTTTGTCAATGTATAGGGCATTCTACTAACACAAGGGAACCTATAAATTTACCTCAGAATCCAGCTGAAAAGTTACATTTGAGTGCACATATGCGATATTCAGTAAGTAAATAATACAACAAATAAGTTACTGAATTAACAGAAAGACATCTAGAATTTGTTAGACTCCAACAATCATGATAGAGTATGTTAAAAATCTTTTTGCCAAAAACACATCAGTTCACAAATTCAAAATTCCTCCGATTCTCATTTCTCCTGAGCTGTCTTCATCTCTTACTCTTTAGCTCTCTCTGAACGATATGGATTTTCTGACCACATATATATTCATCTCTCCCTCCCTGCCTGTCTCTGTCTGTGGAAAATCAACAACAACCTAACAGTATGACAAAAAAATTCATGGCATTGACATTCCTGGGAGAGCACAAAACCAAAAGTTTGGCCCCTCATTTTGACACTTAATGGATTTTGTGTCCCAGAATAAGTTACTTCATTTCCTTGAGCATCAGTTTGCTCTTGTGCACAGTAAAGTCTCATGATGTATGTATATACTTATTTTTCTTTCTCCAGACAGGGCTTTCTGTCACCAAAACTCTGAAGTCACATATCCTCAATTCTGTCTTTCAGGCAGATTTTTGCATAACCATCATTAGTTTTATTTTAATGAAGGCAAATATATAAGGTTTACATGAGGTCATTTGGTAGGTGCCCTCCTTGTTAGGGGTTGTTGATTATCCCCCTGAGATCTGTACTTCCTCTTCCCAGTTTCTGGTGAGACATGTGATCACTTGCATGAAGACATTTCCCAACTTTCCTTTCAGCTTTTGTCACATGTATAGGCTTTGACCAATGAGATTCATTTACTGTGTTACTGTGGTCTGGGCTGTAGGGATAAAACAGTGAATAAAATAAAAGTTTCAATAATCCATGCCCCATACCTCCAGATTGAGTTTATAATCAACCAGAAGGAAATAGACAAGTTAGAAATATATTATGTCAGGTGATAACAAATGCTATGTAGAACTTACTGACCAACAGCTCCAGCTTCACAGCATGGATTATGAGTTCTCCCTGGATTAGCCTCAGTTCCCAGCCTCAGTCCCCAGCCTTGTCTCTACAGATCTTCACTCACATTACCCTCCAGACACAATGATATGCCTGCTATTGTTTTATACTCACCCGTTATGTCTTTACACTTTAGCTCCTGCTAACCCCCTGCCTAGCTTGGCAGCCTACTGTCCCAACTGAGCCTATAGAGCTCTGTTATTTTCTATGTAAGAGTTCACATACAACTGGAATGTGACCTCCCCCAGATATAGGTTTTCTGGATAATATCATTATTCATGTATACTACCTGTAATGTGCTGAATGGTGGAAACTGGAAACTCTCCATATCCTGGAATTTGTGAATGTGAGACCTTATTTGGAAAAAAGAGTCTTTGCAGATGTAATTTAGTTAAGAATCTTGAGATGAGACCCTCCTGGTGTATCTCGGTAGGCATTAATCCAATAACAAGTGTCTCTACATAAGACACACAGAAGAGAGACAGATGGAAAAGAGAAAAGGCCATTTGAAGAGGGAGGCAGAGACTGGTGTTACATAGCCTCCAGTGAAGGAACACCTGGAGTCCCCAGACCCTCAGAGAGGCAAGCAAGCATTCTCCTTCAGAGCCTTTGAGAAAACCAGCTCCCTGCTGACACCTTGATTTCAGTCTTCTAACCTCCAGAATTGTGAGAAAACGAGTTTCTGTTGTCTTAAGACAGCAAGTTTGTGATAATTTGTTACAGCAGCCCTAGGAAACTAAGCTTTTAGAACTGCATATAAAAAATTGCCTTCCAAACCTATTATTTGTTTGTGGCTGTCTCCCCCATGTAATAGAGTGAAGCTGCTGGCGAGGAAGAAACATCTTGTAGGAACCCATCACCCTGTACCCAGCTCAACGCATGAAGGATGCATGGTTTGTATTTGTGAAGTAAGTGGAAGAATGGGTAAATAAATAAGAACTAAACATTTCAATGTCTTGACGGCATAGCCCCAAGAAACAAAACTTGTTTTGGTTTCTGAAAGATGTATGTGTATAAATGCAGGTTTCCCCCAGCCTCTGCCCACCTCCGCTGTCAGTGTGGTCCTGAGCACTCTGGTTCCTACTGGGTTTTCTTTAGCATCATAGCAAATTGAAGGAAATTAGATGTTCATGCTTTTCCTTGCTTCCTGGGGTTTAACCTTCCTTTCATGAAGTCTTTCCTGGCTCTCACAGCAAGGCAGGGCCTGTGGACTCCCTAAAAGTGTTGCATTCAACACCGTGTGGGACCACAATCTCGACAGCTCTTCTGTACCTCTTTTCTTTCCTTTTTTTTTTTCTTTTTTTCTTTTTTCTTTTGTTTTTTAAAGCTGAATGCAAATGTTCAGTTTTGGCATAAATTCAGTGTGAAGATGCATGTATACTTGTTTTAAGGTGTTTTTCCAATTGTGGGACATTTTTGCTGCACAACACAAGGGACTTTGAATCACACCTCGAGTACCCAGCCATGGGGTTTCACAATTAAGTTCTTCACCTATCAACTCTAATTGGCTCAGACTGACACACTCATTGTGGTATTCCTTTGGTTGGATGTTCTCTGAAACCTCATTTCCTTCCATTTGAAACACCACACTCAAAGATTAGGGGACAACTGAACACGTAAAAGAAACCTGCCCATCATTTTTCAGCTTCTGGCAAGGGGGTAGTGAACAGAGTCCAGAGTTCTCGTTCAACTTGTCCTGTGGTTTGCCATCTCACCGTGGGCTTATACCACCTCTTGGTCTTTCTAGGTCATCCACACAATTCATTCAGTTAGCACTACATTGTGACCTTTCTGTACATCCAGGCGCTGTCCCATCCAGGTGCTGGGGACACAGCCATGAACGAAACAGAAATGATCCCAGCTGTCATGGGGTTTAAATTCTCATAGGAAGCCGTGGTAAAACAATGAATTGAACATCACAGTAGATATGAGGTTTTACACATATTCTCCCCATGAGAGGAGGGGCTCAGAGAAGATACAATGTGTGTGAATCCACTTTGTAAATTGCAAAAATATAAAACCAACTAGAATAAGTGATTTTTTTTTCCATCCTCTTGTCGGGTCTGGGTTCCCCACCAAGGCTTCCTTATTGATATTACTGAGATTGGTTCACCAGTGTTTTATAAAGAACAGAAAGAGAGAAGCCCAAATCCAATGTTTTTCTCCTTAGCAATTTCAGCAAGGGCTTTCCAGACATGCTGCATCTAATAGCAGGGTGTGCCTGGCATCTGTAGTTTCCATGGTTGAGTCGGTGGAATAAGAACTACTATCGTTGGCTCCTGTTTTGTATCTATTTATTTCAGTTGGAGCATAACACTATTTGAAAGACAGGATTGGAAGTCACTGGGAGGCTTCTGTTTTTTGTTTTTTTGTGGGGATTTTTGCACTGCCTATCTGTACTAAACTTAACTAAAAACTAGTAAGCATTAATTTCTGGGCTATTGCTTTTTGTAGATAATACAAAAATGGGGTAAAAAGGCATAGGTTAAATTCTCCCTACATTACATTAAAGGGAGATGATTTTTGACTGAAGATTAATTTGGGGATTAACATATGAGGGGGGACTGGCCACACCTACGAATGACCAGAAAGGCGAAGGAGAAACAGCATAGTCGATATAATTCATAAGTCAAAAAACAGAACAAACAATCTGCACACTTGAAAGGCTGCATGCAAATTTATGGTAATTTGTGTCATCAATATCCTGAAATGGGAGACAGCATGATAAAGTGGAAATAGTTTACTTGTGGAATCAGACAAAGGTAACATTGTAATTTTCCCATCTGAAAAATAATAGTAGTTCACATGTACTAGACACCACTTTTAGCATTTCACACTCATTGTCTTGATTTAGGCTCACCTCCTCTCTGTGAGGTAGATACAATGCATAGGATTACATTTATGATTAATGGAAAAGATACGAAAAGCTTCTATGAAAGCACAACACAAATTGTGTTAAAACATCATTATTAAGGTTTTCAAGACAGAACTCTGCTTAAATCTAAGCCTGCCGCTTCTTGCATATGTGATTTTTAGGGGACTACATGTTTAATCTTTGAAAGCCTCCATTACCTCTCCATGATAGGGTTGTCACGGTTATTAAACAGTATAACACAGAATAATTTCTGGAACATGGAAAGTGATTAATAGAAGTGACTTCCCCCAACAGCAATCCGAATGTGGTGGA
This sequence comes from Mustela nigripes, assembly GCF_022355385.1. Classification (NCBI taxonomy): domain Eukaryota; kingdom Metazoa; phylum Chordata; class Mammalia; order Carnivora; family Mustelidae; genus Mustela; species Mustela nigripes. The sequence continues at coordinate 22,984,323 of NC_081562.1, forward strand.
CTGGACAGCATTTATTCTCCCATACTCCCAAGGCTGATCTAGAGCAGTGATGACTGACAGAGATAGAATGTGAGACACAAATATAATTTAAAATTTTGACAGATCACATTGAAAAAGCCAAAAGAAACAGGTCTAATTAATAAAATAAGATATTTGATTCAACCCAATGGATCCAAAATATGATTGCAATCTGAAACCAATATAAAATTATTAATGAGCTGTTTTATATTTTTTGTGACTAGGTGTTTGAAGTATGGGGTATATTCTATACTTGCTGCACATCTAAATTTGGACACTAAATTTTCATTGAAAATACTTGATCTGTATTTAGAGTTCATAAAATTTACTGTTGCCAATATAGAGTCACAAAACCAAATTGTTTCTTGTAAGTTTTCCAGTAACTGAATTGAGTTGCAGTTTTAAAATTTAACTTATTTAATTTTTTAAATAAAAGTTAAAATTTCAGTTCCCTGGGGACACTAACCATATCTCATGTGCTGGATAACCATGTATGACCAGTGGCAACACCATCAGATAGAATGGTTCTTCATCCCTCTTTGTAATTAGCCAGGAGTGGGAGTATAATGGGAACTTTCTGTTCCCTCAGCCCCAAGGAACCTCTGGATTAGTCCTCTTAGTTTGAGTCTAGAGCTGTGAGTGTCACTGGAACTCCAACATAGAACATGAAAATAATGCCCATTTTGTGTGAGGTTCTTGAGTTTAGGGCTGACATTGAAAATAATTCTGGATCTTGCTAGGTCAATACTGATAAGAAAGCTCCAGGCTGAAGGAAGCCTGACCAAAATTCAAGAGACTCTGTTGGAAACAGATAGACTCAGTTATTCTGCCAATTATACTTCTGCGTTGATGCCTGATGTCCATTTGCTGGGCTGATTCCCAAAAATTTGGTTGGTAAGAAATAAGGGAATGGCCAGAGTCCTGAAACAGAGAATACAAGATGGGTGGAAATTGAGGGGTTTTTTTGTTTGTTTGTTTGTTTTGCTTTTTATTTAATTTTTTTTAAGATTTTATTTATTTATTTGATAGACAGAGATCACAAGTAGTCAGAGAGGGAGAAGAGGAAGCAGGCGCCCTGCTGAGAAGAGAGCCTGATGTGGGGCTCGATCCCAGGACCCTGAGATTATGACCTGAGCCGAAGGCAGAGCCTTTAACCCACTGAGCCACCCAGGTGCCCCTTGTTTTTTTTAAACTCTAATTTTTAAGAGTTTAAGAGAAGAGGGAATCAACGAATTCTGGGAGGGTAACAGGATTTCTTCTCTAGGACAGTGGCAAGATGTTATTTGAAATACTCCACTGGCTTTGGCCCTTCTTACACTAACTAGTGGGTGGAAGTGTAAAAGAAAGCTAGTTCAGAGAAAGAGTTTCCAGCTGGGATAAATGAAAAGATCTGCGACTTGGAATAAAGGAGCCTACGGAGGTCACAGTCATCCTGAGCAAACATGTCACAGGTGTAATCATAGAGCATTGATGTTAAGTATTCAACATCAGAGAGGCACTGTGATTAGAGTAATAATATTCAGTGCTTCTGTTTGACCCCCCCAAAAAGGCATAATATTAATAAATCTCTACAGTAAATAATGAGACCTAATAACAAAAAGAAGTAAGACAGCCACTCTGATACAGTATCAGAGTATGGAATACAGCCCACTGTATACAGGCACCACCAGGGGGGTCAAATTAAAATTCTCCCCTTAGACATTTTCATGACAACTTTAGAAAATATGTGGTTGGCGTATGTGTGATGTATTCCTAAATTGAATCTTCAAGTTATTCAAATTCATATGAGCTTTTGTAGATTGTTGCCACTTGGTGGATCTTTTATTAAGTGCTGAGGTCTCTTTTCTCTCAATGCTTGTCTGTGGTGCAAAGGCTCAGTGGTTTGCCCAAGACCAAACATGGAGTTCATGGAGGATCTGAGTCAGGTCTTCTAAATGTCTCCTTTATCCCATGCTTTCCCATTAAAGAAAACTTGTGCTTTCTACAATGAAATGTGTATACATTCAAAAATAGGGGAAAATCCAAAATTTCTACCAGAACAGATTTGAAATGTGCCTGGTGTTCACAGAAAATTTCCTGTGAATGTATACTCCCAAGTTATTCTAGATATGTATTCTAGAAACATGATTATAATTTAAAAGTCCTCATATATTACCATTAATACATAATAACTTCATAATCTGTCTTAATTAGGGCAGCATGGGTGCTGAAATTAGGGTGTAATGAAAAGAGATTAAACTCTACCACTTAGTAACTGGGCAATCTCTCTGAAACTCACACTTCAAGGTGAGTAATCTTGTTTTTCCAAAACGTTCCTTTAAATTTTTTTTCTATAGTAGTTATCAATATCTAGTGTACTATAGAATTTATTTTTTGTTTACTGTTCTTATTCATAAGAATAAGAACCAATAAAATGGTTTTATTCCAGTATAATTAACAAGCAGTGTTATATTAGTTTCAGGTGTACAATATAAAGATTCAAAACCCTATCCATTTCTCAGTGCTCATCAAGAATAGTGTACTCTTAACCTCCTCCACCTGTTTCACCCATCCTCCACCCACCTTCCCCCTTGTAACCATCTGTTTATTCTTTGTATTTAAGTCTTTGTTTTTTCCTCTTTTTTCCTTTGTTGATTTGTTTTGTTTCTTAAATTCCACATATGAGCAAAGTCCTATGTGTTTGTCTTTCTCTGACTGACTTATTTCACTTAGTATAATACCTTCTAGATCCATTCATGTTATCACAAATGGCGAGATTTATTTTTTTAATGGCTGAATAATGTTCCACTCTATGTGTGTATATATATCATACATCATCTTTATCCATTCATTGATGGACACTTAGGCTTCTTCCATATCTTGGCTATTGTAAATAAGGCTGCGGTAAGCATAGGGGTGCATATGTCCTTTCATATTAGTGTTTGCATTTTCTTTGGGTAAATATCCAATAGTAGAAATATTGGATCATAGGATAATTGTATTTTTAGGTTTTTGTGGAACCCTCACACTGTTTTCTAGGGTGGCTGCGTCAGTTTGCATTCCCACCAACAGTGCATGAAGGCTCCTTTTTCTCCACATCCTCCCCAATACTTATTTCTGCCTCAAAAAAAAATTTAAACTCAGCAAGAACATTGATTTTCTGAGTGCTTGTGCTAAGCACTGTTTATGTGAAATATATGATCTGTATTCAGACTTCTAAAACATAACAGTTGAAAAAGTAGATTCACACACACACAAGTTGTTCCAAATATGTTGAAAACATGTTGAATTTAATGAAAGAGTTGGGTTTCTTCTTAGCAAAGTTTCAGAGTTGGAGAGCAAGTTGACCCCCTGGGAGTTCCCTGATGCTGTGTGGAGAATGTGGTGGGGGTGAAGACAACTTTGGTGATGTAGAAAACCTCCTTTTCTATCTTTCCTTGGGCATCTCTGATGTCACAGCAGGACAGCTGTGTCCTCATTGGCCTGAGAGATGATGGGGCTTGAGGAAGAAGTGGGGAGGACATAATCACAAAAGATTAGGAACCATGAGACAGGACACTGGCATAGAAGAGGAGCTGGGAGTCGGTGTCTAGAGGGGAGAAGCTCCAAGCTGCATAACATATGAGAGATTTGAGAGACAAAAGAAAATAAAAAAGGAGAGACTTTAAATTCTTGGGCTTTAGGTTACAAATTGTCTTTTCGTCTTTGAGGGAACAAAGATTGGAATTCCCATTCAGCTAGTTGGGTGGGTCTTTTTTTCCATCTTTGGAGATAATACCTGCAATAAGATGGTATGAGGAGTAAGTTACTTTTCTCTACCTTTTTCTACCAGTCTCCTTCATGAAGGCCCTGCCCCATAACTGTGGACTCAAAAGTATCTTCTACTGGCTGTTGTCCACCTATTTATAACACTCAAAAACTGATTTCTTTGCAATTGTGATTGTGAGCTTCTTGTGGCCAGTGCTGTGTCTTTTTTGTCTTTATGCCTTCAGTACGGGGCATACGGTCTGTTACATCCTGTGTGGACATGTTTCGTAAGTATAGTAATGAATACATGAATGAATGTGAATGAGAAGCACTAATGTAATAAATGAGCATTCCCATTCCTGGTCTACCTTCCAATTAAAGCCTAAATGCTGAAGCTTTTCCAATAATTTCTTAAAACTCTAGTTTACTTAATTAAATTGATGAATTATAATCAATTCATGCACATCATCAGCAGATATTTACTAAACCCCTACTCTACTCTGTCTCTGTGGGGATGACAGCCATTGAAGTAGGACGAATAATTCCCCCCACCCCCACCCCATGATGCTCGCATTCTGATCCCCAGAGCCTGTGAATATGTTACTTTACAGGGTAAAAGAGACTTTGAAAATGTGATTACATTAAGGATTTTGTGGAGGGGAGATTATCCTGTATTATCTAGGTGAGCCTGGTGTAATCACAAGGATGCACATGAGGAAGAAGCTGGAGGTCAGAGAAGACAGAAGATGCTACATGCTGCCTTTGAAGATGAAGAAAAGGGACTGTGAGTCAGAGAAAGCAGACAACCTCCAGAAACTAGAAAAAAGCAGGAAAGTTATTCTCCCTAAGAGCCTCTGGAAGGAATGTAGGCCTGTGAACCTATTTTTAGACTTCTGACCTTCAGAACTGTACGTTAATACATTTGTATTGTTTGAAGCTGCTAAATTTATGATGACTTGTTATAGCAGCTCTAAGAAACTCATACAGCCATAGAAGGAAATTTCTGAAATTTACAAATTTAATTTTGTCATGCACATTTTAAATATGATGGCCTCCTCTCTTGCTGAAAAATAAGGCAAGTTTAGACATGTTTTTAGGGATAATATAGGGCAAATAGACATACTGAGTGGTCAAATATAAATATGCTATATAATATAACACACCTCTCAAACACAGAGCAGGTCTTGTGAGTCAATAAGAGATCTGCAAGTTCTGCTCTTTCTAAAACTGTAAATTTAAATGAAATTCCAGTACTCTGCTAGAACATGATAGAACCTAGCAGATTTTTATATTTTTATACATGGACCTTCTAAGAACAGTTAGATATTTTTGAAGTTAAAAGTAAAATCAGCCTGATGAGGTCAGTAGGGCTACCATGTTTAAAATTATGTATAAGACCCCCAAAGTTCAGAGGAAGCTGACTGATTTGATCTGTTCTTATTACTGGTAACCATAGAGGTATTTCTACTGTGAGAACATCCTTTTATGAAGCAGAAACAAGATTGTCTTATTACCTCTTTTAATCGCAGAGCTTAGATTTGTCCCATACCATTTTCTTGACTTGAGGGTCACTTTTCAACACAGGAGCACAGCTGTATGAGAAGCCTCCTTGTTTGGAAATACAAAAATGGCTTAGCTTCCTATTATATCTCAGTTTCATTATGGGACAATTTTAGAATGACCCAGGCTGTATGACTCACTAATGTCCAATCATCATGTGCAGTGGAGGTAGCAGTACTAAGAACCAGCCTTTCCTTCAACTGGAAAATTTGCAGACAAATGTTTATTTTATGAGGATGCTTCCTCTTCCCCATTGATCTTATGGCATATAACTAATGCTGGCGGAATTGCAGCCCTAAAGGCAATATCCAGAAACCACTTACATTTCCTGTTTCATTATTTACTGTGGGTACATGCATAGCATTATTTACTTGCACGCACATTTCATAGATAATTGCCCCATTGTAAATTCCTAAGTCACGAAATGGCCATATATTTAAATTGTATGTTCCTCTCATCCACAAAAGAATTATGTGTAAGTGTTCACCTTTAGAGCCAGTAGATGCAAACACAGCCTGGAAAAACTCTTTGATAAGTGTCTCTGATCCAAATGAGGAACCGATACACCATCATTGTTGCTCTCAAAACACACATGATGTGTCCTGCTGCAGAGACTCTACAAGGTAATGCCTGGCTTTTCAGTTTTTCTTTAGAACTCATTTTCCTTCTAAACTCATAATCTTACAGTTTATGGATATGTCTGAAGATTTTCCTTCACCTCTCAGTAATAATGGCTGGCATTATCACAGATGCATAGTCATTATGGTTTCCATGTTTTGAATGCTTACTATGTATCAAGATCTATACACCTTTTTTCTTTGTCAAACTCTGCAAAATACTGTGAGGTGGATACTATCAAACTCATTTTACAGATCATGAAATGATGGCTTATAGAAATGCAGCATCTTGGGGTGCCTGGGTGGCTCTGATGTTTAAGTGTCTGCTTTCAACTCAGTTCAAGATCCCAGGGTCTCAGGATTGAAGCCCACATAGGGCTCCTTGCTCAGTGGGGAGTCTCCTTCTCCCTCTGCCCCTCCCCCCACTTGTGCTCCCTCTCTTTCTCTCCCTCTCAAATAAATAAATAAAAAAAAAAAAAAAAAAAAAGAAGTGCAGCATCTTGCTTAAGGCCATAAGGTTAAATCATAGTTTAGGGTCACCTTGACTGCACATTGCCTTTCACCAAATTCATAACACAAAATAAATAATGAATGGATGGCTAACTTGAACACTATCTATACAGGGGCACCTGGGTAACTCAGTTGGTTAAGTGTCCGACTCTTGATTTCAGCTTGGGTCTGGATCTCAGGGTTGTGATATCAAGCTGGGCATAAGCCTGCTTAAGATTTTCTCTCTCCCTCTCCTTTTGCCCCTCCCCACCACTCATGTTCTCTCTCTCCTATTCTCAAAAAAAAGGGGGGGGGGAATCTACCTATCATCTACTTATACAACTTTTAAAATAGGAATAAATATTTATATGAAAAACAATAGAATAATTCAATGCATGCTCTCTCTTTCTCTAAAAAAAAAAAAAAAGAAAGAAAAAATTCTACCTATACAACCTTTAGAATAGGAATACATATTTCATATGAAATAGAATACTATTTATTTCTATTTAAATAGTATTCTATTTCATATGAAATATGTATTCCTATTAGAATATAGAATAGAAATAGAATATAGAATATAGAAATAGAATATACAATAGAATAATTCCATGTTGGAACACTGAGTCCACTAGCATGTCCTTAATATGCAATAATTTAGACAACCCAGAGCTAAGAGTTATCTGTTGAAGACCAATACAATCTTTGTCAAATATCTGCTGCAGTCTAATGCAATGTCTTTTCTGGAGAGGAAGGTTGGAAAAAGCTGGGCAGGAACAAGCAGAAGGGTTTGACATTCAGGGTGTGATTCCTTACTAAACTTCTTAAAGTGAACACTTATAGATCTTTCGCTCTGTGGGCAAGTGATCAAGCTGGCAGGGTAGAATGGCTAGCCTCATGAGGATATGACCAGCACAGTTATACAGAACCCTATACTCAGATGGGGGCCCCACGTTGGTGTTTAATGCTCTTTGTTTACCATTTTGAAATTCTTAATAATTTTATCTTTGCATTTGTGTTTTGTAACTGAGGTCTGATGACAATGGAGCAAAAGCTGGGGCTTGGAGTCTTAGCTCACAAACAGGCTCATCTACCCCAGACTGGATTTTGACTGTTGACCCCTCTACCTTGGGGGTGGGGTTAGGGGGCTTTGGTGTAGATACAAGCAGAGTCAGGGTCCAGAGAATGCCCCATGTGCTGAATTATGGATTAAGGTGTGCCCTTAACTTTTGAGTATCCTCATGAGAATGAGAATGAGAGTTTAAATAACAAATTAAGAACATACTATGATAGTTCAAGACAGACTACAAAAGGAAGGCACTATCTTTTTACTTGAATTTTTTAAAAAAAGATTTTGTTTATTTGACAGAGAGAGTGAGACCATGAGCAAGGAGAGAGGGACAAGCAGACTCCCAGTTGAACAGGGACCCTGACTTGGGCTCCATCCCAGGACCCTGAGATCATGACATGAGCTGAAGGCAGATGCTTAACTGACTGAGCCACCCAGACACCCCTCTTCACCTGGTTTTTATTCAGAGGCATCACATTTTCATTTTTTATCATGTCCAACAAATTATGTAGCTATTTCTGAAGGATAATTTGGATCTTTTGGAAGGAAAATAAGGCTGCCAAAGCTTACTGAATGGCTTGTTTTTATAACCTTGTGAGTCCTTTTCCCTTTGTTTGTTTTTAGAGATTGTCTAGGTATGCATCACTCCTCATTTCTTTCCTGGACAATTTGATAGGAACTTATTATATTTCCAACCTCTTTTGTAGTGATTTCTGGCCAATGAAATGTGGCTCAAGTGTGACCTGGCCATGAGAAGTCTGACATGATCCTTCTCATCCTTTCTTTTCACTCCAGGTCTGGCTGGGCACAAAGGTTCCAGAGAACCCTGGAGATGGGATTACCACTAGACGGAATGAGCTAGGACTTCCTAAATCACTCCCTGGAAATTTGCCTACCAACTGTGATGAAATACACATTTATTGTATTAAGCCATTAAGAACTTGGTGTTAATTAACCCAATTAATAATATTTTTCAGTGAAAGACATTTGTCTTATACAGGGTCTGCAAGCTACAGCCCCTCAAGCCAAATTGGCCCACCACCTGTTTTTGTAAGTAAAGATTTATTATTAGGAATATAACCATGTCCATTTGTTTATGAATAGTCCATGTCTGCTTTTATGCTACAATAGTAGAGTTGAATAGTGTGACAGAAACAGTATGCTCCACAAACCCTAAGGTATTTACTATCTGGCCCATTATTTAAAATATCTACAAACTGTTGGTCTGATGAGTAACTGAAGGGATGGTTGTACTGACTTTCATCAATGCCTCTATGCTGACTTATATAAAGCTATTTAACATAAATAATGATTTATTCTGGTTAATATGATTTTAATTCTTGCCCTCCTGGTTCTACCACTGAGGTAAAGTTGTTATGAGATTAAAACCAAGTAGATTTTGCTATTGTGCTGTAGATCATGATAATGATAATAATTAACACTACTAATAATTAAAATGATAACTGCTGAACATTCATTGAGCTATATATAGCCAGTGTGTTATACATTATATGTGCATTATCTGATTTAATTCTCACAACACCTTATATGATAGAAATTATCATGCTATTCTACTGATAAAGAAACTGAAGCACAGAAAAGTTAATGACTTGCCTAATATCACTTGGGCAATTGGAAAGCCTGGATTGGTACAATTCCTGTGAGTCCTGGAGGTCCAGGGGCAGGAGAGGACAGAATTCTGACATAATTACTACATAATTCCTAACATAATTCCTACACAATTACCAAAAGCATCTCTTCTTGGGCCACTGAGAACTTATTTTTCAGATCTGTAAATGAATAAAAAGAATTTTAAACTCCCAAAGATGCAGAGGACATACAACGCCATCTGAGAATGTCAGCAATTCTGCAAGACAAAACGTCAGTGGCAGGTAGGGACAAATTTATTTGCACAGAGAAAACAGAAACCTTCCTACTCTCAAGGGAGAATGTCAAAGAAGAAACCTCTGTCACCAAATTCCCAGAAAGGCTCAGGAATTAGAGATACTAGGTACCTCTAAAAGTAGGGGTTAAAAATGAGACTGAAAAATTTGAAGAGTGCTTATAAGAGAGTTACTTAGACCCACCCCTCCAGATTTACTTTCTCACTCCAACAACCAGGTGACTACCATCTCCTACCCAGTCAGGAAACTTTTAACCATAGAAGTTCAGTTCTCAGTGATGTAGACATAGTGGAGTTGGTGAAGGAAGGAGTTGGAACAGAGATCCAGTGAATATATATTCAATGGTGAGAACAGCAACACCTTCCAAAGATCTGCTTACAGAATCCTGGTTATAAGGATTATACCTCCCGGGAAAAAGGACTCCTCTTTGTAGAAACAGGAGTCCTCTTTGTAGAAACAGACTGGCCCCTAAATAAAAACTAATAGAAATTGACATTACAGGCTCACCCAACACCACTCCTAGTAACCTTACAGAGAAATCCACTAACCCCCAAACTGGCTTATGAATGTATACATTTTAGTGCTTCACTTTTAAATATGAACAAGTAGTTAATAATTAGCAGATTTTGAGGAAATTATCTATAGAAAGATATCAAAACAGAGAAGCAGACTAAAAGGTGATTTAAAGGAAATAAGAAAATGTAGAGAGTATAACAAAAACTGTAAATGATTTGCTTAAATAAATGAAAGAACATGATGCTCTTAAAAAATACAAAAATGAGAAAGCGCTACTGGACATTTAAAATAAATTAGCATAGCACTTAAAAAAATCAATAGAGAGGTTGAAGACAAAGTTAAGAAAATCTCCTAAGAAGAGCAAACACAAATGAAAGTTGTAGATAAAATGCAGCAGAGGGGCACCTGGGTGGCTCAGTGGGTTAAGCCTCTGCCTCCTGCTCAGGTCATGATCTCAGGGTCCTGGGATCAAGTCCTGCATCGGGCTCTCTGCTCAACAGGGAGCCTGCTTCCTCCTCTCTCTCTGCCTGCCTTTCTGCCTACTTCTGATCTCTCTCTGCCAAATAAATAAATAAATAAATAATTTTTTAAAAAATGTAGCAGAATTCCTAAGAATTAAAACAAAATACAAATTAATAGGCTCAACTTTTTGTCAATAGGAGTTTTAAAATGAGAAAACAGAAATGAACAGAAAAAAATGATGCACATTTCCAGGAATTGAAGGACATGTGTACACTTACTGAAAGAGCCACCTGAATGTCCATCACAGAGAATGGGATATAGTATACGTGAAGGCATGTTATCATAGTTCCACAACCCGGGAGACTAAAACGATCAGGAATGAGAATAGACTTGGACTTCACACTAGCAACATAATAGGCTAGAAAAAGTGAGGAACACTTTCAAAGAGGAACACTTTCTTTTCAAAGAGAAAATGATTTCCAACCTGTACTCCAAAGAAGTACTTCATATGTATCTTTTTTTTTTTTTTCCCAGAAAGCTACTGGAGATATGTCCATAAAAATAAGGGATTAAATCAAGAATGAGTCAGCTATGGAATTCAGGCAAGTGGGGATCCAACCCAAGAGACAGGGACAAGAGGAATTCTCAGGATAGTACTAGGGTAGTAGGCTTAGAAATAAATTGGTTCAAAAAAGGAACACCATAGTAGCATTATTCATAATAACCCAAATTGGACACAACCCACATGTCACCACCAGTAGAAAGAACAAATAAATAGTGGCATAATATGCAATAATATAGCAATGTGACAGTGAAACATGACCATGAAAATGAAGAGACTACAGATACAAGCCACAACCTGGATGAGTCTGTTGGGTGAAAAATATAGATACAAAAGAATACAATGTATGGTTTCACATACATAAACTGGAAACTGGGCCAAATTAACCATGATAGTAGATGTCAGAGTAGGGGACACTTTTTTGGTTGGTATGAGGGTGTGACTAATACAAAGATCAAGGGAGACTTCTGATGAGGTGGGGTGGGAGGAGCTGGTAATGTTCTTTTTTTGAGCTGGATGGTGGCTGCATGGTTTTGTTTGCTTTGTAAAAATTTACTGATTACAATTTGTATACTTTTCTTTGTATATGTAATCTTTACAATGAAATGTCTACTTTAAAAAATAACACAGAGGCATGTTTACAGTAAGATTCCAGATTTACTGAAAAAATGTAGACATTTCAAAATTTTTAAATAATGTAAGGATAATATAGCAAAATGTTGATAATATTTACCTCTTGGACGTAGGATTATTGAATGCATTTTATTCTTTGTGAATTTATATACTTTTCTCTGTTCTCTATGACACATAAGTATTAATTGGTTATTCAGAAAATGCTGAAACAAAAATAACAACTTTGAGATACTATCTTTCCCTTATTCTATTGTAGAAGATTAAAAAAATGCAAGAGCATAAGGAATGGTCATCCTCCTACCCTGTAGGTAAAAGTAATAAACTGAGGCATGTATGATTAATAAAATATGTCCACATTACACCAAATTAATTCCACCCCTAAGAATTTGTTCCAAGACAACAAATGGACAAATATGTTAAGATTTTAATATGAGGATGTTAATTTTAACTGTTTCTATGGGTTAAAATGGAAACAATTGAAATGTCTATTAATAGGACATTGATTCAATGAATTATGATATATACTCAAATGAAATGCTATATAATCACTGAAAATGAAGACCTGGATCTATATATATTATGCTTTGGGGTTATAGAACAATATGTATGGTTTGATCACATTTTAATGATTATAATAAATATACGTACATACACTTGAGATAGAGCAATAGTGGCTATATCTGGATCATGACATTGTATGATTTTTACTTTCTCTGGTTGACTTCTCTTTTACAACTGTACTAGCCTCCCTGGCTGCTAAAACAAAACACTATAAACTAGATGACTTCAACAGCAGGCATTTATTTCTCAACAGTTCTGGCAGTTCTGGAAGCTGAGAAGTCTAAGATCAGAGTGATATGTTAAAAAAAAAAAAAAAAAAAAAAAAGATTGGTTCATGGTGATCTGGCTTGTAGACAGCCACTGTGTCCTCACATGGAGAAGGAGAGAGAGAGAGAGAGCACAAGGGCTAGAAAGCAAGTTCTGGTCTCTCTTCCTCTTATGAAGACACTAATCCTGTCACTGAGGCTTCATCTACATGACCTCATCTACATGACCTACCTGCCAAAGGCCCTATCACCAAACACCATCACATTGCAGGTTAGAGTTTTAACATATGATATCTGCAGGACACAAGCATTCAGTCCATAACAAACAGCATGCAAACTTTTATAATGAAAATGAGTGACAAAGCTGTTTTTATTTTGGGGGGGGGTGGAGCACAACTAGCAAAGAAAAAGTGAAACATGCATTGTGCCAGAGAATGACCATATTTTGTTCTAGTTTTCCTTTACCCTTGAATTCCTATCAGTATTTGTTGTGATTTTTAAGGTAGATTTGTCCTTCGCTAGTTATGCAGGCAAAAAGAACTGTCTTGAAGAAAGGTTTGTATTCCTTACCTACTTTTACTGGTGTCTAATCCATTGGCCTTGGAGTGGGAAACACCATAGGTGTTTGGTATCACAGCTTGGTATCTCATCAGCTGTGTCACAGTCTTTGAGCCTGATTCCTTCTGGACAAAATTTGGATGAGAGTACCTTTTCTACTTCTAGTCCTAAGTAGTTGAGAAAATGTAAGTTGTGTGCAATGAGGGCTTGCCCATATTATTATACCACCTTGAATCCACCTCCCACTCTCCCAATCTAGAATAGTCTTTTGGCTCAATGTCTTTTTGTTGAATGGATGAATGGCTGACCAAATGCAATCATTCTGTAAACTCTAAAGTGCAAAAAACTTAGGTGTCGATTATGCAGTCATTAAAAATGATAACTCAGATCTGTCTTTATTAACATGAAACCAGTTTGGGTTATGGAACAGTTTGGGTATAGTATGATTATTAACATGTCCATTTTAGTTTGTAGAGATTATTACAGTATTCAAAATTATACTGGGAATGCTGGTGGGGGGGAAGTCCAGGGGTTTATGGGATGTTAGTTAGTAAAGCTATGATCTTATAAAGTTTTGTACATATTTAAAATTGAGTTTTCTGCTGGATTTTGTTATTATATAAATGGAAGAACAATATTTTTTTTCCAAACATGACTCATCCACAGAAATAGGGGTGTGATGGGGTATGAAATAACTTTATGGATAACAGTAAGTCTTTGTGGAATAAGATCCCAATCTTTTTATGAAAACATGGGGCATGCTTCTAGATGCTGATTAGCTCTATGCAGAAACTACAGAGAATGGTAAGTATTCTAGTCATCTATTCTAATTAAAATTTAAATTGAAATCTGGGTTCTAATGAAGAGAAGCTTAGTGCTGGTCCTGTGGGAACTCTTCAGAGGGTAAGAGAGAAAATGCACAAAGGCAAAAAGAGATTTCACACAGACATTTTCTTCCCATGTGTTTCATTTGAACATAAAATTTATATTTTATATAAGAACATGTCTTGCCTTGATGGAAGCCAGGCACTGTCCTTTTGACATGGACATTCTTAAAATTGTGTCACATCCCAATAGTGCAGACCCAACTATGTCATTGTGGACACATTGGCATTATCCGTCTGACACTATGTCTCAGGGAAATTAGGTGACAGCTGGGCTCTACCTGAGAACTGGATTCATTATTACCGATTTTGGGCATGTGATCTGGCTCAGACAGTGCTCAATGTCAAAGGTTGTTCTGTGTTGGAAAAAAAAAAAAGCTGTATTGCTGAAGGGATAATAAAAGAAGGATATAGCTTAAAATTCTATACAAATCTTTTTGGTTAACTTTAAAAAAGAACTTTGGATGTCAAATTATTTTATTTTTATTTATTTTATTTTAATGTCCCTTTGAGAGATATTTGTTAAAGACACACACACCCAGAAAATGTATTCAAAAAGATGACTTTTTCAAAACATTGACAAGAAACACAATGTATGGAATGAAAATGTTTCAAATGAGAAGTGTCAAAACGCCGATTTCTTATAGAGCAAGTTATTATCATCAACATACCACAAATACAAGAAATGGGAAAATGGAAAATCCCTCATAATTTTTGAAAAGATTTATATTCACACCACTTGGAAAAGACGTGATTTTAACAAGACCTTTGACCCAAATTCAACTGTGTTTTAAAACCTTGAATTGGGAGGCACCTGGGTGGCTCAGTGGGTTAAAGCCTCTGCCTTCAGCTCAGGTCATGATCCCAGGGTCCTGGGCTCTCTGCTCAGCAGGGAGCCTGCTTCCCTTCATCTCTCTCTGCCTGCCTCTCTGCCTACTTATGATCTCTGTCTGCCAAATAAATAAATAAAATCTTTAAAAAATAAATAAATAAAACCTTGAACTTCATTTGTTGCTAACACATGACACAAAGTGTGCCATCCCTGTCTTATTGTCTTATAGTATATTTCCCTGCATTTATTCTCTAAGGTTAATTGGGGAAGTGAAACTAATTCTCTATTCAGAATTCGTTCTTAGTCAAGAACAAAGGTATTTCACCTACTGGAAAATATGTGAAAGCAACAGTGGTTCTAGAAAGGTAATAAACACTGTATTGGGGCATCTTTCTCTGGCTGTAAGCGTGCTGCAGATGAATGTTAGCAGCTGTCTGTCGGACACCATGAGAGGAATGTTGCATGCCAGAGACGGAGCTCTAAGCTAATCTATCATCAACAATATGCACATCTCGTCCTGAACCTTTCTTGGTTACTATGCAGAGAAGGGGCTGGGAGAGGAATATCTCCCCAGCTACACTTAACGGAGGAGCATACTGGGAAAAAAAAAATAGCACACAAAATAACAAGAGTAGATCTGACATAGACTGCCAGTGGAGTTTGATTAAAACGTACCAAAATTGTAATTTTTCCTTCCCTATTTAACTGTAAGACACAGTCAGTGTTGCTTAATGTCAATGCTGTTAATGAAGTTGTCAGACTTGTCACTTTCATTGAATACCAACCTCACTAAGAAACCGGTACTACAATTACCTCCAGCTCCATACGATTAAATTCATCAAAGAATGCCCAAGCTTTAGACTATACAGATTTTTTAAAGAATTTCTCTATGGCTTCAGAGTCTGAAACAACCCAACATGCCCCCTAAAAGACAGACACTTAAAATAATCATCAGCAAAGAGATTTATGTAGGACTTCTCCACCAAAGCGGGTCAACTGGGAAATGAATTTCATTCTCCATGAAAAAAAAACAGCCTCATTCACAGGTTTTGTGACACTTTTTGAGACCCTTGAGGATTCTCTGTCCCTAATATCTGTCTTCCCCATCCCTGCCATAGATGAAATAAAATCCCACCATTTTCCTTTGTTCATTCATTCTTTCACTCAAGAAATATTTCTGTAATATAAATAAATAAATTAATAAAAGAAAAATAAGGAGAATTTTTTATCCTACTGTATATTATATTTTATATTAAATTTATTAATATTTTAAATAAAAATCATATTTCTGTATTATTATTGGACTAAGCATTGTAGGTGATAAAAAGAAAAGCAGATCTTTGAGAATTGGAAATTTTAGTAGGGTAGGAAGACACGTGCATAAGTAGCCAATATCCACGGTATGAAGTGGTGAGCCCTGCAAGGAAGATAAAGTATTATGGGCTGGAATTCAGGTGAGAAGATAAGAGGAGGTTTGAGGCTGAGGTTGCATCTGAACTAGGCTTTCAAAAGCAGATAGTATTTGAATATCAGGGCTACTTGCTGAGCTCTCTCCCTCAAAATCTCTGGCTCCTTCTTGATATTCAGTTTGAGATCAAATGTCATCCACTCAGAAATAGCTTTCCTTGAACACCCAGCGAAATGACACCCCTGCACACACACTCACTTTCTGCCACATCGCTCTGTTTTATGATCCTCAGAGCATTTACCACTCTCTGAAATTCTTGTGTTGATTTGTTCTGTTTTCATTTATTAGGAGAAAAGCTCCGTGAGAGTAGAGACCTCACCCCACTTGATGAATGTCATGTTCCCAGAGCCTAGAATAGGACTGGCCTCCAGGAAATGCTCAAATAATGTAAATGAATGAACTGAAGGAAAGAGAGCAGGCAAAGGAGCTGTCAGGTATAGAGAAGAATGGAGGAAATAGTGCAGAAGCAACAGCACAGGGATGTGCACAGGGAACAGGAAAACAGGTGTAAGGTCATGGCAGAGGATGCATTCCAACAGGTGGATTGAGCAGAAGTTCAGAGTGCCAAATGCTGCTTTAAGAAACTTGGACTTTCTTCTGTTGTTAGCAGGCAGCCATAGCTTTTGGAAAGGGAAAGTCACTCAAAGGAAACATTGGTAAAGCTTACCCTTCCAGCTGTATCCAAAGTAAAGGGGCAGAGACTGAAGTCTGAAAGGATAGGGTACGATTTAATAGTTTCAGTGGGAAGAAATTAGATCTATTCCATTAGGCAAAGACCACGGAATGATAATTAATCTTCAGCTCCTGTGTGAATTACTGTCTCCAATCCTTCTCTCAGGAATTAAGTAAACATTATTCAGGTATTCATCATGAAAAGCTATGTTGGGGGCGCCTGGGTGGCTCAGTGGGTTAAGCCGCTGCCTTCGGCTCAGGTCATGATCTCAGGGTCCTGGGATCGAGTCCCGCATCGGGCTCTCTGGTCAGCGGGGAGCCTGCTTCCTCCTCTCTCTCTCTGCCTCTCTGCCTACTTGTGATCTCTCTCTGTCAAATGAATAAAATAAAATCTTTAAAAAAAAAAAAAAAGAAAAGCTATGTGATGGGGATGAGGAGAAAGAGAGAAAGGAAGGATGGTTTGGAGACATTTGTGTCCAAGGAGAACAGAGCTGGTTGGAGAGGCCTAGCTTGCATTGAGAAACATCCAAGCCCTGGGGCCTGCCAAGAGGGTAGAGTCTTGAAAACACCTCACATTGTTTCTACTTCTGGCCCTGTCTTCAAGCTGAGAAAACCCAACTTGGATTCTGGTACATTTTTCCATGTTTTATTCAGTCTTTAGGACAAATAAAATCACCTCCATACCGTATTAGCCACTGTCTGTGTACCATTACACCACATATTCTAAAATCTGCTTCTCACATTCTGGGGCCTCTTTATGAAGATCTGAATATGTAATGGACTGTGGGATCTGGAGCCGGACAACAGAGTTCAAATTTTGGCTCCAATGGAGTTGTCTGTCCTTGGACAACATATCTAAATGCCCCAAGCCTCAGTTTCCTCACTTGTAAAATTGTGAGGATAATAGTAGTGCCAAGGACACAGAACTTTCATGGAAATGACTACACTAAAACAGGTCAAGTACTCAGAGGAGTACCAGACACAAAAAAGCACTTATCAGGAAAACTTATCTGTTATTATTGACATTATTCTTGTGATTGTTGCTTCTTGTGGCATTTATAGCATTGAATGCTGTACTCAGTGCATGCTTACCATTGTTCGTTAATATTAATGGAAAAAGTATGGCTTTTGTTTATGTTCTCAGGTTATAACGATACATCCTACTGAGCCAAGCATTTGTCAATCTCCATAATGTCAGGGGGTCATTTTAGATAAGGAATATCTTCAAAATTTTTTACTGCAAAATTACCAGGTCACTTTATTTTCCTGGAGAGACACGGTTCACTAGCTCAAGGGCATATCATCATTATTTCCATCTTCCTGCTAGTTGTTGTGCATTGAATACTCTTTGGGTACCAGACCATTGCTGTTTGAGCCAAATAATTAATAAGCACATAATGTGCACTAAACACTATTCTAGGGCCTGGGAATATAACAGGGAACAAACCTGATACCTTACCCTCAAGGAGTTATTACTCTATAAATGTGGCTTCATTTAATCTTCCCCAAAGTGAGGATGCATTACCTCTTCCCTTTTAATGATGTGAAGTTTGAGGCTCAGCATAGTTATTATTCTGTGAAAAATCATACAACTATTAGGTGGCTGACATAGGACTCAATTCAAAGTGTGTGTTCCTTCTAATATGCTACATCATTTCCTCAACATCTTGAATCTACAAAGTAACAAATATTCTTTTGTAAATGTCCATAGCTTAGATGAAGTGGAAGCACCTTTATTTGAAATTTTGTCAAATTAACATTTGTGAGAGAGAGATAGAATATAAAACTAGGCTAAAGGCTTGATCTAGATAGAATTCCAATAAAACATTTCTAGGTATTTCTTAGCAAATATTTTTATCAATATACAAGCAATTTAGGTATTATTGAATATGAAAGTAGGCTGGCATTTCTTATTGTGATGGGAAGCCACAACCAAGAAGCTGAAACAAAGTGCAAGAGACCATATTGGTTCTCATAACTCAACCAGAGCAGGAGATGGTGGATTCGGGTGTGCCTGGATGCAGGTGCTCAAGGAATATCATCGGGGCTTGTCTTCATTACTTCTCTCTTTATTTTCTTTTCTCTTGGTCTCGTTTTCAGGCTGGAAGTTCTTCTTGTGGTTGGCTTGTTCTATCAGCTTGTAATATTACAGAAATGAGAGTCTCTTTTTAAAAAATATTTTATTTATTCATTTGACCGAGATCACAAGTAAGCAGAGAGGCAGGCAGAGAGGGAGGTGGGGGGAAGTAGGCTCCCCGCTGAGCAGAGAGCCAGATGTGGGGCTCCATCCCAGGACCCTGAGATCATGACCTTAGCTGAAGGCAGAGGTTTAACCGAGTCACCCAGGCACCCCGAGAGTCTCTTTTCTTATAAGGAAGTCCTGAGAAAGACTCTGAACCAGTGTGGGTCATGTGTCCACCAGATCTAAAGGGGATAGGGCACTCTGATTGTAGATCAGATATATCTGAACTTCATGGGCTCAGCTAGGTGTTTAAAGAATACTAGGGATCTGAACATCCTCCAAAGAAAAGGACGCTGGAATAGCATTCATGCAGTATGGTTAGGAGAGTTCAAAGCTATGCAAGATGAAGGGCAAGCAAAGTGACAAGCAGTCCAGTGAAGCTCACCAAAAGAAAGCCACAGTTAATCATTGGAATAAAAGATGAATGTGGTCACTCTGGTACTTTCACTCTTTTGTCACAAGGTTTAAATTACTCATCTGAAACTTAAAACTGGAAAATTTATGTGGGATTAACATTTCACTGGAGTGATAAATAAATACTGGAAATAACCCTTCAAATATAAACATATGCTCCATCTGGGTTAGGCCATAAAACAGTTAGCTGTACTAAGAATATTTTTCTTTGCAAGTTGCTGGAAACTGAAACTTGCACCCTTGCAAATTTTCAATCTTCCCCAAAGCAAATCCTTTTCATGTATAAATTTATGATAGAACCTGAAGAAAGTATCTAGGTGATAAATTTTATCCAACCTCCAGACTCAAGGCTTTTTCTTTCTCTTTTCCTATTTTTCCATCTCCCCCTGTCTGTGCTTTTCCTCCTCTCTGCCATTCTTTTCTCCCGCCTTATGCCAACACATTTGTCAATAGCCCTTGAACTGCTTAATTATGCCCAAGCCCTCACCATCATGCAGGTAGATTGTACAAAGAGAGCTAAACAGTTGCCACAGAATGATTTTCAATAAAAGGCCATATTGAGGTATGATTTTGCTAGAGAACTGATACTTGTGCTGATGGCAGTTTGCTCACATGCAGGAGAGAAGAATGAGAAACGACTAACCATTTCTGAGTACTTCCTACACACTGAACACCGTGTCAAGTAGATTTCAAGACGTCAAGTAAGCCTATATTACTTTCCTGGAGTCACGTTTTTCCCAGCTTCCATGAGCCAGCTATAATCGCCATTGCGTCAGCAAGCAAACTGGTCTAGAAAGGGCTAAGTAATTTGGCCCAAGTCCCGCAGACAGGAAAAGCCAAAACTTGACCCATGCCTGTTCGATTCTGGAAAGGTTCTTTGTATTTTCCAAGTCCAGTAACTGACTGTGATTTTTGTTCTGGTACCATGTTCTCTTCATTCTTTCTCTTACATAGTTCTTCAATCTCCATTTAAATTCTATCCACAGTTACTTCAGGCTACCATCAGCCTCCCCATGGACTATAGCAACTAATCTCTTAACTAACCTCTCTTACTCGCCTCCATTACATGCTCCACTTTGCTTCTTAAACATTCTAAATATAGACTTGTTCACGCCATCCACTTTCTTTAAAGTCTGTAAAAATCTGGTAGCATACTTAAGGGCAAGTGCAAAGTCTTTTGACATGATCAGACCCTCACACACTTCCTTAGCTCCAGTTTTCATTCCCTTCATTTTATTACTCTAGCCATATTGAATTTTTTCTAGATCCCCAATAATAACATGCTCATTCTACCTACAAGTCTTTGTGCTTGCTGTTTACTCTGGCATCTGCCATTTTTTCATTACTTTGCTGACTCCTATGATCCCTAGGGAAATAATTTAAATGTCACAGTCTCTGAGAAGCTTTTCCTGACCTCCTAGATTATGTTAGATTCTGCTTAGTGCCATGCATTTCCTTAGCATCACTCACCTCTCTGAATGGGGCATTATCACAACACAGACTCTGTGCCCAGGGTGCGCAGGTATCATGTCAGGCTTGCTCACCAGTGAGTCCCTAATATTTAGTGCAGTGTTTGACACTGCAGTGGGCACTTACTTTTTATATTTGTCAAATGGTCAATGAATTCAAGTTATGCTCCTTGTGTGTGTGTGTGTGTGTGTGTACAATTATGCAAACAATTATACAAAAGCTACACTATGAAATGATATACAGTGTGATACAGTCTTAAAATAATAAATGAATAATGAAGAGCTATCTACCATAGTTAAATACTTTATGAAATTACTAATTTCCTCTTCTGGTAAAATGTATTTATTTAGATTATATGACACATATAATGCTGAGGATATGAAGAAATAATTTTTCCAAGATCCAACAGTCTACTTAGGGATGCAGGACACACACAAAAGAGTTAAGCAAAATGGGAACTATTATAATAATTGCCTTAGAAGGCCAGAGAAGAGGAAAATCAATGTTGGCTGGCATGTCAGGGAGTCTGGGTGAAAGAGATGGGCCCAGATGTCTAGTTAGGATTGGAGAATTGAAAGGGAGTGGGGCAAGTATTCTGGGTAAGGAAAGAGCATGCTCAACAACAGAAAGGTGAGAGAGGAATTAACTGGAGTGAAGGGTTTGTATAAAGAAGTTAGAAAATGGTTTAGACAGATTGAAGAGGGGGTGATTTTATAGAGTCATAAAACCTGCTATAAAAGGCAGTTAGGGATTTTCTTGATATGGATGTGACATTAAAACATTGTTTTTTAAGAAAGATGGAATCTTTCCTGAGTCTTTCAGAAAGGATTAGGTGTTTCTTGTTCTATATTCCTACTGATCCCTATGTTCATTTTATAATTGTTGGGTTAATATTGTTACTTCCATAAGACTATAACTTCTTTGAGTAAGGAAGGATATAATTTTGTTTCACATGGCCTGGCACATAGCGTAAAATAGATACTTGCTGAGTGACTTATGAAATTAATTAAGTCAATCATTTCAGCATCCAAAGGTAATATGACTTGTAATTAGGAGAGAAGAGATACAGGAGAGATCAGTTGGTTAATGACAAATGAGGCATTACAGGTGTATACTCAGAGTCACTGTAGGCATCAGTGTTGGAGATGTTCAGAAGAACTAAGTTCTCAACACTTAGATTGAGAGGTTGAAAGGAAGGAAAAATGATGAGATTTCTTTGAGGTATGTCAACTTTATGGTGACCTGAAGTGGAGATCCACCAAAGCAGCTGGAGAAAAAGGACGAGATCTTGGCCGAGAAGTCAAGGTTAGAGTTAATCATTCAAATAAGAGCTTTTGCATGGAATGAGAGATCATGTTTTTTAATGATTCTTGTTTGGGTCCTTATCAAAATTTTATAGTAGAATAATTAAAGCAATGTTATGTAATCATTATGTTATAGAAAGGGATATATAAAAACATCCTCATAATACAATGTTAAAATGAATCTACTGAAAAATTGTATCCCCAGTACTGGATTTTTTGGCCTATGGCCATTGGGATTTGGGCTTTGTTTTGCTCATCCAAATTTTAAAAGTTCTCTAAAAAGTTATGAACACCCCATAAGTAGTTATAATGACTCCTGATACTATTGCAAAATTGTCAAAGGGATAATTCAGTGCATGTTTTCTGTTTTTTGAAATTGTCATATCCAATAGGACAAGATCCCAATTTGGAGGGCGATTATAGATATGTATCTATATATCTATATTTGTGAAATGTGAAGATGATAAATATGCCAAACTATCTATCCTTTATGACCATCAAGCTTCTCTACTTTACAGTATTATTTTCAATTACATCCTCAAGTGGCACTTTTATTTCATAATTTAGAATAGCACACCAGATGATATATATACCTGAGAGTAGCTTTACTACATCATAGTCAATGGAAATAAATTCTGCCCCTTTTCACTCTAGTGTACTTATCTTGCAAATCTCCATTAACTACATGGAGACATTATGCATATGAGAAGTGGCATTTGTTTTTTTATTACCACTTGGTTGGAACTCACTCAGCCTTTCCCTGCACACTGGTTTCGCCATACAATATGTAAAATGGAATCTTTCCAAATCACATCCTCTCTCTGCTTAAGTGTGGGTTCGCCTGTTGCTCACCCTGCAATTTCTCCTTGGTTTCCAAATACCCTCCCGCTGGCTCCTGGTAGAGCAGCTCCAGAGAACAGTATTCTCCCATCAGTTTAGTGAACAGCTGATTTCCCAGGCAGACCTTTTGCTAGTGAGCAACTGTGTGAACTCCGGTGACTCACACACTCATAATTATGGGCACACAGGAGCTCTCCATCCCGAGTTTGTTTTTTTACCTCCTGTAGTGTTTAAGTCATAAAGAGAGGACTTTCCCCCATTTTCTAAACCCAAAACAACCTGCTTGGGGCAGGCTTCATGAATCCTTTTGCAGGGTTCTGTTTTCCCTGTCCCGGCTGATTCCTCTGGCTTTCAACCAAGGTTTAACCATAAGACTCCCATCAGAGTCCTTAAAGAAGAAAGGTTTCCAGCATGAGTACACTATATTAATAAATGAAACTCAACCTTTTAAAAATTACACTGTCAGAAAAACCCATTAGGCTGTAAAAGAGTTGAAGTAAACATTAGATTTTAATATCTACTGCTGCTTAGATATTTCTGAACTGAAAAATCCCCGGTGAGCACTTAAAACTTCATTACTCCACTGAAAGGTTGTGAAAGGCTATTTAAAGGTTTTCAATTTTGTTGAAGTCTAGAGGTTATTACAGCTGGAAAGAATACAAACCCTAATATTACAAGGAATGAAAGGAATGAAATTTATGTTCTCATCTTCCCTGCAGTTTAATCCAGGTCTATTAGATTCATTGGTAAAAATTAGGGCAGGTTGAAAACTTTTCTACAGGTTTGATGAAAAATAATATTTGGCAACTATAAAAAGTATTGCTGTCTGCATCACACTAAAGAAAATGCTTTATTTCCCAGTGCTCTGGTCAGAGTTATTTCAAGATCAGTCTCTGCTTAAAGCCCCTGAAACAGTTTCAAAACTCAAAAACTTAGAGCAAAGTTGTGAAACCTACCCAAAAAGCCAACGACTGAAATTAGACCTTCAATTCAAACTCACAAATACAAAAATTCAGTGCTTAAGTTCTTTTCCCATGACTTTTTTTTTAAGTATCTTTTTTTTGGGGGGGGCGATGGGTACTGGAAGGAAGGTGTGTCTTAATTTCCTTTTATTTTGCCATACGTGGTATTTCTATTAATTGACCAAGTAATATTCGATGTTTTGTACATTCCTCATTCTTATTTGAAAGGTCCTCTTGGTTCTCCCCAGTCAGTCTTGAACTGTGGAATGACTTTAAGCTTAATAGAAAGTTATTATCCATGTCCTTCCATGCATTCATCTACCTGCCCATCTCTCTATCCAACCAACATGGCTGACACCATGAAAGTGAGAAGAGTCATGAAAAATTGCCAACTCTTGTAAGGTGGACAAGATAAAGATTGTAGCATAGAATAGCATAACGAGTGCTGAACTGGAAGTGTTCAAGGACCAGTGAGCTCTCAGAGGAAGAACCTTATCTTATCGCCTAATAGGAAGACTTATTTGAGGAGGACATATTGGAGGGTGGCTTTAAAGGATGAGTCATGGAGGCAATAGGACAAAGGGAACATGATAAAGGAAATGTTATACTTAGAAAGGCATAGTGGCATGTAAGAACACAGCACCTAATTCAGGTTCAGAATGGGTTGGAACGGAAGCTTGGTGAAGCTTAGTCTACAGAAGTGGTCTGGGGTGAATAGTGAAAGACTATTGTTGAGAGGTATATTTGATTAGAGAATTTTGTAGTTTTTTCTTAATTGAAAAAGTAACGAAACACATTTATTATTTAAAAATGGAAAGTTTTAAAAAGTATAAAGGCAAATTTTTTAAAGTTATCCATAATCCCACCTTGCAGTGGAAATCATTGCTAATATTTTGGTGTATTTCTTTCCAGTCTTTCTTCTGTGCTTTAAAAAACAAACAAACAAACAAACAAACAAAACAAACCTATTTTGGTATAGTTGAAATCAAATAAAATACAAAATTCTATGTATTATTTTTTTGCAAATAAAATTATAACTAATAAATAATTCTGTTATCCCTTCTTCATAATCATAATTTCAGTGATTGCATAATATACCACAATGAATAAAAAGATCCCTTAGTTGAGTTTTTAAAAATTTCAACCTTATAAGCAATGCTCTGTTGACCATTTTCTTTATAAATTTTTTGGCTAATTTTTGGATAATTTTCTTCAGTTTTATTTATCAGATAGTGTATATGAGGAGTTTAGCACAGTTGGTTCAAATATTAGCAATTTTATTGTTAGAAATGGAACTATTGGATAGAAAAATAAGAATACTATCAAGGTTCCTGATATGTTATTTATTTCTTTCAAAATTATTTTAGTGATTTTTTTTTCTCTAAGAGATAATGTGAAAATCCCTCTTTCATTTTACCTCCCCCCCAGTAAATATTATCACAAAAACAGTTTTGCTAATTGCTAGTGAAGCATAGTATGCTGTTTTTTTTTAAATACCTACCTTTCTTTCTTTCTCTCATTAAATCAGATTAATTAACATATAATATATTATTGGTTTCAGAGGGAGAGGTCAGTGATTCATCAGTGTTACATAATACCGAGTACTCATTACATCAGGTGCCTTCCTTAATATCCATCATCCAGGTACCCTATCCCTCTATCTTCCCCTATGACCCTCTGTTTTGTTTCTTAAATTCCACATATGTGTGAGATCATATGCTAATTGTCTTTCTCTGATTGCCCTATGTCACTTAGCATAATACCTTCTAGTCCCATTCACCTTGTTGTAAATGGCAAGATTTCATTTTTTTAAATGTCTGGGTAATATTATATGTAATGTGTATATATATATATGTACTAAATATATATAATATTATATAATATAATAAATATAATATATCATCACACAGTTCTTTATCCATTTATCTCTTGATGAACATCTGGGCTTTTCCCATAGTTTGGCTATTGTAGACATTGCTACTCTAAACATAGGGGTGCAGTTTCCCCTTTGGATCACTACATTTTTTATGTATTTGGGGCAAATACCTAGGAGTGGAATTGCTGTGTCATAGGGTTGCTCTATTTTCAACTTTTTGAGGAATCTCCATTCTATTTTTCAGAGTGGCTGCACCAACTCACATTCCCACCAACAGTGTAAGAGGGTTCCCCTTTCTCCACATTCTCAACAACATCTGTCTTTTCCTGGAAACATGTCATGCTCTTGTTTCAATTTATATTTCTTTGAGTATCAGTGATGCCAAATATTAATTTAATATTCATTGACCTTTCTCATTTCCTCTTCTGTTTTCATGTTCCTTGGCCATTGTTTTGTAAAGGATTTGGAAAGCCCTGCTAGACAACTGGGACTTTATCCAATTGGCAATGGGGAGTCACTGAAGCTTTTAAAGTTTTTGCAGTTGCACAAAAATGACCATTTCAGCAATATCATTCATTGCTTTTTTATTATTAGTTCCAGAATAACACTATTCACATACAGTTTTAAGAGGCATGATGATAATAATATTAACATGATAAATAATAATAGTATGTTCTATTTATTACATGCTTACTAAGGACCAGCATTTTGGGGGCATTCCTAATATTATTTTAATTAGTCATCACAACACAATAAGGTAGGTATTATAATATCTTCACCATAGCTTGAAGTTTGGGGAAGCCAGATTTCATCTTTCTTCCCTCCTGATTTTATCCATTCAAGAGATAATGCAAGGAACACCATTATCCTTTAATAAAATTTCCAGACGACTCTAAGGTCATATCTGGGATTTGCCATATCACATATTTAAATGCTTAATCCTAACATATCTAAAACATAAGCAATTTTCATTCTGTTTATACAGAACTGTCCAAACTGATTTCAAAAGCACTATTATTATTGAACCTGTTTCATAAGGAAAGATGATTTATAGGTGACCTTTCTGGGAAATCTTAATAAAATCAATTAAACTGTTTAGATTTGAGGATCCTCTATAATTTCCTCAAGAAACTTCTCCCCAGTTTCCAAAAAGATTTTGTGGTATACATACAATTTTAAGAAAAAGAAGACTTTACCTAAATGAAGAAATGCCAAAAAAAAAAAAAAAAAAAAAAAGGCAGAAAGAAGGTGGATTCACAAAACTGGCTTTGAATTATGGCTTATTCTTTAGCATCTGATCTTTTTTTTTCATTCAAAAATATATACTAGTTCTTATTGGCGTACAAATTAGGAATATTCTTAAAACTTGTCCTCATAAAGGGAGAGATAAACACAAATAATCTAACAGTTTCCTTTTGTATTTTAAGTTGTAATGAGTGCTTTCAAGGAAAACTATAGAAGTGGTAGAGAAGACAGCACTGAGGAAATGGCACTGGCCAAAACTCAGGACCAGGTGCTCTAGGGAGAGCTCCTGAGGCAGAAAAGAATGGGGCAGTTTGGATGAAACAAAAAGGTCAGTGTTGTTGGAACCCAGGTTATGTGGGAGAATGAAAAGCAGAGGTGGAAAGGAGATAGATCAAGCAAGACCCTGTGGGAATGTAACATTTCTGAATTTTATCCTAAGTACAATGAGATAGTCTTGATCTTCCTTTTTTTTTTTTTTTTTTTTTAGTAGAGGATAGAAGAATGACTTCACCACTAGGTACATGTGTAGATGAAAGAAGTGATATCTGGCAGGACATGAGACAGGAATCAATTATAAAAAAAATTTTAGGGGTCCCTGTGTATCTCAGTCAGTTGGGCATCTGCCTTTGGCTCAGGTCATAATCCCAGGGTCCTGGGATCAAGCCTTGCATTGGGAGTAGGGAGCCTGCTTCTCCCTCTCCTATTCCCCCTGCTTATATTCCCTCTCTCACTGTCTCTTTCTCTCTGTCAAATAAATAGATAAAATCTTTTTAAAAAAGTAAAGAAAGTTTTATTAAAACTGTGATAAACTTTCCAAAAATAACAGAGACCCATGGCTTAAGAAAGGACCGTGTGTGCAAGTGCATGAGTGTGTGTGTGTGTGTGTGTGTGTGTGTGTGTGTGTCTGCTGCTGCTGCAGGAATGAAAGTCCACCTGGCAGATGTTGACATTTCGGAGCAATAAAAGTTACAGAATAAATAATAGGCAGGGGTTTTTAAATTGGGACTGTCAGGAGAAGAGGCTTTCTATGGTAGTTTTCTGTGTAGCAAGCGGAAGGGTCAGGACTTAGTTCTGCTGACCATGTGGAGACACTGGAACACTGTGAGCAGCAAAGTGACATGATCTGATGTGATCTCACAAGGTGATTGGAGGCACTAAGGGAATTTGGTTGCAGAGGACCGTGACTGCAGTTAGGAGGTTACTTTAGGTGTCCAGGCAAGACATGATGAGATCATGGGGCGATTATTTTGGTGTTTCTAAGAGAATGTGTATTCTTCTCACATGTGGTCATGAATGGGAAATGTTCAGGACACATGATATACAAAGTACTCTTTTTCCAAGAAGCTGGATGGTGTATGGATTACTTTTATCAGTCCATTTCTATACTCTTTTTTAGTCGTGTCAGAAAATATAAATCACACACAAATTACCCAGAGCAGTGGATGCTGTAGTCATGGCTGTTTTCTGGAATAAGGAGCAGGAGAGATAATGATGCTATTATTTCATCTGTTTAACCAAACTCAAAGTTCTTATTAGCAACAGCATCTAGATGACTGCTGAGTATTCCTCAGGTTTTGACAGGATAGACTTCAAGTGGGAGTGGTCAACTTCAAGCCTTGAAGTGTGGAAAGGAGGTATCTTTTGCAAGCGAGAAACATGTCTGCAAGCCTGATGTCTAGAACACCATGCTCAGTGATTTCTCTCATTTTTTGCCCCAAGCATTGCATTTCCTCTTGGTCTTTTTGGAACGGGAATATATCTGGTGGGGAAATCACTAGTTGAATCTCTAGTACCTAACACAAGTGTGTTAATAAGATTCATTTTCTTGCTATGAAGACAGTGATTATTGTGACCATGTTGGTATGCGTTAAGGGAAAGGGAAAGGGAAAATTGATACAGAGAAGAAAGGGGACTTTGAAAAAATATTGATATAGAGAGAGATAGAAGTAGGAGTTTTGGAAAAAAAAAAGAAAAGAAAAGAAGAAGAAAAGCTGTCAGTTCATTCTTAATTATGACTATGTCTAGTCCTGATACCTAAACAAAATGGCGTTGTATATATATTAGAATGCATATCCTCTCAGATTTAGAAAGGACATTAAATACCACCATGTCATCAATGACATGAACATTCCCTATGACAGTCTTAACAAGTTACCATGTATCTTTTCCTTGAATATTTTAAGTGATACGCACCCCTTGACTTTAGTGGGCAACCCAAAGTTCCCCTTGATTGAAATTTCTTTAAGTTGTTCCTCTGTGGAGCCCAAATCTGTGTTCTTGAAACTTTGTTTTGATTTCCAGATCCACACTTTCTATGTTTATTCATATTTATATTTCCTTCTTTTCTTTCTCCCTTCATCTTTCCTTTTTTCCATCCTTCCTTCAAAAACGTGCCAAGTGTTGGCCACTTAATGAGTCTAATTTTCTTTTATATGAAGCTCAAGTATTGAAGACCTATCTTCACAACCCCCCTGCAAGCCCTCTCAAGAGTAAACTCCTTGATTTGTTCTGTGTTTCTAATCACAAATTACTTTTAATTTTATCTTCTAAAAGCAAACTACCTGTTGTGCCCACACTTCACACTTGTCATTCGTTGGGGAAATATTCCTTTCAATCCGAACAGCATATAATGTAAGTTCTTGCAAGTTTCCTTTCCTCCAAGTATTTGATTTTGCTCCACAGGTGATGGAAACTCCTTGTTTTGACAGCTTCTAACAGAAAATAACCACACCTGTTATTGGAATCTCAATTATAAATTGTTCTTTTTAGAAACACTATGTTTTTGCCTTATTTAGATTATCTGGTTCTCAGGTTTGTTACTGTAATAAAATAAGTAATCGTGCTGTGATTGTATGGATTTTCTATCATAAGAATGATAATTTTAAAGGCACGAATCAAATTAATGATCTATGAGTAGGATATTCCCTGCTGTGTTGCTTGTCAGATAAAATGCCTTTCTCCCAAACTTTCTGGCCCTAAAAATATATGCACACTCAAACTTTCTCCCTGTGTCTATACAAATCAAATAAATACTTGGGGTGTCTTCTACAGTGTCAAGTGCTTGATTCTGAAGCCTGGGTCAACTTGATCTAGCATGTGTAGAGATCTTACAACAAATGTGTTCTTACTTTGAAATGAAATGCCAATCATATGCCAAACCAGTCATATGCCAATGCCAAACATAAAATTAAGCTCCAATTTTCTCAATTTTCTGAGCTTGAATCTTCTCTTTTCACTTGACTTTCATTGTATATAAACTATTCTTAACTTTTATGATGAATTTGCTTAGGTTGCACACATTCACACAGCTCATTTTTCTCTCTTTAACATCGGAAGGTCGTCCTCACACTGATTGCTAATTTACTAAATAACATCCCTTTCCTAAATAACATCCTTTTCCTCTTTCAAAACTCACTTCATCTTCTTCTTTTTTTTTTTAATAAATATGTAATGACTTTATATATACTATCTCATTTTCCTTTGCCAGGGATGATCTAGGGAGGCTATGTGATTCAGTCATGGCTAGTCAGCTAGGGACTTTCTGAGAGCTCTTGAACTCTTTGTAAAAAGTTTGGAGCTGTAGGAGAGTGCCCATTTCTCCCCTTCTTTTCCTTCTTTCGTATCTGCGGTGCTTCAGTATAAGGATGTGGAGACTAGAGCTGCAGTGGCCATCCCTTAACCAAAATGGAAGCTATTGTTAACAACAGTCTATTGACAGCAAAAGAGAAAGGATCCTACTTCCTGATGACGTCACAAAGATGCTATATCTGCTAGCTCTTGCAGAGCAGCAAAACACCCCAAAACTTAGTTGCTTAAAGCAATAATCATTTGCTTAGCTCAGGATTCTATAGGTGGCATTTTGGGCTGGGCTCAACTGTATGAGTCCTCTGGACTCAACAGGTCTGACTCACATATCCAGGGTCAGCAGCCCGATCAGTTGAGAGTTTACTGGTATGAAGCGGGGGGGGGGGGGGGGGGCCCCTTTTTTTTCCACCTGGTCTTTCATCCTCCAGGAAGTTAGCCTAGCTTATTCATGTGGTGGTTATTTAGAATTCAAGAGTAAGGGGCGCCTGAGTGGCTCAGTGGGTTAAAGCCTCTGCCTTTGGCTCAGGTCATGATCTCAGGGCCTCTCTGCTCAGGCTTCCCCCGCTGTTTCTGCCTGCCTCTCTGCTTACTTGTGATCTGTGTGTGTGTGTCTCAAATAAATAAATAAAATCTTAAAAAAAAAAAAAGAATTCAAGAGTAAAAGAGAAAGTATGTAAAGTCTCCTGAAGCCTAGTCTCAAAACTTGTCCAACACTGGTTCTGCAGCATTCTATTAGCTCAAGAAAAAGGCAACACACTCCAGACTCAGGAGGTGGAAATAGGCTCACCTTCTTGATGCGATTTGCTGCAAAGAATTGTAACTATTTTTTTCTACCCACCACAATTTTTTTCTACCCACCACAAAGGCAAAATAGACTTAAGACCACCTACCTTTGGACTTCTTAGTGTGTAACCAAGGGATATCTTTATGGTTTAAACTGTTATGAGGCAGGTTTTCTGTTACACTTGCCAACACATTCTATTTGATACAACCCGTCCTCTAGGATTTCAGCAGCTGACTTGGAAGCTGAGGAAGTAGCCTTCATTCTAGACAAAATTACAAATTAAATTCTTTAATTTCGGAACAAAAACACCCTCTGTGCTGCCTGGAGTGTGGATATCCTGAGGAAATGATCCTCCTTTCGGTCATCACCACAGAAAATCTGCATTTCTGGGGCTTTGGGGTGATTTTTACTTTTAATTGTCCTCTGCTGTAGCCTCTGTCAAAGAGGAGCTGAGACAATCACCCCTCTTCCTGGATTACCTGTTAAATTTTCTACCTCTAGATTCTCTAAGCCTCAATTTCCTCTGCCTTGCTTCCCAGATTGTTGTTGGCATATCAGTCTCTCCCATCAGACAGTAGGGCACAGAGTGCCCAAAGCTGTTTCGTATCCATTCCTCCTCTATCACTCCCTCTTCCTGGCATACTGTCCCCACCTCCAACACTTACTAGCCTTCCTGGCATGTAGCAGGCACTCAGAGTTTTGCTCAATTGAAAAATAAGGTAAATGCTGATAACGACATACTAAAGACTTTGCCAACCAGAGGCACTGGTCTAACAAGTATCTACTCTTAAAACGCAAGTATTCTAAGGAAAGGTAAGGGGGCTGTGAGTCATTTTTAGCTCATTATGAGTTTGTTATTATCCACGTTTCTAGATTCTGCAAACGTGATACTTTAGTATCCGTCCTACAGGCCTGTGCTGGACATGCCTTATTCTAAACAACCTGATCATATGTCTGAGTCCATCTTGCTTTGACCTCCTGCTTCCCTGCAACCCTCCACCTCCTCTTCCAGGGAAGTCTTCTTCAAGGGGGCATGCATTTTAAATACAAACCAAACAATTCAGAGTCAACACCCACAACCACCTTTCTTATTGGGTTCCCAGACTCTGAGCTATTATCCACTGGTGCTAATCACCCAGGGGTAGGCACCAGATAACCAGTAATGACCTCATGCTCCGGAGCCCACTGAAATTATTTTAACTAACCAATCATAAAACTACTCAGCCTGCCTTGTCTTTTCATCCCAGGTAAATTTTCTTGCCCACAATTCCCACCTCTCTGTCTCATGCCCTACTCCCCTAGTTTCTCGTGTGGTCTCCAGTGGTTTGATGTGTACTCTCTCTTGGGATCTATGAGTATAATAAAATATCATATCAATGACAGACATGTCCCAATGGACATGTAATTATAATTTGTAATTGTAATTTGTAATTGGGCTTTTGTAAGGCCAATTTGTAATTGGCCTTACAAAACCTACATAATAACAGCTATTAAAACGTACTGATTATTACATATCTGATCAATGTCTAGGCAGAGTCTAAAGTGAAGAAATAAAGATTTTTCTTTATCTGTAAGAGGACTAAGAACAGAGAAAGGCTTAAGGAAAATAAAATTTATAGGCTTTTAGAAGAAGAAGGAAAACCAGTATCTGTTTGCAAAATGAGGGGTTGGATAAGAGCTCTGGACAATTGGAGTGAGAGAGTAGAAACACGAGAAGGAACCACCAGGAAGAAGGGAAAATATAAAGCAATTCTGACCATCTTGTCATTGTGTCTTCAAAGACTTGCTGAATGTGTGCACTGGGGTATGGAGGAGCTTGTTTCTTCAATTCTTCCTTCTTGACTTTCAAAATCTCCTGCAGGTAATTCTCATGTGCAGCCAAGGTTGAGAACCACTGTACTAGAGACTTTTTGTTCACAGTGGTGTCCTTGGAACAGAAACACTGGGCACCACCTAGGAGATATGGTGTCCCACAGCCAGCATGCACAGGCTTGAAAGTGCCAATTGTACATGTCTCTTTCCAACTCCACATTCACTGACATCATGTTGATAGGTTGAAATAAGCCCCAGTGGGAGTATTTACACCACAGGAATTGGCAAATGCCCTTCTGACCTCTGGTTCCAGAGCCAGTTGTTAAATATTTAAATTTTTAAATGTTAAATATTTACTAGCATGCCATATCTCAAGGGCTGCTTAGAAATGCAGCATCTCTAGCTCCACCCCAAATCTGCTGAATCAAAATGAACAGTTTAGAGACGACTGGGTGGCTCACTTGGTTAAACAGTTGCCTTCGGCTCAGGTCGTGGTCCCAGGGCTAGAATGGAGCTCCATCTGCATTGGGCTCCTTGCTTGGCAGGGAGCCTGCTTGGCCTTCTGCTTACCACTCCCCCTACTTGTGCACTTTCTCTTCACCCACCCTCTGACAAGTAAATAAATAAAAATCTTAAAAAAAATTAGCAGTTTAAGAAGATCCCCAGGTAATCCATATGCATATTAATGTTAGAGAAGCATTGATAAAGTCCAGACTCTTAACGCAGCATAAGGCCTTTCAAAATGTAGTTTTAAATCCTCCCATTATCCCATTCCAGTCACACTGAGTCCCCTCACTAAAAGCCCTCAGAGACTCCTTATCCTTGAATCCTTTAAAATCTTTTAAAACTTCCCATGTTTTTTTCCTTAGCTGGAAAACCCACTTCTTTCTTGGTTTGCTTTTATGGCTAAAATTGAATACCATCTCATCCAATTGTTCAGGAAAAAAAAAAAAATATATATATATATATATATATATATATATGCCCCCTAACTGTCACGTAGCACTCTCTTAGAGTAGTGCTTTTATTTCATGGCCATATTCCATTCAAGCTCCTTGACTCGCAAGATCCCCTAAAGTCAGTCTCATGAAGTCATCTCTAAATCCCTACAAACCAGCACATGGTAGCTGCTCAGCAAATACTTATTAAATATAGAAATTGCTTCATCTTGGAGATTTAATTCAGAAGTTCTGAATTGTAGTCAGTGCTAATAACGTATGCATCTAGGACAAATGTGAAAACCTGGGAACAGGCATAAATGACAAAAGGGGGGAGGGCTTATCTGCTACGATCTCTGCCTAAGCACTTTAGAATAACTGAAAATTAAAGGCTATTGCTGCTTGTTTTGTTGAATAATACATCTGCAAACTGGAAAACTGCATGTCTATTTTATTTACCAGCACAAATGCCCATTTGCTCACACACATAGCTGTTTGCAAGCAAATTTTGTTCCCATGCAAAACAAATGTAAATTTGGCATTAAACAAGTGCCAATTATTTCCTGAATGTGGAAGGGAAAGGAAGGGTGATTTAACAGATAGAAGCTCTGGCCTAGGAAGCAGGGAAGGCAGCCTAGCTCAGCTGCACGGGACTTTTTCATCACAAGGAGTGAATGTTTAATCTGCTTAATTGGGTGGGTATTCACTGCCGATGAGCAGGGACCCAGTGTTCCATGTCATTTTCTTTCTCTATGAGATGGCTGCTATGACCTTCAGCAGAATCCTTTGCTTGCTGCTGGAAAATAGGAAGCTAATTTGGGTTTGTTCTCATGTTTCTTTCATAGGGTGGAGAGAATTCGTTTGATAAGCCCTATGTCGGTTTTTATTGTGAGGCCTGATTACTGTGATTAATTTTAATCCTACCAGTTACCATTTATTAAGGCAAAGCTTCAGTCTCCCTGTCTCAGTGGAAGTTTTAACCCACGCCACTACTCCGTAAGTGAGGCCGTTTTGGTCCTATTTTGTGAATTGGGAAACTGAGGCTCACCTTTAAGTCGTGTCTCGGTGAGTAGCTGAAGCAGAACTGGACAGCAGGTCTGTTTGCTCTAACACCCTTTCTCCCCGCATTCTTTCTACTGGGCCACAGGGCCTCCCTCATTTTATTTTTTTTACTTTTTATTATTTTTAAAGATTTTATTTATTTATTTATTTGACAGGGAGGGAGACCATGAGAGAGAGAGGACAAGCAGGCGATATAGAAAAGGGAGAAGCAGGCCTCTGCTGAGCAGGGAGCCTGATGCAGGGCGTGATCCCAGAATCCTGGGATCAAGACCTGAGCCCAAGGCAGTCACTTAACAACTGAGCCACACAGGCACCCCTCCCTCATTTTAATAAAAACTACCTAATTAATCATTTTCACAGCTGAACCATGTCAACAACTGCTGTTCTGGCAAAGAACTTGATTCCTTTCTACGGCTGTCTTAGAGGGTAGAAACAAAGTCTACTTCCCTGGTACCTCTACCTGCCTTTATCCTGACCTCTCTTCTTTCCACCCACCCCTGTCCCTAGAAAATTAGGGTCCCCTGGGCTTCCTTTCCGCTTCCCAAAGCAAGCTGGTAGCCCTATGTGGTCTGAGCACCTTCAGTCTCCTCCTGGATACTCCAGCTTACTCCCCATGATTATACAAAGCCCCCTCCCTATCTCCCTGTCCCTGCCACACACTTACACTTGATCCCTACCTGTCCCCAGTCTTATACTCACAGCACTCCAGGCAACACTAGCAAATGTGATAGACTATTTCCTGCTCAGGTCTTAATGAGTTTCAACTAACTGACTTCTAGTTCTATAAATAGTTATAACTATATATATATAAACTATATATATATATATATATATATATATAAATAACTATAAATAGTTACACACTCAGCAATGTAAGGGGTGTTCACTGGGTGTCAGACACTGTTATGGGCTCTGAATGTGCAGCCATCAACAATATAGTCAGTCCCCACCCTTATGGAACTTACCAGAGCACCTACAATGTAGTTGGCCCCATAATGGGATCGGAGGTACACTTATAAACAAGGGCTAGCATTTACACTTGGGAATTCACAGACAACTAGAAGCTCACAGTTTAGCCTCTACAAGTAGGAAATTACAATAGTGTTTCTTGAGCACCTGCTATGTATAAGACATAGAGAGAAGTAAAGTGACTTGCCTATGTCACATAGCTCATGAATGGTAAAGATAAGTTCAAAAACAGGAAATCTGAATTGTGTTAATGTTCCTCATTCCACCAAGAATCTCTTTCAAAAAATTATCTTAATGAAGAAAACATTTACAATTTGTTTTATTTTTAAACATTTTATTTATTTATTTGAGAGAAAGAGATAGTGAGAGAGAGCATGAGTTGGGGGAGGGGCAGAGGGAGAGGGAGGTACAGACTCCCCACTGATCAGGGAACCCCCATGAGGGGCTTGGTGAGGGCTTGGTGTGGAGCTTGGTCCCAAGACCCTGGGAAAATGACCTGAGTGGAAGGCAGTCATTTAACTAACTGAGCTATCCAGGCACTGCTGAAGAAAACCTTTTATGAGTAAAGATGTCCACTGTAGATGTATTTGTTGTGAGAGCAAGAAGTTGGAGATTACCAACATGTATAATCATAGGAGAATGTTGAGTGTTGCACACTTCTCAATTATCATCTCAATGATACTTTGGAAACTCAATACCCACTACCTCATTCTCTCCAGAGCCTACAGGTACCTGGTAATATCTCCTCAAGGCAGGGTAGTGCTGGCTTTTGGTAGTCCCAACTACCAAACAGGGTTGACTGTTCTTTTGGTAGTCCCAACTATTTCTCTGCTCTTTTTTTTTTTTTTCCATAGGTAAACAGTCCTATGGTCACATAAACTATACCTGATTTTAGATGTTCAACCCATTAAGCCAAACATAATTGGTGGCATTATAGATCTTGGAATCATAAAGAACCAGGTAAGGTACTAGAACAAGATGGTTTCCAAGTTCTCTCTTCCATTTAATTGCATGAGTTTCCATGGTAACAGAAAGGCAAAGAGCAGGAAAGAGACTATATAAGAAGACCAGAATTGGGGCTTACACAAGTTTTGGTGAAAGTTTCTTTGAGGCAGGCTTGAACTGGATATTGTCTTAATAATCAATGGCCTAAGATTATTCCAGTCAGTGTCTTTAATATTATCCTACAGGTAACATAGAAAAAGACGGGGTGGGGGGGGAGAAAAATGAGATTTGTGTCAATAATACCAAAAAATGGAATATGATGATCTCTTAACAATTGTATTATGGTGGAAATATCACGAAAGAGTGAATTCCATGGTGTAAATTAGAGTGAGAAAAGTAGAATAAAAACTGTACAGGATAAGCTGAAGGTCATATTTATGCTTAACCTCTGGCTAGTTGCCAGATTTTGGGATACAAATTTTGTACATCATCATTCCAATTGATAACTTGATCCAAGTGTGCTCACCTGTCTTTTCTTGGCCTGTTTTCCCAACCTTGTTATGTATGTGAAAAGTCCTCTACATCTATCTTAAAGAAAAGTGTAAATAAATTAATTAAAATAATAGTTTAATATCTTTCATTTCCTGTCTTATAATCTTTGACCTCTTCTGAGCTCTAGTCATTTCTTTCTTCTCAGTACGATTCTGCTTTCCAAGGTCTGAAGTTTTTTTTTTATTTTGTTTTTTTGTTTTTTGTTGTTGTTTTTTTTTTTTAAGACTATACATAATGTCTACAGGAGTCAAAGGGAAGAAAATGCTTAAATAACTTGCCTTTAGGGTCAAGCTAGTTAGCCAGAAGCTGACTAGTAGCTAGCTAACATCAGAGGTCAAGGTGGGAATTGCAAATGTGAGTCAGGTAGCCAAATTTAGCAAATAGTTAAAAATAAGGTGAATTCAAAGTTAAGACCCTACATGTCAGAGATGAGGGACTAGTAAGGCAAAGACAAGATTTTCTGGGGTTTGTTATGGCTGCAACTGTATTTGGCTTATAATTTCCCTTCCCCATTGAGGTCCTTCTCCTACTTCTTGAGGTCTCATGTGTGGTTGCTAACCTCATGCAGCTATATTCCATCATGACTGGGACTGCTCTTTTTTGTCCTCCTGTGGCTTCCATAGATTATTCATTGAGAAGCATTTTAACTTTTGGACAGTTGTAGATTATACATTATGGAAGGATGCTGTTTGTGTAGTCAGTCCTATGCCTCAAGGGTTTCAGGGAAAGAGGCTAGAGTGTCTATTAATGGACTGATTCTTCCAAACAGGATCCAAGTTAGTTCTTTGTCTCTCCCTTACCCCTGTGGATGGCACATAAAAGAACACATTGAAAAGGAGTACTTTTCATCCCAAACAAGCCCCAAGCAATTTCTGTGAAACGGTTGTCATTTTACAACAAATGGGCCCAGCATCACTCATAATATTAATAAAATCATTATGCAAAGTAGTTGCTTTTCAAGTTGAATGATAATTTTCTCTTTTCTCTTAGACATCAAAAAGTATCAGATTCTACTACTGATTTTAAAACATACCACCCACCCAGGTCTTCCTTGGAAATTCTAGCAGCTTATATATTTTTGTTCCTGATGGAAACATCTAGCAGCTACATTTTACTTGTTCATCTGTTTGTTCATTCCTTTATTTGTACACCCAAGAGACACCATTTAGTGAGAATTATGATGCGATGGGCACTATATAGCTTCCTTTAAAATTTATTGAATGCTTAGATACTGTGTGTCTGTCATCAACCTGGTTTCCATGGATCAAAAGACTGTTGTGCATAGGCTCATAGGGCAAGAATAAATAAGTAGAATAAAAGTTAAGAAGTTATATTGGGGGCTTAAGAGGAGAATGGACAGTAATTCCTGGGGTAAAAAAGAAATCAGGCTTTATAAAGAAATTATGAAAAGGTTAGGTGTTGATTTAACTTCTAACTGAAAAAGAAAAAAACAAAACAAAATCTCTCAACACTAAAGCTTTCAGACTTCAGCAGGGGAACCCCAAGAGATTGAAGAGAACTTATCCTTGAACAAAATATTACAATCCTAACAGAAAACTGAAGTCATTTGTTGAAGTGAAAGTGTAGTCAGATTAAAGGTACATGACGTGGTACATTTTCCTGAGTACAGGAATGGAGAGATAGAAGCTATTCCTGGGTGCTCAAGGAAGCAGATTTCCTGAGAAGGGACTCTGGTTCCTAGGAAGGGAGTCGCTACCTCTCAATGTCCCTACAAGGCAAGAACTGTTGATAATGCATACTTTTGTCTGAAATAAGTAGTGGGGTAAAAAAAATTATAATGGACTAAAGCATTTGAGGACCATTCTCATGCCAGGTCATCTTAAAACAGCTTCTTTTTTTATTAATTATTTTTATTAACATATAATGTATTAATTGCCCCAGGGGTACAGGTCTGTGAATCATCAGGCTTATACATTTCACAGCACTCACCATATCACATACCCTCCCCAGTGTCTCAAAAAAGCTTCTTAGGAGGACTCTATCACTTAAAGTGTTTTTCAATAGGTGAAAAAAAAAAATGAGGATTCCTTTCTTAGGTAAAAAAGTTGAACATCCTTATTTATGGTAGTGTGTTCTTAACATGCTGCCCATACCCAATGACACTGAAAGTGTAACAGTGGTTGAGAGCCCTTTAGTCCAAAAGCATTTTCAAAGTTTTGATATCTTTGAGATTTTTATTCTCTGATGCATCCCTAAGATATTTGAACAGTCTCAGACACTTTGAGTGGCCAGATAGTCACTCAGAAAGTTTTTGTTGAATTGAATTGAATTGAGGGGTATAACATAAAAGCAGATATACCATGTCTGGAGCCAGACTAATGGGGTTTGAATCCTAGCTCTCCTGCTAACTTGCCTCAGTTTCCTCCTCTTTAAAATGGGACATTAAGTTTGTGGTGAAGATGAGATTATTAGAATATATTGAAAGTACTTAAGCCAAGGGCTGGCACATAGTAATGCTATACCCGGTGAGTATTGGCTATGATTAATATTGCTCCTGTCTCTTAGGCTAATGGCCAGTCCTAAGGCTATAATTCTTGGATTCAACTTTCATATACATCTGTAGGTCTTAGGGCAACTTTGTTTCAGAGAAACTTTTCTTAAATGCACTGCTTGCTACACTTTCATTTTTCCAAGCTGCTGTGATTTCTTTTCATGTTCAACGCTTTTCCAGCACTGCTCTTGTTGAGGTCATTATAATTCCCTATTTGCCAAATCTAAGGCTTTTTTTTTCAAATGTCATCAACTTGACTCTCCTGGAGCATTTACAACTTTTTTTTTTTTTTATTGTTATGGTAGTCATACAACTTTCAAATATATTTGTCTTTGAATTATTTTTCTTTGTCATGTAGAAGAATATTCCTTCCTGGCCCCGCTCCTCACTTTTAGATATCTCCTTCTTGATCACCTCTGCCAACTCCTCTTTTTGCATTATATTTATCAAAATGACTTATTGAGGTAGTACTATTAACTAACTCTTATTTTACATATGAGCAAATTGAGACTCAAAGGGACATTTTGCCTAAAGTCACACAGTTAGTGTCTTGGTTTGAATCCAGATCAACCTCATGTTTGGTTCTTTCTGTAATGAGACTGAATTAGATCATAAGGAATTTGGGGGACAATTCCAGTAAAAATGATTATATTAATAATAACTAACATTTATATAGTCCTTACACTGTGCCAGACACAATGCTAAAGCTTCACGTGTACTGGACCCTTTAATCTTCTGCGTGCTATGAGCTAAGTATTATTATCCAATTTTACAAATGAGAAAATCAGCGTACAATTTCTTAAATTCTAAGCAGTTGGCTTTTATTCTGTCAGCAGTTAGATGCGCAAAAATATCCTTATGAAGGAAGGTGACATGGCCTTTTTAAATTTCTACAGAAATATAAATTCCAGGAGTATGAAGGTTAGAAGGAAGGGGTTATTTTGGGACACAGAAATCTGTTTATAGGCTGTTAAGGATAGCCAAGATTAAAATGATGAAGGCTTGAGTAACGGTTGTGGCAGAGAATGGTGGAGGAAAGGGATGTCTGAAGACATTCATCAGATATTTTCTTGAGGGTTTGGTGAGTGACTGGATGTAGAGGGCGGGGGGAATGAGCATAGGAAGGCTGTGGATCTTTGCATGGGAGGCTTTATAAACAGTGTGTTGGTTTAGCTAATTTTAAAATTTGGGGTATTTGGACATTCAGATTGGCCTTGTGCCCTATTAGTCTTAATTAACTTGTTTCGTCTGGAGAAACAGTTCCCCTGCCAGTATGCCATCGTGGGCTCTGCTGCTTTCTCCCGCTGACGCTTGCTGAGCAGCCATTTTCTCCCTGCAGCCCCGTTCTGGCCCAGGGAAGAATGTTTAGGCTTTTGGCTCTGTGGCCATTTCACTACTGCTGTTCAGTGACATGGCAACACTCTTCCCTTATGCCAGGCACCAGCTGCTGCCTTGCTGGGAAAATAAGAACTTAAACCATTCTTGGCTGTGTCTTCAGCTCCTTCATGCCATTGAGCTCATACCCAAGACTCAAGACCAGAACTCAAAACCACACTTTTATACTTAACACTGCCCCCCCCCCACCTTTTTGCTGGATACTACAAGATTGCAGTAATTTGCCTCTGGCTGACATGACTTTTCTAGTGAATTTCTTCTTGCTTTTTGAGATGCGTATCCTATCTTAGAAGTTAATGAGCATGTGTTGGGTGTCCATTAGAGCCATGACAGACTTATGGGAGAAGTTGTGGATACAAAGATGAGTAGGGCCTCTCCTGATCTTAAGAATCTCTCAGATTATTGGAGGAATCAAAGAAGGCGGCAATAATTAAGATAGGGTATATAAGCACAACAGAAGAAGGCATAGAGTATGATGGGAGCACAGGGAGGCACTGTGAATCACTGACATTGGTTGAGAGTTCCAAGAAAAGCTTCCCAGAGCACCTGGGTAGCCAAAGTAAGCCCTCGGTGACACAGAGAAAGTTGTTTGGCTAAGAGCATGAGTGAAATGGTGAATAGGGTCAACAGGGTAAAG
This sequence comes from Mustela nigripes, assembly GCF_022355385.1. NCBI lineage: Eukaryota > Metazoa > Chordata > Mammalia > Carnivora > Mustelidae > Mustela > Mustela nigripes. Next base: position 23,026,661 of record NC_081562.1, read on the forward strand.
GGATTTAGCTTCAGAATCAAGAAATAGGGCTGCTAGTTTAGGGACCAACAAGCAGTTCCGTTATAGACTTATGTCTATAATGTCTATAATGAAGACTACAGGTGGCTGAGAATGGGGAATGGTGAGAGACAAGGCTTTGGTATAATAAGTGATAAATAACATGAGTAGACTCAAATATTATGATTTGGAGTCTGGAATTTATCCACAGGATAATAGGAAGACTTTAACAGGTTTAAGCAGGGGTGCGATGTGGTCAGCTTTGCTTTTTAGAAGTTATTCTGCTGCAGTGTGGAGGCTAGATTAGAAGAGTTAAAGTGAGGCTATGGCAGCGGCCAAGTGGGAGTTACAGAGAATCAGACAAAGGAAGTAGCATTGGGAAGAGTATGAAGTGAGCAGATTCAAAGGATTTATAAGAAGGTGGATTTGATGAGATTTAATGATTGACTGGATTGGAGGGGGAAAAAGAGAACAGTGTCTCTAGGTTATTTTGTGGGCAACAGAGCTTGACCATCTCTTTGAAAATAAGTTCCATGAAATAAACTCAATTGCATTGCCACATTATCTCCTGAGACATGAAATTTAATTTCCTTCAAACTCCTTGTTTTGGAGTCTTGAAGTTTCTTCTTGGGCTACTGTCCTCTAATAATATTAAGTATACTTTTGAACCCTGAAGGAGTTTGTGTCATTGGCAAAAATCAAGCATCCTGATGAGCTTTTATGGATTATCAGTGGCCACAGGAGCCCTTCTTCTTTACAATTCAGGAAACTCTTCAATGTACAGTGCTTTGAAAAGCACAGCTGTCCCCCCTGGGAGTGGATTATGTCGGTTTTGACACATCTCTATGGCAAAATGAAATAATTCTAAAAGCCTACTAAATCTTTTCTCCAGCAAGACACCTACCAGCTAACTGGATAATCAGTCAGTATCTTTTTTTTCGCCTCAATTGAAATGTCATCTATTCTTCAGATACTACCTATCATCCTACTACATCCATAAAGCCATACCAGCAACACCAGAGACTTTGGTTTCTTCTCCTTTTTCCTAGTGTCAGTCCCATCCATTTTGTCCATTGTTTCATTTACTTAAAGATTTATTGAGCCCTACCACGTGTTGGGCACTGGTATTTTGCCCTTGGACACAAAATGCTTATAATGGGGCTGATATTTGGTGGGAGAAGGAAGACAATGGGCAAGTAAACAAATCAATGAAACTGATAATTTCAGAGACTGAAATGGTATGCAGAAAATAAACAAAAAGAAGAAATGTTATTAGGGCTAGAGAGGTCTGGGTAATATACATTGGTCAATACAGAAGGCCTTATTGAGTCTTGAGTGATCAAAAATAGAAGTCAGCCATGCCATGGCTTAGAGATAGCACTTTCTGGACAGAAGTCCAGAAGGGACAAGTTTGACTTGTCCAGTATAGATAAATGCTTTCATGTATCTGCAGCATAATTTTTATCCAGTTGACTTATTCTCTACTTTTCCATATTTGCACTCTGTGGGTTTATAGGCTAATTGGATTATTTGCATATTTGTTGTTTCTTGCTAAAATCCTACAATTCTTGAGGGCAAAGTTATATGATATATTTCATCCATTTTCCCCACAACCTCTAGCACAGTGTGGGGAACACTACTAGATGCTCAATAAATTCTTACTAAATTCAATTAAATTTACAGTAATTGAGCTCTTTTTCATAATATAAAGAGTAAACAAAAGAAATATCTACTAAACAACACAATGACATAAGAAAAGTTCAAAAACAGATTATAAGTTGTTCCACAAAGATTTGAGGGATACATTTTCGTTTTAGTGTTTGTTGTCCTCCAATTAGTTAAAGAGTCATCTGAATTTAGGAAAGTGTTTTCCATGACAGCTGTCCACATTTTTGAGAGAGAGAAATTTGCCAGGACATGGCTTTAGAAATTATAAATGATTTCATTTGCTGCTGAAAGACAACTGCAGGGAAGAAAAGAGAATTTATTTTCTATATCCAACATGTAAGTCTTTGGGGCCAATGTCAGGGTAAGAGGCAGGTCCTAAAATTCTTAGTCCCAGAGGAAGTTGATGAGAGAGAGTGAATCTGAACAACAATAAGAAGAAGGAGAGGAGACATTGGTCCTTGGATCTACTCATTATACCTCCACTCATCATTATTGGAGCTAATAAACTAATGTAGCTGAATCAGACACAAAATGGGGAGTGTATTTAGATCCAAAGCAGGCAGGTCTGGGTGCCCAGAGGATCATCTTGGAAGTAGACTATTAGATGGCCAATTAGAGTCACAGCATCATTTTTATCACCATCTTTTGGCAGACCCAAGGATGCATATTCTGCCCAGAACAGATCACAGTGTGATGCTTTATTTCATATCTTCATCTATGTTGATGAAGTGTCACATTTCTCTGTTTCAAGGATTTATGGTTATGACACTGCTGCCATGGTGTCACCCAGGAGCACAGCATCGTTTCAAACTGCTCCATCTCTACAATTATGACCCTGATGTTTCCTTCTTATTCTTTCACTTCTTCTTTCCTTTACTTCTTTAGACCAACATTTGGTCCTTTTTGTCTCCATTCATTCATTAATTCAACAGATACTTAAAGAGCTTATGATAGGTCAGATACTGTAATCAACACTGATGATAATAGTGATGAAACATACAAAGTCTTATCCATAAAATACAAGAACAGACTGATCATAGAAAAAATGCATTTAAATATATATAAAAAACATAAGAGAGGTGGTTCTGTTTCACTCATAATCAGAGAGATACAAACAAAACACTACACGAAGATAGCATTTTTCACCTTTCAAAGTAGCAAAAAATTCACTGTTGGAAAGACTGTAGGGAAACAGCATTTTTATACATGGCTGGTGGGATTGTAAACTGGTACAATCCCTATAGGGGACAATTTGGCATTATCTATCAAAATTATTAATGTATGTAGCTATTGAATCACTTCAGGGAATTTAGACTATAGTTATATTTGAACACAGATAAAATAATATATGTACAAAGTTAGTTATTTATTTAATAGGAAAAATGGAAAACACCCAAATGTCCAATAAACTATGGTATAGTTATATAACAGAACACTTTGTGGCTGTAAATCAAACAATCCCAAAAGTCCAAATCTCAAAAACAAAAGTAAAATGAGGACTTTTTCTAAGCACTGCTGGGGAAAGTCTGCAATGGAAGAGCAATGAGCCCAATGGTGTATTTAATATGTGTCCTTTTCTGCATAAAAGAAGAAGAAAGGAAGCATATATATTCTTATTTGAATATATTTACATGAGGAAACTGGAAAGATACATAAGAATTCCCTAAATGTGGCTTTCTTAAGAGAGTGGTAACTGAATGGTGTGCGACTGCAAGACTTTTCAATGTCCATTAAAATCATTTGATTTTTGAAACATATAAAGAATTATTTAATTAAAGATGTCAAGTCTTTGTCCTCTTGGCTCTTATAGTCTAGGGGTAGAGACAGAAAATAAAGGGACAAAAAGTATAGAACATTGTGTCTAATGATGATAATTATTGAAGATGAAAAGGAATGTTCAGTAAGGGAATGGAAAGTGAAAGATGTGCTATTTTAGGTAAGAGGTCAAGGATGGCCACTGTAAGTAAGCAGCAGTAAAAGACAAAACTGAATGAAGTAGGAGGGGCCATGCAGATATCTTGGGAAAGAGTGATCTGGAGAGAGGGAACAGCAGGTGCCAGGACCACGTGGCAGGAACATACTTAATACTAGTCGAGATATAGCTTGAGACTTTCAGAGATGTAGCCAGGGCAAGATTGTGTAGGACCTTATGGGTCTTTATGAAGGCTTTGGATTTTGTTCCCTCTGTGATTAGAAGACAATGGGCTTCCCTTTGTCTTCTGATGCTCTCCCGTCTCTGTTCTGGCTTTATTTGCTACCCACCCAACAAGATGCCATGATCAACAGTAAAAATGCTCTTTTCCTCCCACTGCTGCCTTTTGCCAATCTTCATTCTCGAACAAATTCTCCATCCATATTGCAATGATGGAGAGTGCTACATGGCAAGGAATTGAGGAACATCCTCTACTTGCCACCTGGCAAAAGATTGGGGCCACCATTATAGTAGCCTACAAAGAATTGAGTGTTCTCAACAATCATGTGAAATTGGAAGAGTTTCTTCCACAGTTAAGCCTCAGGTAAAACCATAGCTCCAACTGACCTCTTGACTGCAGCCATTTAAGACTCTAGAGAGAACCCAGATAAGATGGGCTCCAAAACTTAACCCACAGGAACTAGGCAAAAATAAATATGTGCTGTTTTTAAGCTGTTAAATTTGTAGTGACATTATGTAGTAATAGATATTCAGTACATTATCAATCTATTTCTCAGAACACTACAACAGGCCTTTATTATGACTCTTATCCCTTGCTATTGGAAGTCTCTGCTTGTTGTCTTTCTCCCCTCTGACATTGGAGATGTGTGGGGGAGATGATTACATCTTTCTCCACATCCTGAGATCCCGATACCATGTAGAGCCTAGCTTGCACTTAATAAATGTTCATTGAATAAATTTCCTCCTCTAATACTTTTTAAATACTCAAGGAAAAACAATTGGGTTCTTAATTGGGTACAAAAGGATAACACTTGTTTTGCAAGTGAATGAAACTGAAATAGATCTCAGAGGAGTAAAAATGACAACTGCATGGTGACATGTGTCTAATGCCAACTTCTCAATGGGATCATCTTGATTAATGAGGTCCTTCTTTTGTGCAGTCACTAGAAAAATGAAAAAAGAAGGTCTATTTTCTCTTATAGTCTACTTTCAAAGGCTTGGCCTTCTCATTATGAATAATCAAATACTATTCTGAAGGAAGAGCAAACTTGAAATGACTAACTTTCAGCTTTTAAGACCTACTATTCAAGTAAAGAGTAAAGCATTTTTTTATAAAACCAATGTTATGATTTCACTTGGATAATTTAGTACTTTGAAAAATAACAGTGTTCCTATTCCATCTTCTGGTTAACAAATCTGTTTGAGGAGTCAACTCACTGAGAACATCCCAAGGGTTTTTAAATTTTTTTTTTGAGGGAGTTGATGAGATCAAGTGGCATATTATATATATTTTTTTAATAAATGGTTTCCTATGAAATTATAACACACATTTCAGACAGAAACCACTGTGACTTAGTATAACATTTATTTTGTACCAATACATATTTATTAATGTGAATTAAATTCTAATGTTCATTGTAAATACAGCACAGGGATCAAAGTCTTTGGAGTTAAATGATGCAGGTTTGTGCCACAGATCCAACCACTATAAGCTATAAAACCTTGAAGAAACCTCCTGATGTTCTGTGGGTATCACTACTCTTATTCCTGTACCTGAAGCCTAGAGAAAAGGGTTTATGAGGACTATGAGTGCTTGGTGTGAGACAAACATCACTACTGATTTAACACAGCACTGAGTTTCCTGGCCAATGTTGTGAGGAAAGAAAAAGAAATAAAAGAAATTAAGATGTGAGGAAAGATTTTAAAAATAATAATTGAAACTGACAGATTTTTGGGACTAAGAAGAGAGTCTAGCAAAGTGGCTAAAGACAAGACCAAAGTACAAAACATCACAGCAGTTTCTACAAAAGCACTAAGCAACCAGGAAATTTAATTAAAATTAAAGCCACCCACTGAAGCAACAAGCATAAACAATTCTAAACAGGAATACTTAAGACTTACATGGAGACAACCTTAGAGCTTGAATAGAGAGAAAATGCTCTCAACAAGTGGAGAGACATTTTATGCTCTTGGGTAGTTCCACCCCTTATGAAGGTGTAAATTCTCCCCCAAATTAACCCACACTAATGCAATACCTGTAAGATCTCCGTTGAACATTTTAAGGAACTCCGTAAACTTAGTCTAAGGTTTTTATGGAAAATTAAATATCTCCAAACAATCAAGACAACATGAAAAATCACAGTTAAGAAGGAACGACTTGTCTTACTGATGTTGAGACTTAACACCAAGTCAAGGCAGAGATGTGGGTGCCATCTGATTCCATCTATGGAGGGAAGATAATTGCGTTCACAACCCGACAGGGCTTTTGTTTGTTTTACTTTATGGTGTGTGTGAACTGTGACATGCTGGTTGTACAAACCATATGGAACAGGAACAAGCCAAGAAGAGCCACAATATTCCTATTGGAGAACTATGTGGGAATATGGCAAACAAAATATCAGAGCTTATTATGAAGATTTAGTAATTAAAATAGGGCATCATCATTGGAAGGAAAGACAAATTGATCAGTAGAGTAGAATATAGAACTCCTCGAGCAGACTCATAATCTACTGATAGATATGAAACTACAGAACAGTGAGGAAGGGATGGGTCTTGCAGTAAACGGTGCTTGGAGAGTTTTTATACTATATCACATGCAAAAATCAAATCCAGGTAGATTATAGACAACTATGAAAGACAAAGCTATAAAACTTTTAGATGACAATATAAGGAAATCCATCTGCAATCTTGGGATGAAGAAGGATTCTTAAATAAAACTTTAAGGACATAAAGCATAAAGGAAATTATTGATATATTTGATTGCACTGAGTTTAAGAACTTTTTTTCATCATAAATGGCCATAAAGAAAATGAAAAGATAAGCTATGCACTGGCCGAAAACACTAGCTGCTGTGACAGTCAAGACTAGGGACAAGAATATAGATATAGATATCTATACCTGTATCTATCTATATCTATCTACCTACCTACCTACCTACCTATCATCTCTCTATATAAATATATATATATCTGTATTCTGCTCACTATATCTATAGATACATAGATATCTATATTGATAGATAGAGATAATAGAGAGAAGGAGAGATACAACTTCTAAAAATCAGTAAGAGAAGGAAAAACATTAGAAAAATATGTAAAAACCAGAAGAGGTGATAAAAGGAATGAACAATAAATATATGAAAAGATATTCAACCTCATCAATAGTCATAGAAATGCAATTTAAAAACACAATGTCCATCTATAGTAAAATGTAAGTTACAGTAAGTTCATACAATGAAATACTAAGAAATGAATGCAAAGATACATTGGCATAATGGAATTAGGAAGACACACAGAATGTTCTATTTCTTGAACTGGATATTGTGCATATATGGGATCATTATGCTGTTATTCTATCTTATACAGACCTTGTAACTATCCTTTTGTATCGAATAAATATTGGATCTAAGCTATTTTTTTAAAGGAAGACATGAGTGTTTGCAGGTATGCAGATCTTAGTAGAATCTGTCCTATAGGACAGTGGAATAGGCCTGAATAGGAATGTAAAATATGAATTGGGGTTTGGAAACTCAGGAAGAAGTAGCTTTTACTTTAAATATCCCTCATAAATTGGATACTAAAACTGAGATTGTATTTTTTTGGCTTAAGTAACAGCAGGAGTTTTTTCTTTCTTAGGAGAAGCCAAGGAAATTATGGGGCTGGCCATGTTTCCAGGTGGGGTGAAAGGAACTTTTTATCTGTACAAATTAAAAAAAAAAAAAATTAGGTTGGAGACAAACAAAAATGCTTATGATTATACGCGGTAGACCTTGCTCATTCAAACCACTTCACAGGGCAGTTAAGGAAATCAAATGAGATTATGACTATAAAATTTGTCCTGCCGTTTGGGTAAGTGCAACAAATATTAGCTTACATATAGTTATCATTACCTTATCGTAGGTGAGAATTACAAAACGATTTTTACATTTTCTTTGCAATATCATTATGGGACTTTTCACATATATAGATCTACTAAAGTGCAACCATTGAATTTAGGAGAATTAACTAGGTTACTAGACTTGCAGTCCATGAGAATTGCTGATACCGGAAGTTTTAAATATTTGGAGTGTTCAGACAATTGGCTTAGTTCAAAACTGCCATCGAAGGCATACACCTCCCCAGCAAGGGGCTTGCAGGAACAATAGTCACCATGTGCAAATCGATGCTATAAACCAATAGTGGAGCATAACAACTAGCATGGAGGACATGGGGAGATAGAGAGGAGAAGGGAGTTGGGGGAAATTGGAAGGGGAGGTGAACCATGAGAGACTATGGACTCTGAAAAACAATCAGAGGGTTTTGAAGGGGCAGGGGGTGGGAGGTGGGGGTACCAGGTGGTGGGTATTATAGAGGGCACGGATTGCATGGAGCACTGGGTGTGGTGCAAAAATAATGAATACTGCTATGCTGAAAATAAAAAATAAATTAAATATATATATATATATATATATATATATATATAAAACAATAACTGACCTGTATTTTCAAATGCAGCCATCATTTGCTTTAAATCTTTACTTTCTAATTTATGTCTTCATTTACTTTTTGTTAAGTTAACTTATTTGTTAAGTATTCTTTAGGAGGAGAGACTAAGAGCTACTTGTCAAATTAAGAGTTTGCAACTTTGGTCCTAGGTTTCATTTCTTGTTTTGCTTAAAAGTTAACACAAACAAGAAAACAAAAAAATAAAACGGAAATTTGGGGCAAAGGCTGAGTCCCTAGTGTGAGCCTGATAAAGAATCACTGAGTAGAGTCAGGGACCTAATAAGAAATGTCAAATATTAGTGATTTTTTTTTAAAGATTTTGTTTATTTATTTGATAGAGAGAGATCACAAGTAGGCAGAGAGGCAGGCAGAAAGAGAGAGAAGAGAAAGCAGGCTCCCTGCCGAGCAGAGAACCCCATGCGGGCCTCGATCCCAGGACCCTGAGATCATGACCTGAGCCGAATGCAGAGGCTTAACCCACTGAGCCACCTGGGCGCCCTATTAGTGATTTTTTAAAAAATAAATAGAAATATAAATTTAGAGTACCAGTTGTATCTGGTATTGTACGTAGGGAATGACATTGGGATCATTTGAGGAAAAGGGGACAAGAAAATATTCAGAATGGTTTATGTAATAAGTAATTTTAAAACAAAAATAGATAGCCATTTGTAATATAATAGAAGAGAAGATATGCTTCATGTAGTTTTCTGCCAAATGAGACTTTGGCAACTTAATACCTCTACAGGGAAATCAATGCTTAATATCCACATATTGGGAACTAAAAATAACCAAAACATGCATTTATATGCAGTACTGTCATACCTTTTACTTTATAACCTTACTTTTATGCCTAATGTGCCTTGGGTATGTTCATTTTCAATCTTTATAGCATTGTGCAGAGGATGGAAAAAAAGACAAAACCATATGTTTGTTGATGTCTTGGGTCCAAGATGAGAAAGAGAAACGATATTTCTATGTTTTATGTATTTCCTATGATCAAAAATGTGATTTTCCAGCTGTTATTGTCTTGTAGAAGTACATATGCCCTACGGAGCAAATACTTCCATTCTGTTTTCATTGAGATGACCAGCTGATTCTGATCGATTCCAGGTCCCCAGTCTGACAGAAAATTATTCAGACCATTGCTTGATTTCAGACTGTGCCTAATCTAGAAAATTCAACACTAAACGATCTCCCTGTAAATATCATTCTTGTCTCCAACATATTCGCCAGCTCACTGGTCCCTAATCCACCATTTTTTGTCAACTCTTAATTGAAGCATATTCTTCTCTATTACTGTCATAGAATGCCAATGTTGTAATCTGTAATTAGAAACACTCCAAAAATACATCTTTTATTTATCCCTTTTCCCCATGAACTTATAGAAAAATAAATGTGCCAAGATTATTCTCACCCATAAACAGGAATCAATCTATACCAAAGTCTCTGGTGTAATATGTATTAGCTTGTCATCAAGGACAAAATTTATATTTAGTTAAAAATGTGTCAATCGCACATAGCTTCTCAGAACTGCAGTAAATAAAAATGCATGCCCGTTTAACCATTAAAAAAATAAAATTATTTTGAGAAATGTAATCCACTTACACAATGAAAAGTCATGGAATGAATGTACCATATGCCAATAGTCGTGTGCTTCAAAGAATAATGAGTTCTATTTTGGTGATCTTGCTTTAAAGTTCATTGACATTATAGCCAATATATTTACTGCTAGCCTAGTGCAGAAAGCCCAAGTCCCAGGCTTCTGAATAATGGTGTAAATAAAAGATGTGGCAGAAAGATGCCGTGTGCAATCTAGTGTTTTGCATTTTTTTAATAAGGTAAACTGCCTTGCTAATTTCATTTCTTCTTTCTATTTGCTTTGGAGTAATTTAACTTACAAAATTTCATAAATAAAAGGTTATTTTAATAACTGATCCTGACATATCAACTTCTCTTATAAGAAATTCCTTTATGTTTTAAATTCAGATTAGATAAGCTCTTCTTAGGGGGTTATCTCTTTGAAGATGCTTATTAAAAAATGGCAGGGTGGGGCACCTGGGTGGCTCAGTGGGCTAAGCCTCTGCCTTCAGCTCAGGTCATGATCTCCGGTCCTGGGATCTAGCCCTGCATTGGGCTCTCTGCTCAGCGGGGAGACTGCTTCCCCCTCTCTCCCTGTCTGCCTCTCTGCCTACTTGTGATCTTTCTCTCTCTCTGTTAAATAAATAAATAAAATCTTTTTTTTTTTTTTTAATGGCAGGGTATAATGACACCATTTTCTTCTAGCCATTTGTATTATCTTTAGCCATTAGCCATTTGTATTATCTTTATTCTTTGCTAGAAGCATGTATACAGCAGGAACAGAATAAAGGCCTGCTTCTAAGAATAAAGTATTAAACTTCTGGCAGGTTATATTTTTCTATTAGAGTTTACATAGTTTAATAATTGGATTTTTACTTTTAAATCACAATTTGAGATGATCCAAAACAGGAACAGTCAGCATAGGATAACAGTAATGAAAGTGAAAAGTTAAGTCTCGAGTTGAATATAAGAGATTATGTATTGTCTACCCTAAGTACTGTGAAATGTAATTAACTTTCCAGAACAACAACAACAACAACAACAAAAAGACAAACCAACAGCAGACAAAAAAACATAACTAATTAGAAAACTGAAAGATTTCCTAACCACAAGCTTCAAAAAACTAATTATCAAAAGAAATCATTATATTAATGCTAACAACATCCATTTAACCAAGGTATCTTTTTAAAGTGACATTCACTACAATTACAGCAATTAAACTAATGCCAGATTTCCTTCTGAATTAGATTAACTAAAATTTTGCTTTTCTTTGAATATTTCATAAGCCAATTTTCTTAAGTCTGGTCTTAAAGAAGAGTGGAATACTGTCCTATCTTCTGGCTTATAATTTGCTTTCTATGCTACTGAAACTCACATGAGAAAGTTAGAAACAGTGGGTGTCTAGAGTTTTCTATACAGCTTTCATGCATTTATCATACAAGTAAGTAAGTATTCATTCCTTCAGTTTTTAGTGAGATACCACTGCGCTCTAGGAATTGTCAAGAAAAGTGCTTATTGTGATGAAGGAATCTTCGAGGCCCCTGCTCACACTGGGCTTAAGTTCTACTGGTAAGGAAGAGAGAGCAAATGAGTAAACAAATATGTGAAAGTATAGATGATTGTGTTATGTCGGAGAAGGAAATACATAGGATACTTTGGTTGAGAATAAAAAATAAAAAATTAAAAAAATTTAAAAAAAAAAAAAGATGGGGCCCTCCTAAGATTTAATGCTTAACGAAGGCCTCTCTAAGTTAGTGGCATTTGAGATGAGACTTGAAGGATAAGATGCTGGTCATTTGGAGAATGATCCAGGTGGAGGAAGCAGTAAGTAAATTGTTCCTGAAGCAGCTAAGAGCTTGTGGTGTTCTGGGCATTAGCAGAAGACCACGTGGCAGGGAGTGGAGAGCCACACGTGAGCAGCACAAGTGGAGGCTGAAGGGCTAGCTCAGGGCCTGGTCATTCAGAACCTTGCAAGCAGGTTGAAGAGTTTGGATGTGATTATTTTATTCTAAGAGCACTGCGGTGCTACAGAGGCCTTCTTGTGAGAGTGTGGAGTGAGATCTGTGAATTTAAGCATGACACAATTACTCTGTCTACTTTGCAGAGGACGTCCTGAGTATCAGAAGTAGAAAGGAGGGATCAGTTAGCAGATGCTATAGTGGTCGTGGTCCAGGTGTGTGTTTGGGGGGGGCGCGGGTTCGGGTTTGACTTGGAGTGGGGACAATGGAGATGGAGAAAAATAATGGATGTGCCGTAACTTCAAGGCAGAATTGACAGGATTTAGACCAAAGGCATGAATGCGAACAGCAAGGGAAGGGGCCAAAGGTGATCCCACGTAATCCCAGGTAATCCCTGCCTTCGGGGTGGTTATCTTCCTTACTTGCAGAGTAGAAAGACAAACTTTTCCCTTCCCAAAGGTATAAATTATATGACATTTGAATTTGGTAAATGTAAATGCCTGAAAAAGTAAGATAGCTAACATTGATCAACTCAGAAGAAATATTACAGACACATGTACTATGGAGAACAAAAGCACTGTGCTGTATAATTAGCAGGGCACTGGTCCTCAATTCCACTATTTTCATTGTTATTTGGCAAATTACTTACTATCTTTACATTAAAGTTTTTTTTTCCCTGTAACACTACAGTAATATCAAATGCAACAAACTACTGTGAAATGATTACAGTAGAATATGTGAAAGGGTAATATGGAGTACTAGGAGAGAAATAACCTTTATTAAAAGATTTCCATATGGTTTATCTGACTTCTAAATTTGAGCACTTTATTATGTCAACATATAAAGGAAGAAGATTCAGTGACCAACAAGTTTTTATATCCACTTTTTCCCAACAGAAGATAGTCTTTTTATGCCTTGTACTGTGAAAGAATGCATTCATTGTAACCAGAATGATAGTAATTAGCTTCATTTTTTCTTGGTATGGTGAAAATATTTTGATGAATCCTCTATAAGAATGTTACAACATAACAAAAAACAATATCTATATGAATAAAAGGTTTTATGTTAGGATGTATAAAACTGTATTTTTAAAAATTTAGTATATTATAATTTTTCTAGAAGAGAACTTCTTTTACATCATTCTAAACACATAATATTTAATGAGCAGCCTTACTATATTTTTAAGCCTTTCCAGATTTTCAATCTCTTGATACTTTTCTATTACAAGATAAAATATAAGTTAAAATAAAAAGTATTCTCTGAAAGCCACAAATTATGGTTATCTGAATGAGAGAGAGAAAAAAAGAGAGTGTGGGTGTAATCCAAACATAACAGGGTGCATAATTTTAAAAGAAAGAGGTCTTCAAGGGAACATAATTCTATGTTGGACCTAGTCTTTATGAATACAACCCCATTAACTAATTATACTGTGTGCTGAAATACATTACTGAAATCTATTATGTGAAATAAAACTTAGTATTGAAGCATAATTTTCACATACTGCAGAGAGTTAATTATTAAATATATTATCCATCGCACAAAAACCACAGTGTGGATAATGATGTTTTTGCAGGGCCCAAGTGTGAATGACAGAAAACAAATGTTTCCATTAGCCTATTTCACACTGATAAATCATTTTATTAGATTTTACTTCTGTGGTATAACTTTTTTAAAAAAGTAATACATTCCAATCATGTAAAATTGAAAAAATAGTGGAAAATATTATCAGAAATCCCTGTCTTCACCAGACCATCCCAGTGTTAAAATATTATGGTATTTTTTCCTAGATACCTTATATGTATTGTTCCTATTTTTTTGATTTACAAAATATGGGAGGAATGTATACAGCACATGTAATTTTCTATCCTACTTTCCTCACTTCATAGTGTATTAAAAAATTTGGCCCATGTTATATAATATTCTTTTAATTATGGTTTTATTCGATACATAATATCCTCAGAAGTTCTGTCGGAATTTCATTAAATTTATTGATTTATTTTATTTTCTTTTTTTTAAAGATTTTATTTATTTTGACAGAGAGAGAGAGAGAAATCACAAGTAGGCAGAAAGGCAGGCAGAGAGAGAGAGAGAGGAGGAAGCAGGCTCCCCTCGGAGCAGAGAGCCTGACGTGGGGCTCAATTCCAGGATCCTGGGATCATGACCTGAGCCGAAGGCAGAGGCTTTAACCCACTGAGCTACCCAGGCGCCCCAATTTATTGATTTATGTATATAAACTTAATATCTTCACAAGGAACTTTATTTCCATCCAGGCAGATCATGTTTTCATCTTCACTTATTTCTTCTCCTTCTCCTTCTCCTTTTTCTTCTTTAACTTCAGCAGCATCCAAGTCTTTTTTCCACATAAGCCAGGCAGAGTGCTTGGGTTCAGTTCACTGTTAGGGTTTTTCTTTCCTCTTTAGATAAGGAGTCTTATTTGACTCTAATTTCTAACTGCTTATTGCTGGTAAAAAGGAAAGGTTATTCATTTGTCTACTTACTTTGTCAGCAGTCACCTTATTAAACTTACTTATGGTTGATTCTCTAGGGTTTTATTGGTAAAAACATATATCATAATCAAATAAGGAATTATTTCACTTTTTTTCAGATTTTTTTTCATACTTTTCTTGACATATTGCATTAGCAACAATTCCTAGAATATTGTTAAATTATATCTGTGACAGCAAATATTCTTGGTATTAGGATTAATTATATTCCTAATATTTCATTGTATAATCCTAATATTTCATTAATTATAATCCTAATATTTCATATAGATCATTCATATGATATTGCCTGCCATCTTTATACAGCTATTTTTTTTTATTTTTTAAAAGATTTTATTTATTTATTTGACAGAGAGAGATCACAAGTAGGCAGAGGCAGGCAGAGAGAGAGAGGAGGAACCAGGCTCCCTGCTAAGCAGAAAGCCCTATGCGAGGCTCGATTCCAGGACCCTGGGATCATGACCGGAGCCGAAGGCAGAGGCTTTAACCCACTGAACCACCCAGGTGCCCCTATACAGCTATCTTTATCTTTTTATCTTATTAAAGAAATTTCTTTTCTACCTTACTTATAAAAATGCATATATTTAAATCAAGAAGGGTTATTAGACTTTTATCAAAAGACCAGTGTTTCTAGATGTTGACTTGCTATCTTACCTATAATCTATAATAATAATAGTAACAGTAAAATAGCCAAATTTTCAGCCAATACTGAAGTTTAATACTTGCTAGGTACTAAGCTAAACATTACACAAAATATCTTATTTAAACCTAATATTTATATAATATAAATACTATATTATATATTTATATATAATATAAATAATATATATTATTAATAATTGTATTAATTATTATATAAACACAATTATTATATAATTGTATAAATAATTATATAAACACTATTATTATCTCAATATTATCACAATTATATAAACACTATTATTATCTCCTACTAATAGTAATTGTATTCACATTATAGACCAAAGTTTCTAATAATGAGATATATCTGCATTTGGGGAATAAACCCTTTTGTTTATAATGAATTATTTATTATGTTGCTTGACTCTATTTACTAGTCTAATATCTAAGATTTTTCCATTTATAGCAATACAGACATGTCCTAATAGCATTACATTTAATTATAATCACAGCCCTATGAGAGAAATATAATGATTTCTAGTTTCTAGGTGAAGGGACAAGAGCAAAATAAGGGCATAAGTAAAGAATTCTTCTAAGCTTGCATAGCTAGTAAATGATGAAGCCGAAATTTGAATGCATAATAGAAAAAAACAAAGACTTAAACCCTATGAAAATCTCAGTGCTATGGATTGAATGTTTGTGTGTCCCCAATATTCATGTGTTGAAACCTTAATCCCTTATGTGAAGGTATTTGAGATGGGGACTTTGGGAGGTCATTAGGTCATGAGGATAAGACCTTCCTGACAGGATTAGTGCCCTTGTTGGAAGAGATGTGACCTGAGGGAGCTCGCTTCCCCTCACCCTTCATTGTGTGAGGAATACAGTGAGAAGGTTATGAGCCAGAGGGGCTCTCACCAGACACTGGATCTGCTGGAACCTTTATTTTGGACTTCGCAGCTTCCAAAACCATGAGGAGTAAATGTTTGTTATTTAAGCTACTCACTATACTGTATTCTTTTATAGTAGTCTGACATTCATAAAGAAAAATAACGCCAGAATGGTAAATAGTATGGACTGCGGAGCTTCTGCCTTTTCTAATAAATCCATAGAAATTATTTACATATTTTTGGATACTAGTTCTAAGTTGGCTTGGATAAATTCTCTCACTGACAGTGATTTTATTTTAAAATAGTTATAGATTACACAGAGAAAAACGTCAAAGAAATATGCAACCAACTTTTTGGAGTTGTTACCTTTGGGAGAGTTACCTTTTACTATAGTAGTTCCATAATATTTGAATTTTATATAATTAGATCACATTTGTGGTCTGAAAAAATATGTGATGATATTAAAAATGTTTTCTAGATCTTTGATAATCTTTTCTGGTATTGCAGCCACTCCTGAGATCTCTCCTTTTTTTCTGCTGTGTCGGCAGAAGCATGCATGCTCTTATTTGTTTTTTTATGGAGTTGAGATGAGAATAATTGGTTGTGTCCTCATTAGATATTTGAAAACAATTATATCACAACTCCTTTAACCTTCCCTTTTGAATATTTAGCATTTCATGATTTCAAAGAAAGGTGACAAGATAACATTTTAAGAAACTGTAAGATTCAAGCTAATTAACTTATTTTAGATATTAAACTGTCTCTTTACTCTGAAGGATAGACTAGAATAAAAAATACCATAAGAACTAGCCCAAATTTTCTCATTAACTAGTTTTGTTCTTTAAACAATATTGGCCCAAACCTAGCTTTAAATGAGGATTGGGAGGAAAAATTCCTTCCTCAGGCAATAGTCCTTTTAATTTGAGAACTGGCATTATAATATATAACTTGAAATGTGTACCTTACAGATATTTTCCAAAATAAGCAATAGCAAATAAAAGGAATTTATATTATAAATCATTTTTAATATGTATCCCTGTGTACAAATATATCATTATAGAGCTTATGTGCACACTTCCTAAAGCATTGTCCTGGTTATTTCATTTTGGTAAAATTAATCATATTTTAGTACTTTTCCAGTGGACCAAGAAATCTATTGGATTGCCAATGTATTTTTTTTCTTCCTATTGTAAAAATCTCGTCATCCTTCTTCAGAAATAAGTGCTGCTAGACTTCAAATTTAAATATTTATGAGGGGGGAAATTCAAAACATGTCCTGTTGTGGAAAGAAACACACACTCTTGCTTGATTTGTCTCATGGGATCTAGGAAGCACTTTTCTCTCCTTGTTTTCTCATCTCATTTGTACAGATACAAATTTCATTAATATGTAAACCTAAATATTAAAAGAAACAAAATTTCAAATGCAAAGCCTTTGATGTGGAATGTCTCTTTTTGGATCTGTGTTTGCCAGGCTTATTGTCAGCAATGTAACTTTACACAACCATCAGTTCTGACTAGCAGTCATCAAAAATTTGCCATAGGCCTCTAGGGAATTGTGTGATACAAACTTGGGGTAACAATGGAAAGACCAACCACTCTGAAGGGAGACTTGGGAGGAGCATGAGTCCAAACTGTGAAGAATGGTTTTGCTTGCAAGTGCTTCTTAGACACGAAGAAAACAAATAGGATGAACCCCTCAGGCAAGCAGTACCGGGTCAGTTTCTAGACAAGGAGATAATAGACCAGGAGTAGAGGGTGAAGTCCTGGAGGTCAGTAAAAATGGGTAAGTTCAAATAACTCAGTAAGTTATAATTGCTCAGATTTCCTCTGAGGCTCTCTTCCAGGGACTTATGATACGGAAATCTCTGCTGTAGATGTGAAGCAGAGCGGTAAGCAGAAGACAGACAAACTCTGTTTTTGTCAAACAAATGAAGTAGCAGGAAAGAAATAGAAGGCAAAGAAGTAGCAGGCAAAAGAAATAATCATAAGGTACTGCAATTTCTTTTAAAAAGGAGAAAGAAAGAAAGTACAGGATGCTATGGAAACATAAAACAGATGGACTTACCCTTGGCTGTGGGATCAGAGAAAGTATCTCTGGAAAAGTACTATTTAAACTGAGATCCAAAGAAACGACAAGTGTTAGCGAGGATGTGGGGAAAAGGAACTCTCACGCACTGTTGGTGGGAATGCAAACTGGTGCAGCCACTGTGGAAAACAGTATGGAGTTCCTCAAAAAGTTAAAAAATAGAGCTACCCTATGATCAGTAATCACACTACTGGGTATTTACCCCAAGGAAAACAAAAAACTCTAACTCAAAAAGATACATGCACCCCTATGTTAATTGTAACATTATTTACAATGGCCAAGATATGGAAGCAGCTTAAGTGTCCATTAACAGATAAATGAAGAAGTCACACACACACACACACACACACATATTACCACCTTAGAAAAACAATGAATTCTTGCCATTTACAACAATATATATGGAGCTGGAGAGTATAATGGTAAATAAAATAAGCCAGTCGGAGAAAGAAAAATACCGTATGATTTCATGCATATGTGGAATTTAACAACAACAACAAAAGCCTATGAACAAAGGGAAAAAAGAGAGAGGCAAATCAAGACACAGACTCTTACTACAGAGAACAAATTGATGGTTACCAGTGGGGAGGTAGGTGGGTTGAATGAAACTGTGAAGGGATTAAGAGTATGCTTATGATGAGTACTGAGTAATATGTGGAATTGTTGAATCACTATATTGTACAGTGAGACTAATATAACAAAACTGTATGTTAACAATACTGGAATTAAAATAAAAACCTTAAAAAAAATAAACTGTGGGGGATGCCTGGGTGGTTCAGTCAATTAAGTGGCTGACTCAGGTCTTGATCTCAGGATCATGAGTTTAAGCCCCATGTTGGGTTCTACACTTGACTTAATGTCTTCTTTAAATAAATAAATAAATAAATAAATAAATAAATAAATAAATAACGTCTGAAGCATGATTAAGTATTAGTTAGTTCAGAAAGGCAAGACACAGACATTCCAGGAAGAGAATGTTCCAACACTTCCTGTCAGAATAAGGATTGGTACAGTCTCACAAAGCTATCGACAATCCACTGTTCTTTGTCATAGTGTTCTGTGAGTGTTTTCCTTGACAAAAAATGAACTCCTGGAATAGAGGAGTGTGTCTTAGTCATTGTTAAATGTCCAACACCTAAGGCAACGCCTGCACATAGTAGAACTTCCATAAATGTTAAGTGGCTGCATAAAATATTTCTGTTTATTGAGATACCTACAAGAATGTTCATTTTCTTCTTGGTCCTGTTTGAACTTCAGGTAAATTTTCACTTAGTAGACAGTAATGTCTGAGCTTTGTTCTCATCATCCATGTTGTTGAGTTTTCCAAAGGTATGGTTAATTTAGTTTAGATAAGACATATTATGAAGTATAATGTTATTTTCACTTTTCCGTTACAAATTAGACTTCTCTTATAGTATGCCTAAGTAAAATACATTACTTTAACATAAACCAATATTTCAAAGTGTTATATACACGCTAGAGGAACATTTTAAAACATAAAAATAGAGAACAAGCTAAAAAATCTAAAATGTGCTAAAAATAAGTGCTGATTTGGGCCTCCTTGCATGTGACTCTTGATTTTGGGGTTTGGGGTTCAAGCCCTACATTGGGTATAGAAATTACTTTTAAAAAATGTTTTTTAAAAAGTACTGATTTTATGAATCATTGTCTCATACTAATCAAATCAGTATGATTTTATTAAACATTCCTTTAATTTAACTTAGGCTTACAGATTCCTATAAAGCAATCTTTTGGTAGTGCTAAGAATTGTGTCTTCATGATAAAAGTCCTGAAGTCTTTGGGAAATAGACACACACAGTCACATTCACAGTCACATTCACATGGTATGTATATAGTACTTTGGGGTTTCAGAGCTCTAAGGAATCAAAAACCTCAAAAGAAATTCTCCATAGCAGTAGGATCCTAGTTACTACTTTCACATTTACTAGAAAAAAATGGATTAAGCATCTTAATAATAGTCCTTTTGGCTATTTTTACTCTATCAACATTCTCTTTACTTAGCTGAAATAGTTAGAGAAATGACAACATATACAGTGTGAATCACTTGTCCAGATATAAACCTCATGATGGTCTTTGTTTTTTCAGGCATAGTCTTCTTGACAGCTTTTAAGATAACCAAAGGAAAAAAAAAATCCAATTTGAGATGCCCTCCAACTTTCTCCATTCTTACCTTGGGCTAAAAATACATTTAAATAGAATACAGGGAGAATTTTGAATGAACTCTCAGTTTCTTCCAAATGACATGGTTTTCAGAAATCATTTTTTGTTTTCTGTTTTTCTTTTGAAATCTGCTTCCCAATAGGTTCTGGTTTTAATTCTGCCATGTTAGGAGGTTCTTTAGAGTACAGAGATTACTCATTAGGTTAAAACAAACCAGACTTTAAAACAGTTTCTGGTTAAATTTGTCTAAATACTAAATGATTTGCATAAGGCTTTGTTTTAGCCTTATTCATTTTTGAGTCCTCAGGGCTTAGCACTGTGTCTAGCACATAGTAGATGCTCAATAGATGTTTGGTAAATCAGTGAAAGCATGGACTGTTGATAGGAAAATCCTTAGAATACCTGCATCACTAGAATTTTGTGTAGTTCAATTAGAATGCTATTTCAGATTCTCGGGTAAGAGAGTCTATAAAGACCTATCATCAATAATAGTAACAAGCCTTATTATTTGGGAGTGACAGCATATATTTTGCTTCTTTAATGACTCATATGCCACAGTACATAATGTTTGTTTGATAACGAAATATTGCATCTTCTAGACAGTATGTGAGCTGTGATGATTTAAGTGGCTGAATTTAAAAATACCTTCCAAGCAGTCTCACTAAATGAACATGCCATACAATAAGGACTAAGGAATATTTAGTTTTCAGGTTGAAAATTACTGGTAGCAAGTCTAACCTATTTTTGTTGTGTGTAAATCATTATACACCCATAATTTCATTCTCTAATTTAAAACAAAATTTCTATAATAGTAAAGTATAGGATAAATGGATGTTCCTTATTTGTTTTTCTCATGTACTATTTAAGTTCATAGCCAGTATCTACTCAAGTATCTACATTGGGTAAGCAAAAATTGGATCTAAGGAAAACCACCAAATACTATACTCCAACAATATTATTCTTGCGAGTAACACAATTGTATTAACACAAGAACCCAGTGCATTGTAACAACAAAGGGAAAGGAAAAGAAACTTACATTTTTTTAAACCCCCGTAGCTGCTGATTTTCTCATTGTTCTACTCTATTCTAACTGCTCTAATAAAATTGACATGACCTGGGTAGCTTATAAACAATAGATATTTATTTCTTATAGTTTGGAGTCTGAGAAGTCCAAGATCTTGACACCAATAGGTTTGGTGTCTGATGAGACCCTTCTATCTGATTCATAGACTTCATAGTCTTCTCACTGTGTCCTCACATTGTATAAGGGGAAAAGGATCTCTCTTAAGGCGGTTTCATAAAGGCATGTACCCATTCATGAGGGTTCCACCCCATGACCTAAGCACTTTCCAAAGGCCACACCTTTTAACACCATCACTTTGGGGTTAGGATTTCAATGTATGAATTTGGAAGGGGTAAAAGCATTCAGACCATGCACTCATAAAATCCTCATGCTCTAACCTGGGTGTGTGAGACTTGATCTGGCTTTGTAGGCCTAGAACCTTAGTTACAATGGCCCAGTAGGGAGGGCAAAATGCATGGGGATGTCCTCAGATGAATAAAGGCATGCTGCTGGGTCCTGGCCCTGAGGCAGGACTTGCGGCCAAGATGGAGTCACTAGTATGGGCTCTCAGAGACCGCAACTCATCTATCATCATCCAAGCCCACACCATCACAATCCCACCTGGAGATGAGATTCACTTTTCTCTCCTGGGACTTTTTATCATATGCATGGATATCTGACACCTAGCTTACCAAAGTGAGGGTTGATGGTTATCCTCAAGGAGCAATCTCTCTCTGTTAGAAACCTTCAGAGAGATTATGTTTACAATAATTTAAACTAAGCCAAGACTTCTGGGAAATGTCTGCTGAGGTAGAAACTGGAGCCAAAGCCCACACTCCTACTGTCCTATGAAGTGAGCATTACCACTGTTTGGTAGATAAGGAATGAAAGTTATGAAAGTCTAAGTAACTTATCCATGTCTCCACAGCTGGGATTCAGAGGAGCCAAAATATAAGTGTGAAGACAGCTCTGTGTCTCCATGACAACATCTTGTTCACATTCCCAGGCATTAATGGGGAGCCTTACTCCGTTCATTATGCAACACTTGCATGAAAAGAGGTGAAGGAATCCTGCTATAGCTAACACTGTCCCAAAACTGAATGAAAAATTCTGGTTCTAACCCTACTTAAAAACTTCATGGGACAATTCATTGCTCTGTGAAATAGTGAAAAAGAAGGTGGGATCAAAACCCCATCTTTTGCCAAGACAGTGTGGCTTCCCACTTGTGAGAAAAATGTAATGCTATGAACCACTGAAGAAATAACCCAGTTCCAGAACTGTCTCATCCTCACCATATCCCAAAGAGCACTGAACTAATTGCCCAAATATTTGCATGAAAGTATTGTCACCATGTACTCAGTTCATTAAGTCTGCTTTCTTAGGCATGATCACGTGGAGGTACTGCCTGGCAAAAATATCTCAGCTCCACCAAAATGTAAATTAAAAAGAGTGGTCCAAATCAAATGGAAAATGGGCTTTTACTGCACGCTGACCAGAAGAATATATATTTCAGCACCATGTTGATGCTTCTGAGCTTAATTGGCTACTGCTAATGTATCCAGACTCTAAAAAGCATGCCAACACCCAAATTCTTCTTATGACAAAGCAACTACCTTGTATTTAGAAAACCTTTCTCATTCAGAAAGTACAGTTGCATACCTGGTGTACTTTGAGATTTGGCGTAGCCCCATCCAAAGGCCATGTTGTAAAGGTGCTTGAGTTTCTTTCTTACCTAATCCACCCCTCTTATTCTATGGAATTTCAATGTGGAATTTTCCTCTTTTCTCATATTCTAAACAGCTCCTGATAACTGAAAAGATTGAGCCAGGACACAAGTAAACAAACATAATTTCCTGCATCCAAGACATATCCAAAATGTGTATTTCCTTAGGAAGAAGAAAAGAAATCCACCTCATCACAATCCGAATGCAAAACAAGATATAATATTCAGTACACAGTTTTTCTCTGTCACTTCCTGAAGTTGTTTCACTCTTTTTCCCTCAATTTCTTCACTTTCTCTCACACACCGTAGGTTTTGTATTTCATTATCCAAAAGAAAGTCAAGATGCCCTAGGCATCTACATTAAGGCAATAAAAATTTAATGATAAAGGCATAATAATATTAGGCATAAAGATGTTTGTTTTTGCTTTTGTTTGCAAGTTCAGGGTTCTGTTGAGTAAAGAGATTTTCATGGTGCTGAACAATCAGATTTTGTCTTCTTCAACTTGGACCCTAACCTGATGGCCAAATACAAGTATTCATTGTATGAAAGAGGAGAGAGCCCACAACACAGAGGAGTTAATAAATCATGGCTACAGACAACTTGAGGAGCTTATTAGAGAATGTCAAAGTTCCCTAACAATTGATAAGGCCACTAAAACTTAACTTTATACCAAAACGGTTGCAGAGACTGAAAATCATCTTTAAAAAGAAATAAGGTCTAATATGACCAACCTCAGCACAGATGATGAGAAACACACATGAAACCTGGAAAGTCTGAAAAAAGAATCCACAGTGGATGAAGCTTTTCTTTCAACTTTATTGTTGAAAGGTTGTCATCACTTTCTAAGTAAGGACAAATTGGTAGTTTATTTCAGAACCTTGAATACATAGAATTTATCATTTGTTATGTATGCATAATGCCCTAGTCTATCTATAGTGTATATCCGTGTCATTCTCAACCTTTTCTTTTGTTTTCATGAAGTCTTGAGTTAAAGCCCGTACTGATGGTATTTCATATTGATTCCTCTAGAATAGACCCTCAAAGGCTCTTTCAGTTAATATCAGGGATCCAGAATGGCTGGGTGTAAGCAGGTAAGCAGCGGTTTTCAGAATGTTGCCTTAATGGGGCTTAATCCTGTCAGCGTGCTACATAGACATCGAGGCACTGAGTCATTTAAACTTTTTATGACTCTGCCGTTGTTTAGTATAACGAGAACATGTAATCATAAAATTTTTCATCCTATTTTCTTCTGATATTTAAATAAGCTAGCTTCTTTATCTGCTTCTGGGAGGCATAGGAATTATCTCACACAGTTTAGAGAAGAGTAAACAGGAAGATAGAAGTAAAATGACTTGCTTAGAGGCACAGTGGATTCTCTGGAAAATGAAAAACTGATATCAGAAGTCCTTCCCCTCGGGGCTAATTCTCTATTGCACTTCCTTCCTGAGCAAATATACTAGAATCAAATCATCTCTCATCCTTGTCTTAACAACATCTACTTATGTAAGCTCTGCAAATTCAAAATCCCTACAAGAAAAAGGACAGAGCATTTATAGTTGTGACCCACACAATTTAAAGTTAGCTCGGAGGCTGGCAAAACACAGTGTCATGCTGAAGTTATTTCCAGAACAGCAGGCATCTCTTCAAGCAAAGCAGCTAAAAGGATGTCAAACTTGCCAACCTATTTTCTCCAACACAGTTCTTTTAAGATTGAGTGAATGGTACAAAAATTTTATCTTCCCATATATTCAAATTAATTAACCAGGAGTTATGAGTCAGACTATAAAACAGAGATCCCAGCAATAGCTTGGAGTCTGGAGTTGGACTGTACAGGTTTGAAACCTGGTGCTATCACTTATTGCCTGGGCAGCCTTAGTCAAGTTATTTAACCTCTCTGTGCCTCAGTTTCCTCATTGATAAAATGTTGATTAATAGGGTTGTAATGAGGATTGAGTTAATTATATGAAGTGCTTACTGTGAAGTGCTTAATGATCAAGCTTATAGTAAGTGCTAATAAATCCTAGCTGTTGTTATCATATCCCCAGCACCTAGTCCAAAGTCTTTCACATTGCTGTCTTTTAATAATGTGACCTGTACCCTTGAACTCTAAGAAGTTTTTATTCTAGTTGGGAAGCAAGATATACATATAAGACAAGAGTAACCAAATAGTATGGAAAAAATATTTATAAGGGAGTATTTATTATAGAACAGTAGATCAGATAAAGGAATGGTCATTGGTGGCCAAGTATAAATAGAAGTTTCTATGAGACCAGCCAAGGTGTCTGTGTGGAGAATTGGATATTCAACAGATAGGTAGAGAGCACCTATAATGTTCTAGACACTGTGCTTAAAATTTGGCTCCCTTGACATCAAGATTAGTTGAAAACTTTCAGTGAAGGAAATGGAAATTGAACAGCTATGATATGATATGAACAGCTGTATGAACAGCTATATGAGATTGAACAGCTATAATATGATACTTCAAATGGCAAGAGAAATAATCTGGTTAGGCCTTCTGAACCCATGTTTATGTTTGGATTTAGAGAAAAATCCGTAAGCTCCTTCCTGGGACTGGAGAAGTTGGGAGAGGAAGGTGAGGTGTACATAAGGTCATTCCATTTTTACTCTTTTTTTTTTTTAAATATTTTATTTATTTATTTGACAGAGAGAAAGAGATCACAAGTAGGCAGAGAGGTAGGCAGAGAGAGAGGGAGGAAGCAGGCTCCCTGCTGAGCAGAGAGCCCAATGCGGGGCTTGATCCCAGGACCTTGAGATCATGACCTGAGCGGAAGGCAGAGGCTTAACCCACTGAGCCACTCAGGTGCCCCCATTTTTACTCTTTTTAGTTTTTAAAAGTTAAAAATAATTAAAAAGTAATCAAAAGTCATGGTTATGAGTTTTAATGATTCTTGTATGCCTAGTACCCAATACAGTGATAAGAAAATGGTGGACCCCAATATATATTTGTTGAATGAATGAATCCAATAGTCTTTAGATGAATTAGAGAAATATCATTGCAAAATCTCTCCACCCAAAACTTTAAAGAAGCCATGGTCTTAAAGAAAACAAAAACTGACTTGAATGAAGAAGAGGCATAGAAGTTCACTAACGTAAGGATCTCTGTCCTATATTCTGGATGGTATTATAGGAAGAGTCAGCCATCGTCCCTTCTTTCCCAGAGAGGTCAAGAACATCAGCCTGTGAAAGCAGAGAGAAAGTGTGTGAAAGAGAAATTATTCCAACATTTTTTTAAAACAGTAAGGAAGACTTTACTCAAGACTATTGTGATAAGAGAGAAAGATTGAACTCAACTCCAAATATAGCAAGGGCAGCTGGAGATTAAGTCAGAGTGAGGGGGTGAGGAGACAGACAGATCCTGAGTGTATATTAAGAATGAGGCATTTTGATAACCTGGCCTAACAAGTTTCTTTGCTAAATGAAGGCCAAAGACATAAACATCAAGGGTTGAATGAGGAATTTGAGCAAATATCAAGGTTAGGGGGATTCTCATTAAAATGACCTAGCAAGAATCTTGCTAAAGGCAGGTCAAAGTTGAAGCTTAGTTAAAGAGGGAGTCTTCATCAGGAGGCATTTCTAAGGAGTGTGTTTTGGAGGCTAGCTCTGTACAAATGTTTTCTACACTAATGAAGCTTTATGACTTTATCTTTTGTGGTCCTAGGAATATTCTTTTAAGACATGATACTTCAGAGAAAACTAAAATATGAAGCCAATGTATTAGACAGACGTGAGATATAACCCCATCCCCATTGTCCTTGGGTACCTTTAGCTATTTCTGTGTTCTGTTTCCCTCCTTCTATAATATAACCCAGAATATTATGCAGATGTCCTTGTATTAGTTAACTTTTGTGTCTATTCCTCATTTGAAACAATCTTCGTTTTCTGTGAAACCATTGCTTCCTTTATATTTTAGATAAAGAGGCTTTGCAGTGATAGTTCTCTAACTCACTTAAAGCTTATTTGATTCATTTATTTTTTAATTCAACAAATATACACTGATTGAGTATCTGTCATTTGTCCATCACCATGCTAGGGACAAGGTATATAAAAGTCCTTTCCTGGCCAGTGTTGGTTAGACCAGAGGTTGAAAAGAGGCTGAGTAACTCCCAAAGTTGAACAGAATGAATTGGATTATCTTTACAGGAATAGGAATAGCCAAGTCATATTGGGCCATAGACAAGAACAGACAAGACAGTTGCAGAGGCATTGTCTTCACACTCCATATACCAGAGCCACCCAGTATAAAGCAAAGGTGAACCTCCAGCAAATGGGTCCCATGGGATCCTTCTGTGTTCTTAATTAATGGGCAAAGTTTTGTTCTTTGCAATCAAATGTGCCCCAATCAGCCCTTCGAGGGACACCATAATGGAAGAAGTTATCTATTCTATTTTTTCCTACTGTGAGAGAGTACTACACAGACTTAAAAACAAACATAAGTGATGGTGATAACCCACAAAGATAAGGTATAGATCACTACATTCGTGCCATCTCTGCCCCCATTTCTACTTTCAATTTTGCCCTCAAATCCTAAGAATTTATCCTAGAGGAGACATAATTTCTAGGAATAACTTAGTGGCATTCCCCTAAATCACAATACTCACAATCAAGGATCCTCTGGATGCTAGAGATTGACTCACACTGTATACATCCAGGCCTCAAGGGACACAAGACTCCTGATGGTCCAGGAAAAATAATTCCAAATTGAGATAAACTCAAATTTATGTCCGACAGTCACCTGTAGCCCCTTCATTTGACTTGCAAGTTTGCACTGAAAACATTATACAGCAAGGCTTCCCTCACTTTGTTTTTCTGGGGACGTGTTACTCTTCAGGCCAAATTTAACATTTACCATATGCCAAGATCCTAAGAATTCTTGTATTTTATCTGTATGTGCAAATTTGCCTTTTGCTCTAGAGAATAGGAGAAACTCCATTCCCTCCCATCAACTTTAAAGGTATGTTCTACTCACAATAGCCCTGATTTTGAACTTTCATGGAGTGGGGAAAATAAGTTTAGTGTCTTAAAAAGGACTCCACAATGGTAGTTCAATGTAGAAATCATGTGTGATGATTATCAACTGTGTGATTTCACTGTACTAAAAGCCCTCTGAATTGGGTCTATTTCTGAATAAAGATTGCAACTACTCTCCCAAACACCTCTGCTCTGCTGGAGATCTAGTCCTTAAGTACACTTTCTGGTCTTCTTAGATTCCTATCATATTTGCTTCTCAAATTCTTTTTCTTTCATGAAAGCCCAAGTGATAAAGGGTAGGTAGCAAATATAATCATGGGTTTCAACCATGAAAATTCAAGCAGGGAAGCAGGTTTCCACCAGGATAGCTTCAGTACCATTTCTCTGTGAAGGCTCTTTCCCACTGAGATACTAATGATAAAGTAGCACCAGCTATGGGGTGGGGGATTGGGGGGGAGGAAGAAAATGGAAAATTGAAAAGACACTGGTAGTATTACAATTTCTAAGCAATAGGACATTTTATCTGTTAGCAAAACTGCCCTATGTTAATCTGATATTCAATCAGATTTCTTGGCTTTATTAACATATGGATAAGAAGAGTGTAACTGGCTATCCCGGGGCCAGAAAGAGGACATCCTAAAACAAGAAACCAGATATTCCCAACAGAATGAGCTTGCTGATAGGATAAGCAGTTTCTCAGACAGAAAAAGGAAGTACCCGAATATTGTGATGGCTAAGTCAACAGTACAGCAATTGTATTTAAAAGAATACAACCTGGGATTGTCACAGACCAGATATGTGTGAAGTGGTTAAACCCAGGTCCCTGTATAGACTCAAGGATGGTGTTGGTTATCAACGAATAATAAAATAATTTGCATGTTGATCAGTTTCAAAAAGGAGAATGTTTATGTTGGTTGACTAAAGGTAATGCTGTACATTTTTTTTTAAACATTTACCTATTTATTTTAGAGAGGAGGGGGAGAGAAGGGCAGAGGGAGAGACTCTTCAGGCAGACTCCCTGCTGAGCATGGAGCCAACTCAGTCCCAAGATCATGACCCCAGCCAAAACCAAGAGTTGGATGCTTAACTGGCTGAGCCACCCAGGCACCCTGGTGCTGCCCATTGTTAAAATTGTAATGCATATTTGTGAGTATGGAATCACCTAGGATGTCAAAGCCAGGTATCAGTTCTGCTTAGACTAAAATCAAGAAAGGAATTCAAGAAGCAACCTAAGTCAGAAGTACAAGGCTAGTTACAGATGAGGAAGTAGTCAGGTCTCTGGAACCCTTGTGGCTATCTATCCCTGATAATAGTCTTAAAGACTTGCCACCTTTTAGTGAATCAGAACAAGGTCTAATATTTATTGACAAATCCAAACAAATGTTTGTCATCAAGAAAGAATGTCAGATAATATCAGCCAGCCAATCACTAGGCACCAGTTCAAGGAAGAGGACACCATTGTCTCAGGAACTGAGGCTGCAGAGAAGATACAAAGATATAGGAAAGTCAGTCATTGGAGTGGAACTAAAGTTGTATTGAGAAAGACACAATGTAAGGCCCAGAAAGAGGTGCTAGAATCACTAAAACTCCCCCTACCTCAGATCTGAATTGGTCCCAATGGCAAGGAGGTCCCCATTTGTGAGAAGAGAGAGCAGGAGATTAAAAAAACAAAAAAAGTGCTTGCCACCCAAGGCAATCCCCAGATGCTGTTTCGCCAAAGAGCAAGCTGCTAAATATTTTGAGAAAATCATTCTGGACTTGACAAGGGAAAATGAAAGCCAGCCTTGTCATTTGACTTTTAAGTGAACTTCTGGAGGAAGGTTATCTTGGAAATATTCAGCAAAAGGGGATCTCTTTAAGGTGAAATTAAACGAGATTTTTTCCCTGGACAATAGAAATTAGAAATTAGAAATTATCATATGAGCTAGAACATTTCAAGTCTAAAATGATTGTATGTTTGAAAAAAAGTGCCAAAATCATCATGACATACTACAAAGGATATGAGAAACCTGGCTCTCAAGTAATTTTTGGAAGGGAGTGCAAATAAATGCTAAGCGTAAGAATTTCCTTCTGGGTGACTTATTGTAGAGGACATCTAAAATGCAAAACTCAGGAACTCAAGTTCAAAGAAACAACTACCCAGAAGACTAAAAGTGGTTTCTTCATGGTCATGTGACAATGACTACGGATGATTCCCAAGCCATAATCCTGGATCATGTTGCCCAGGCAAGGAATAACACTTAGAAGAAGAGAAATTTTGTACTGAGAGGAAACTTTGAGCTGAACAAAACTCTTCCATTTTTAGAAAAAGGAAAATAAATGTCATGCTTCAAACGAAACAGTTAATCAGTGCCACCTCTGGATGTGGGACCTTGTAATTTCTAAAATTTCTATTATTCCAAACTAGAAACTTGAAGTCTGAACTATATCATCAAGTGTCTTGTTTCTAAAAGCATACTCCCATCTTTCTTCCCTTTGAATTAGACTCATTCAGGTGGCTTAACAGATGGCTTTAGAAAGTGTTAACTCACCCTTTATACATCGGGAAGGAGGTGGACACCAATGATGGTTCCCTCCCAGTTTCTCCCCAGGCTTAGCAATTGCAAGCCTTGCTTTCCACTCTCTGTGTTGGGCTATCCAAAGGTCCTTTGGGGCCCATGAGAGTCCAGGTTCTCAACTTGCTACCAGAAAATTGAGCACCAAGGGGCTCTGGATTGTCAGTTGTCTATTGAATGAGCACAGATCCTGCTTTCAAAGAGGCCCTTCCATGGTTTAAAGGGAAAAACAACTCAGGAGGGAAAGAAGTACTATTTTGCTTACTATAAAAATTAAACCTCTCTAGCATTTGCTTCATGTTCAAACAACTCCAATCCTTTGGGGACCCTGCTGACCCCAATTTTTTGATTCAGCTTAGACTGTGCTAAGATTTAGCATAATTAAAGACGAAAAGTGACTTAACTGTCCAAGATTACAATGTAGAGTTTGTGATAAGTGTTTCTCGCCGCAGAAAGCAGTCTGGTTGTGATTGAAACACCTCCTCCTCCGCGCCCAACTCTTATCAGGCACTGCAGTCAGCATCTTTGACCTATATTTGATTCCCTCTTGCAATATGTGCTTTTGATCACGAAACTGCTGGGGAAAGGTTCCTTCTAAACCACAAAACAAGGTAAGCTGTTCCTTATTTGCTTGAATATACAGGAAGCTGGTGACAACCAATTTTCTCCCTCTACATCTAAGCAATCGAAAGGTCAGGTGTTAGGAGGGATTAGGGAGAGTTTATGAGGCAAACAGCCCTCCCCACCACAAGCTTTATCAGAAACAAGCCCAGCTTTCTTTCATAAGCCTCTGGTGGGCTTCTTAAGCTCAGAACCACCATGGTTGGCGGTGTGGGGTGCACAGTTTATCATCAAGCGACATCTTTGAAATGCCAAACTTTATTTATTGATCTTACAATTCTCTGTTATCTTCAACAAGCCACGGGAAAAGTAATACATTTTGTATGGATTAATCCTTGTAATTCTACACAACATACACCCAGAGATAACTCAAGCTCTCTTTGTCTTCTCATTATCTAAACAGACATGTCTTTTTTTAAGTCATCAACAGAGGTCATCTCCCAAATGCCCTTGTGGAATATTCATTAATCAAATAACTAAATTGAAATGGACCTTCAAAGCATTATTCATTTCCCCATCATTCTCCCAACATCAGTTTAAATGCTTTGTGGGTATAATGATTAGGCTGATATTTAATTAATTGTGAAATTGTGAATTAAGGCTAAGTTAAAAGATAAATTATTCTTCAGTGTATGTGATAGAAAGAGAGAGAGAGCCAGAAAGGGCAAGTGAGCTTGACTGGTGGTTTTAGTTGGGGCTTCTTAGCAAATGTCCCTTTATTCACAGCACCATGACAACCTCAGATTTTAAGGTTAACCTTTGTGGCGCCAAGCTTATTTGTCCATTCCTTCTTGATGGACTTTGGATTCGTCACCACATCAATGACAAGATGTTACAGGCCATAGCACAAATCTGGGTGTAACCTGCTACTCTTAACTCTTTTTTACAGGGAAAAAAGTGAAAGAAAACACATCACTGAAGACTCCAGTAATGAAATCACAGCTGTGGTCTTGCATACTGTGCGTGATGACCAGCGTGCTGTCGTTTTAATTCTAGGGAGTGTAGGTTTGATTCCAAGCTGAAGCTTTCCCTGATCATGGCTGCCTCCATCCCCCCAAGGTGCCCTATCACTCACCATCAGGAGCATCACCATGTCAACCAACCTTTATTGCTTACATTTTTTAAATTAACATATAATGTATTATTTGTTTCAGGGGTACAGGTCTGTGATTCATCAGTCTTACACAGTTCACGACACTCATCATAGCGCATACCCTCCCCAATGTCCATCACCATTTTTATACCTGTCCATTTCTTGCTCTTTGACCATTAGCTCCTTAGACTTCAGGGTCCAAGTCTTATTCATCTTAATATGCTCAACATGGTGCATAGTAGGTGTTAAACAAGTATTTGATTTAATTAAATAATAAATGATTGGGGAAAGAAGATATCTTTTCACTGTCATTGCTAGACCCTCAGAAATTACTACAAGAAGAAAGTCCTGTTGAGAAAGAAGTCAACACAAACAATGCAGATTCCAGAGATAAAGAGACAGATTTTTGATTGGAACAATTGGAACCAATGTGCCAGAAGCAAACATACCCATGCATGTTTCAGTTTTATTAGCTAATACATTTCCTTGTTTATAGAAAATGGCTTATGTTGTTTCTTTCATTTGCAACCAAACAAAAACTGAACAAATTCACAGTCACTTGCAGGTCTTCCATACATTAATTTTATTACCATCCACCTACTTCGAGTACCAGCTGGTTCTGTCTTCTGTGATCTGTCAGTGCAGCTATATCTGCTCACCCTTTATGTACATCAGCTTCTCCTTGGGCCCATTCTTTGCCCCTGTCAGTGTGTCTGGTTGCCAAAACTTAGCCTTCCCACCCTGGCCCATCTCACAGAGCATCAGACGCTCACCTGTATTTAGGACATTTCTGGATGATGGAACCTGTCTTGAAACACCTGCTCTGTCCCCGTCTAGTCTCTGGAAACCAGTCCCACCTGGTTTTACCACTCTGGTGTCTGTCAAGCCCTGGTTCTGACAGACCAGTCTCTCAGGTGGAGAGCACTAGAACACATGGACTCATATAGAAAAGCTGTCCCAGCAACTACCTGAGCTGGAATGTTAGCTCCACTACTCAACCAGATAACCTCATGCAAGTCACTTAATCTCTCTGTGCCTCAATTTCCTCATCTGTAAAACCAGAATAATAACACTGTCTATCTCACAAGATTGCAAGTGAGATAATCTATGCAAAGCACTTAGAATAATACCTAGCACGTAGCAAGTATGCGATAAATATGGCTATTATTGCTTTCAATAATAGGTAAAACCAGCCCTTCAATGAGATGCCAGAAGGATGAAAAGATTTTATACACCCTCATGTGTTTCATTAAGCTCAATTGAAAGCAAGGCTGTTGTCTTCTTCTTCTTCTTTTTTTTTTTTAAACCAATCTTACTTCCTGACTAGACAATGAGCTCCTATAGGGAAAGGATTTGCCTTTTGTCTTTCTGTGGTTCCGCCCCATGATGATCCTGAAGAGCAGGCACTATACATGTGCTTGGATTGGTTGTTAATATCCCACAATCAATAATGGTTCTTAATATCATTAAGTATAAATTTTATTAATGAAAAATTAGGATGATTAGTGACTAGTCTCTTTTCCTTTGTTCCCCAATGAGTTTTTCCCTGGGTTAGGTCCCATGAGACACAGACACTCTTCCTGGACAGGCATATGCTATGCCCTATATTCTTGTCTGCTTTTCTTCTCTGGGGAATTGACTGTCCCTGGGAAGCACTTATCAATATTGTGTTTCTCCCCCCTACAATATGAGGCCTAGAACAAACCCTAGTCAGCCAGTTGGACTTCTTCACCTCTTTTGAGGCAGAAGATGAAACCTGCTCAACACTTGTGAGGCCAAAAAATACCCAAGAGTCCTCAGGGTACCAGCAACCTCTGTAATACTAGGCTAAAATGAGTTTCCTAAAAGCCCCTTCTTTATCATTCCATTTTAGTTACCTTTCTATGTTACTGTCCTAAAATTATCTTGCATAAAATAGTCACTAATAAAATTTTGATTTTTAATGGATTGATGAATGAGTAGATTAGCCAGTCAATGAATAAACCAATGAATGAGTAAGAAATGGACAAGGGATGTTTATTATCTTCTCTATTCTAAGGCCTGGAGGGGGAGGCATTTATCTTCTATATCATTCTCATTTCTTTTCTTTGCTGGCTTTTCAGCATTGTTTACCTCCTTCATTCTTCAAGAACTGACCAAAACCCAAAGAAACTGGGGGAGGCAGAGAAAGTGGATCCAATAGTACAACCTACCAAAAATTCACTGCTCTATAGGGTGACCTATTTGCTACTCTTGAGTATCTCTTTGCTTTTCACAGAGGTAAACTCATCCTTCTAAAACCCAGGAAGGAATCATTTTATGTCTGATTGGCTCCCTAAATAAGCCTTCACAATGCCACCTCCCCATGCTTCCAAACAGCTACTCTAACAGAAGTGACTCTGATGGAAGGGCCATGAGAGCTTGCAGTGTGATGGGTGATATGTAATTCAAATGTTGCCAACCATGAGGTTTGGCTGAAGCATACAGATTGCTAACTTGGTGCGATGGCTGTTGTGGATAAACAAATCAAAGTAAAATTCACAGGTCAATTACTCTGGAGAATGCCCTGCTGATTTTCCTTTTTCAAAAAGTACCTGTAAAGGTTTTGAAATAAATCAGAGGCTTTCAACCAGCTCAGCTGTTTTGACTAACAAATGTTTCTGAACCCTTGGGATAATGGTGGAGAGGTCTCTAGGTTACAGGAGTTTAGGAGGTACCACTCTAGAGTGGCACATCCCTTAGCAACCAGTAATGCAACTAACAAGCTACATCTTGTCCTGAGCAAAACAGAGCTTTCTTAAAATATCCCAAACATAGTAAAATTCAATTCAAAATTAAGGCCACCTTTCTTTTTAAACAATAAATGTTCTGAGAGTGTCTTGTAATTTCTCATTGTGGTTGCTCATCTCCAAGGCTGTCCAATGAGATGAAGCAGTTGGTTGAGACCAGGGATCCAAGACCTTTGGATCTCATGAATCAGTAAAATCTCCTTCCTGCCCCAAAATATGCAAAACTACGATAGGGTTGCCAACAGTTTCATTTGCAAAATACAGGTCATAAACTAAACAACACAAAATGAAAATTACTTTCTACTATGATCAACTATGATCATGGTTTAATAAAATAAATAAAAGCTCAACAAATATCAAAAAGGTAGAGAGGACATAATTTCATGAAGAAAATGCAGCCTTTTAAATGGCATTAGTTCGGCTTTAAAAAAAAGTTCCATGTTACTCTTATTTTTCTAATTTCGCAAAAGATGGATGCAAACATTACCTCCACATTAATCTTCAGAGTAATAATTGGTTTAACTTGAAACTGTATGGGTAAAATGCTTAAGTAAATGAAGGAAGGGATAGATATAGGAATTATCATGAAATGTGTTTTGAAGATCCATCCATGTCTCCTAGCACTGGCCCTCTCCCTGTCTGGTTTGTCCTGCTCTCTGGGTACCTCCCTCCACCCCATATCCAGATAGGTAGCCCCTGTCCTCCAATAGGATGCCCCTCACTGACTGTTGGGTACAGGAGCTTTAAGAAACCCCATCTCTGTGCTTTTTATTCCTCATCTGTAGAAGAGGATGTAGTCAATAGACTAGCCTTTAGAATCCATTCAGTTCTGAAGCTTCATAATTCCAAAGACCTTTCCATTATCACTGCCCAGAAAACTCTTTCCTTCTTCTTCCAGGATCTGATCAATGATATTTCTTTAGCACACCTTCTCCTGTTTTCCTAATAACAGAACTTCTTTCCTCCTTGAGAACTCAATTCATGTGGCCGTGGTAGGGCTGAACTCTACAGCCCACCCTATCCATCACATATTTGGTACATGACCCAAGCTGGGACAACTGGAGGGAAGTCTTTGTGCTATAGATAGTGGGTGAGGCAAGTGGAATAGTGTCCCCTTAAATTTCATGTCTACCTGGAAATTTGAAAGAGGACTTTGTTTAGAATAAGTTCTTTGCAGATGTAATTGACTAAAGGATCTTAAAAAAGATCATCCTAGATTTAGGATGGCCTATAAATTCAGTGACTGCTGCCCTTATGGGAGAAAAGAGAGGGAGATTTTAGATAAAGGAGATACAGAGGAGAAATGCAGAGAAGAAGGCAGTGGCAAAAGAATGCTAACAATTTCTCTCAAACACTGGAAGCTAGGAGGGAGGCACAGAACAAATTTTTTTTTTCCTCAGAGCTTCCAGAAAGAATCAGCCCCACTGACACCTCAATTTCAGACTCTGGCCCACCTGAACTGTGAGAGAATAAATTTCTGTTGCTCTAGGTTACCCAGCCCTTGTGGTGATTTGTTACAGAAACCTTATGAACTAATACACTGAGTTCACTGAGAACCATCTTGAGTGCCAGAGAGAATCTGTCCTAAGAATGGAGAGGGGGAGAGTGAGCTTTGATCATAACTTTGGGTCCCTCGTTCCAGCTAGGTACAGAGTCAACTGCACCTCTGGACTTCCAAGTGCGTGAGCCAATAAATGCTCTCTTTTTGTTTAAGCTCATTGGAGTTAAGTTTCTGTCATAGATCACTGAAATGCCTCTGATGAAAACACGGCTCGCACTGAGATCATCATATTTTTCTTCCAAGGCTCAGCCTTGGTGATGTTTTCTCTACAAAGCCTCCCCTGGGCTCCTCAACCTGAAAGGCTTGTTTCTTCCCCTGGATTCCTACAGCTCTGTTCTCCTCCCACGCGCAATCCTATTAAACTAGTCTTATCTCCCCCACTAGAACTTTAGCCTTTTGAAAGCAAGATCCCTATTCTGATCTCTTCTGTAGGGCACAAGCTGTATTCCATTTACAAAGCAGGCACTTGGTGCATATTTGATGAACAGATAAATGGAAAAATGAAGGAACCAAGAGTGGGATTTCAGTGTTGATGGCAGAGAGTGGAGAAAAACAGTTTTTTAACAAGGGCTCTCCTGGGGTTCCTGATCATACCAAACCCACAAGTCCCCCGTCCGTTTCCTCATAAATCGCCCTTTTAAGGAAACCAGCCAAGGACCAGGACTGCAGTGAGTGAGTTGTTGGGGTGGGTCCTTTGCCAATATAATAGCCACTAGGCCTTTGTAAAGGGCAGTTGTTACTTCGAATCTTAGGGACCTGTCATCTCACTCCCTCCTGTTTGAAACCTCTCAGGGGTTTTCCACAGCTCTTAGGAAAAAGTCCAGACTCTTGTTCATGGCTGACAAGGTCCTTGGAAACCTAACTCCTCTTCATGTTTCTAATCTCACTTCCCCAAATGCCCACACCTTCAATCTACACTCAGACTTTTGCAATTCCCTGATTCTGTCAAAAGCTTCCTCTGCTCTTTCTTTTTCCCCCCTCTCTCCTCCAGGCCTTTGTTCTTCTTCTGCAACCATCACTCTGCCCCCAGCAATTTCACCGCTTACATTAGACCTCTGCTCTGTCATTAGTACCTCCAGGGGTCTTCCCACACACGCTGGATCCCCCCAGTAACATGATCCTGGAGCATGCTGCACTTCTCTAGCAGAATTTACTGGCCAGCATTGTGATTGTCCATTTACATGATAGTCTCATTCTACTGTTTGATCAACATTTCATTCCTAGCACACAGTACAGAATAGAGATGCTTAACAGTTGTTACATGTTCCACTGGTTACAAAAATAAATAAAAGGGGGGGGGGATTTAATGGTAACTCTTCATGTCTAACTTGTCCATGAGGATAGTCTTGGGAGATTACCATGATGTATTTAATATTTTAAAGGCCTGACATAAGTCTTATACATGCCTATGACAAGTCTGCACAGGCTCACAAAACCAGACTGGGGCTGGGGGGTCAAGGGCAAAGTCTGTGTAAGGTAGACAATGGTGTGCTTCATTTCTGCTTCTCCTCCTAATGAATCTGTTGGGACATTGCACTTCAACTTGCAGGCAGACATGGTGATGTGAGCAGAAGAGCTTGTGTCCCCTTCTTATGGAAGCATTTAACTATTGCTGCTGGATTCTCTAATCTGGTCTTCCCTGGTCTCAGCAAATGGAGCCCAGGCGCCATGGAGTTTTCACATGGACCTCATACATGTGGTATAAGCAGGAAAGAAACTTATTGGGATAGACCATTGAAATTATTTTAAACTTATTTGTTACAATAGCATGACTTAATCTGTTTTGACAGAAGGACTACGTTATTCATTTTTTAATCTCCAAGCCAAGCATGGTGCTTGGCACGGAAGATATACCCAATGTTTGCCCAATGAACAAAGGAATGAGTGGATGAACAGAAAACAATTAACTGAAACCATCTCACTGCAGACCCTGGCAAATCAGAAGACAGACTTTGAGGATTAAAAAAAAAAAAACATATGAAATAGATGTCTCCAGGGATTGCTTCCCATTGCCTTATTTCTGTAGTAGGAGCAAGTAACTTTGACAATAAAATTCAGTTAAAAACACACCTATTTTATAAGAACTGTTGCTAATAAATCTAAGCTCTTTGATTGTCTCAATCATGAATGGGTTTCTCCAAAGTATCAAGGATGTATGATACATTGATATTAGTCTTAGCTGCTCAGTGGGATTTTTGAGACTTTATAATGAATCCAAGAAGTGGTTTGCCACTCACTTGATCAAACAAAAGCTGACAAGTAGTATTAAATCCGTTGGGGACCAATTGTCAGAATCCCTTTTGGTGGGACTTTGTGACTCTAAGACTATAGGCACCTGTTGGAAATAATAACACAGCATCTGCTGTCGTGTGTGTCTTTGCTCCTGAGTTTCCAGAAGCCCGCAGTTTGATGTCAATACTGCAGGCAGGGGCTTTCTTCTCTAGTATATGGATTTTAAATTAAATTAACTCTGATCTTCAGGTCGTCTCCTAGATTATAAATGCTGAATGCCTCATTAATGATGAAAACAGTAGGAGTAAATGCATTGGAGCAGGTTGAGCAATTTAAGTGCTTTGAAATACAACTAGTCCGAAACAAAGGTATTGCAAGCTATGCAATTAGAGGTTGATTCCAGGCATGCTGATGTGGAAAAACTACTTGAGCAGAGTGATTCTGGTGAAATCGTTGGGATCTTTTGAAGACAGCTCATTTCTTGCCCTCTACTCTTCGGGTCTTTCTGCTATGCTCACATGAATCTTATTTTCCACCCAAATCATGATCAGCATCTTCTTCTCCACATCCTCCACTTTCAAAAGAGTCTATCAGTGATCTATTGCTGCATAAAAATTACCTCAGAATTTAGTGGCTTGAACCAACAATGTATATTATCTTATAGCTCTTGCAGGTCAGGAGTGTAGGCATGGTTCAGCTGGATCTTCTGCTACAGGATACCTCCCATGCTGTAGGCAAGGTGCTAGCTGGGGCTTCAGTCCTCTCAAGGCTTGGAAAAGAAGAATCCTTTTGAGGAGAAATCCACTTCCAAATTCAATTATGTGGTTGTGGGCAGATTCATTTCCTAGCAGGAATTTGAACTGAGGGGTCTCAGTTCCTTGAAGTCTGTTGACCAAAAGCTGCCCGACATTCCATGTGACGTGGGCCTATTCACAGGGCAACTCAAAACATGGCAACTTGCCTCATCAGAGCCAGGGGGGAAGAGAGAGAGACAGAGACAGAGAGAAAGAAAGAAGAGACAAGAGACAAGAGATAGCAAGACAAAAGTCACAGATTTTTATAATTAGTTTCAGAAGTGCCATTCCAACACTTTTACCACATTTTATTCACTAGACATGAGTCACTTGGTCCAGCCTACCCTCACAGGAAGGGGATTTCACAGGGCATGAATATCTGTCGGTGGGGATCATTGGGAGACATCTTAGAAGTCAGCCCAGCACAGGGGGTGCCTGGCTGGTGCAGACGGTTAAGCATCTATTCTCGTTTTCAGCTCAGGTCATGATCTCAAGGTTATGAGATCAACCCCCGGGTTGGAACCCAGAATCAGCGTGGGGTCAGCTTCAGATCCTCTTCCTCTCCCTGACCCTCCAATTTGTGCTTGCTTTTTCTCAAATAAATAAATCTTTAAAAAAAAAAAAAAAAAAAAAGGCCAGCATGAAAAGCAAAAGCATGGTTGCAGAAATTCCTTCTCAGACTTTTTCTTCAACTCTGTCCCATTAGAAGAGGACTGAAATATCAATGGATATTTGTTACTGAAACAGCTTTCTGTGAGTGAAAAAATTCTATGATATGTTTTAATGTTAAAATTAAAGGAATTTTCCATTTTTTATTTCATCCATCTCATCATGTAACAACAGTTAATACATACACAGGACTTATTATGTGCCAGGCACTATTCTGAGGACTTCACGTGCAGTCTGTGCTATTTGTTATGGCAGCCCTCATAAATTAATATACATGTCATCAGGAATATTAATGTCCCAAGGTGACCTGCCATATAATAGCAGTGTTTTCCAGTATCCCATGACACATCCCAGTTTCACTAGCTCAGGTGTGGTGGAAAGCACTTGGGATTTGGCAGCCAAAGCAAGAATGATCTTGAGCATGTAAAATTAGGCCAGCTCCATAACTTCTGTAAAATGAGGCTAATAAGACCTACCTCACAGGGCTGTTGAGGGGATTAACGAGATAATGCTAAAGTGTCTGGCACAGTAGCTGACATATATTAAACCCTTAGTAAATGCCATTTATTGCTTAAATGGCAAGTCACATGTTATGGCAATTACTAAAGACACATAACAGAAGCGTGGCCCCTGTTCACTCTCTCTCTCTATGTTCCATGCTGTTCTGGAAAAAGATGGAAAAAAATTCTGTCTTTCTTCAGTGCAGGCATTCTCTTTATTGGTCCTTTATTGGTCTTTACTGGTTGTAAGTTTTGTCCAGATCTTTACTAATATCCTCATTGTAAATGCAAAAATATCAGGAGAATTCTAAAATGGTCCAGTTTCCAGTGTTCTATTAACTCTTTAGACTGAAGATGATTCAGAGAACTATAAGACTCAGAATAACAAAGAACTCTATGTTTATTGAGTACCTAAAACACCAAGGAGTAAGCTACTTGCCCATAAACTGCAATCCAATGACTAACACAGTGAACACAATCTCGGTTTGTACGGAAGCAAGAAGAGTTACAAGAACAGAAAAGATACTAATTCATGTGCATTTCATATTGATCAGATCACATTTGCAGCGTTGTTTTCAATTGTCGACACCCCTTCTAAACATAGAAATTAACAAAGTATATGGTAATGTTCAAGGGATGGTGAGAAGTATAGGTAAAAAATCATTGAAATAAATGGAGACATTAAGCCAAAAGAGGAGAACTAGAAAGGACATTTCCAATGTTTTAAATTCTTAGAAATCTGTTATATAGAGAGAGGTCTCATCTCTGTTGATCTTGGTAACAAAATTGTGACTTATAGTGAGGACAAATTTACTTTGGTAAAAATAACAATGTTTGCTATGGACCAAAACTTACATGTTGAAAACCTAAGCCCCCAATGTGACTATATTTGGCAATAAGGCTTTTCGGAGCTAATTAAGGCAAAATGAGATGATAAGGATAATCCTATAGAATCAGTGGCCTTTTAAAGAAGAAAAAGAGGGAAATCCTTTCTCTCCCTGTGCACACACCAGCAAAGAGTTATGTGAAGACAAGTGAGAAAACGGCTGTCCACTTGCCAGGAAGAGAGCTCTCACCAGGAACTGAATGGGCCAGAATCTTGATCTTAGACTTCCCAGCTTCCAGAACTATGAGAAAATAAATCTCTGTTGTTTAAGCCAAGCATCATGGTATTTTGTTGTGGCAGCCTGAACTAGGACAATGTCTAAAAAATTGAAATAGAATAATTTAATGAGCACTGAGTAGCAAGCAGAGGCCCAGATGCATGTGTGCTAGGGCCCATTTTAGAAGACATTTCCAGAGTGGATTAGATGTTGGAGTGGCTGATATTTCTGGTCCCTTTCTCTTCTGAGATTCTATGATTTCACAAGTCTTTAAAGCCATATGGACATAGAACCATCTTCTCATTTTATGGAGGACTGAGACTAAACAAATTGGTTTCATCTCTGTGTCAACCCTGCTTAATTGACAGTGACTGCCTAAAACACTGTTTTGAGAAGGATTTTTGAAGCTGTGTGAGACGAAGAAATCTATGATACAGAGAGCTAATGCTTATTGGGTACTTGTCATGCATCTGTCCTTATTCTAAGCACAGTATTTGTATTACTTGACTTTATATTTACAACAACTCTAGGAGCTGGATCCTAGTAGTTTCAATGCTTTTTTTTTTTTTTTTGAATTGGAATTTTTAAAAAAAATTTTTTTTATTTTCAGCGTAACAGTATTCATTGTTTTTGCACCATACCCAGTGCTCTATGCAATTTGTGCCCTCTCCAATACCCACCACCTGATTCCCCCAACCTCCCATCCCCTGCCCCTTCAAACCCCTCAGATTGTTTTTCAGAGTCCATAGTCTTTCATGGTTCACCTCAACTTCTAATTTCCCTAAACTCCCTTCTCCTCTCAATCTCCCCTTGCCCTTCATGCTATTTGTTATGCTCCACAAATAAGTGAAACCATATAATTGACTCTCTCTGCTTGACTTATTTCACTCAGCATAATCCCTTCCAGTCCCATCCATGTTGCTACAAAAGTTGGGTATTCATCCTTCCTGATGAAGGCATAATACTCCGTAGTGTATATGGACCACATCTTCCTTATCCATTCGTCTGTTGAAGGGCATCTTGGTTCTTTCCACAGTTTGGCGACCGTGGCCATTGCTGCTATAAACATTGGGATACAGATGGCCCTTCTTTTCACTACATCTGTATCTTTGGGATAAATACCCAGTAGTGCAATTGCAGGGTCATAGGGAAGCTCTATTTTTAATTTCTTGAGAAATCTTCACACTGTTTTCCAAAGTGGCTGCACCAACTTGCATTCCCACCAACAGTGTAAGGGGGTTCCCCTTTCTCCACATTCCCTCCAACACATGTTGTCCTGTCTTGCTAATTTTGGCCATTCTAACTGGTGTAAGGTGGTATCTCAATGTGGCTTTAATTTGAATCTCTCTGATGGCTAGTGGTGATGAACATCTTTCATGTGTCTGATAGCCATTTGTATGTCTTCATTGGAGATGTGTCTGTTCATATCTTCTGCCCATTTTTTTATATGATTGTCTGTTTTGTGTGTGTTGAGTTTGAGGAGTTCTTTATAGATCCTGGATATAAACCTTTTGTCTGTACTGTCATTTGCAAATATCTTCTCCCATTCCGTGGGTTGCCTCTTTGTTTTGTTGACCATTTTTGATTTTGATGAAGTCCCAAAAGTTCATTTTCACTTTTGTTTCCTTTGCCTTTGGAGACATATCTTGAAAGAAGTTGCTGTGGCTGATATCGAAGAGGTTACTGCTTATATTCTCCTCTAGGTTTCTGATGGATTCCTGTCTCATGTTGAGGTTTTATCCATTTTGAGTTTATCTTTGTGTATGGTGTAAGAGAATGGTCGAGTTTCATTCTTCTACATATAGCTGTCCAGAGACTGTCCAATCTCTTCATTTATTGAAGAGACTATCTTTTTTCCACTGTATATTTTTTCCTGTTTTGTCAAAGATTACTTGCCCATAGAGTTGAGGGTCCATATCTGGGCTCTCTACTCTGTTCCACTGGTCTATGTGTCTGTTTTTAGGCCAGTACCGTGCTGTCTTGGTGATCACAGCTTTGTAGTAAAGCTTGAAATCAGGTAACGTGATGCTCCCAGTTTTATTTTTGTTTTTCAACATTTCCTTAGCGATTCGGGGTCTCTTCTGATTCCATACAAATGTTTGGATTATTTGCTCCAGCTCTTTGAAGAATACCGGTGGAATTTTGATCGGAATGGCATTAAAAGTATAGATTGCTCTAGGCAGTATAGACATTTTAACAATGTTTATTCTTCCGATCCAAGAGCATGAAATGGTCTTCCACCTTTTTATGTCTTTTTCAATTTCTTTCATGAGTATTCTGTAGTTCCTTGAGTACACATCCTTTACCTCTTTGGTTAGGTTTATTCCCAGGTATCTTATGGTTCTTGGTGCTATAGTAAATGGAATCGATTCTCTAATTTCCCTTTCTGTATTTTCATTGTTAGTGTATAAGAAAGCCACTGATTTCTGTACATTGACTTTGTATCCTGCCACGTTGCTGAATTGTTGTATGAGCTCTAGTAGTTTGGGGGTGGAGTCTTTTGGGTTTTCCATATAAAGAATCATGTCATCTGCGAAGAGAGAGAGTTTGACTTCTTCATTGCCAATTTGGATTCCTTTTATTTCTCTTTGTTT
The DNA here is from genome assembly GCF_022355385.1 of Mustela nigripes. Lineage (NCBI taxonomy): Eukaryota > Metazoa > Chordata > Mammalia > Carnivora > Mustelidae > Mustela > Mustela nigripes. Next base: position 23,071,063 of record NC_081562.1, read on the forward strand.
TCTGATTGCTATTGTTAGGACTTCTAATACTATGTTGAACAAGAGTGGTGAGAGTGGACATCTTTGTCTTGTTCCTGATCTCAACGGGAAGCCTGCAAGCTTTTTCCCATTGAGGATGATATTTGCTGTGGGTCTTTCATAGATAGATTCTATGAAATTCAGGAATGTTCCCTCTATCCCTATACTTTGAAGTATTTTAATCAGGAATGGATGCTGGATTTTGTCAAAGGCTTTTTCTGCATCAATTGAGAGGACCATGTAGATTCTTCTCTCTTTTCTTATTGATTTCTTCTATCACATATATTGATTTGAGAATGTTGAACCATCCTTATAGCCCAGGAATGAATCCCACCTGGTCATGGTGGATAATCTTTTTAATGCTGTTAGATCCTATTTGCTAGAATATTGTTGAGAATCTTAGCATCCATATTCATCAGTGATATTGGTCTGAAATTCTCCTTTTTGGTAGGGTCTTTGCCTGGTTTGGGGATTAGGATAATGCTGGCTTCATAGAAAGAGTCTGGAATTTTCCTTCTGCTTCAATTTTTTGAAACAGCTTCAGGAGAATAAGTGTTATTTCTTCTTTGAAAGTTTGGTAGAATTCCCCAGGGAATCCAGCAGGTCCTGGGCTCTTGGTTTTTGAGAGGTTTTTGATCACTGCTTCAATCTCGTTACTAGATATCGGTTTATTCAGGTTGTCAATTTCTTCCTGGTTCAATTTTGGAAGTTTATAGTTTTCCAGGAATGCATCCATTTCATCTAGGTTGCTTAGCTTATTGGCATATAACTGTTGATAATAACTTCTGATGATTTTTTCTACTTCCTTGGTGTTAGTTGTGATTTCTCCCTTTTCATTCATAATTTTATTAATTTGGGCTTTCTCTCTTTTCTTTTGGATTAGTGGATTTTTTTTTTAAATAACATGTCAAGGCTTAGAAAAGTAACTACTCAAAAGTCACATGATTAGTAAATGTCTTCAGACTACAAACCTAGTAGACTGGCTTAAGAGATTTTGCCTGTAGTATTACAATAATACATACTTCTCCTACAATCCATTTGCAATTTTTAATCTGAGGAAGGTGTTTAAAGTCCTTACCTTGGGATCTGTTTTGGGGGAAAGTCAAACTAAGACAAGTAGACATAACATTTTCTTTTGAATGGCATCACCATTCAGACATGCACCAGAAGAAATTTAAAGACTCTAATAGGGGAGTAACAGATTAGTGTTCAGCATTTCAGATTCTGCAAATTATATGGAAACAATGTTTGGAGTTCCATTATTTCTTCCAGAATTCTGGGACCATGTTCTCCCAGTTCCTGCTATGACAGGTGCTAGAAATAGGTAACATTTGTTATTAAACCACACTTCTTTGGCTCTTTAGCCATGCATCACTGCAGGGATACCAACTCCTTTCTTAATTAACTCCCACCCTCACATATCTATTTATGTAACTACCTTGAGGATCATGTATGCTTAATACTCTCTCCAGACACTTCCTCCTTCCACAACTCTCTCCTTCTCATAATTATTTGTTGTTAAGTTTTCTTATGCAACCTCTTGTTCAGGTTACTGATAGCTGCAAAATCATTTCCTGTCCTGTCTTGTCACCCAACTGTGTCTATTGAAAGTAATGTCATTGTCTCTCTCTTCTCTGGTCTATATTTGGTCAGTCTGTTTAGGTACCCATGTCTGTTGAGTACTCCATCATCTGACACATAGGAATAGGCTCTTCCCCCAAGATAAATGCTGCCTTCTCTCCTGTTAATCCCATCATGCCCCTCAGGATCTGACAGGCAAGCAATTAGAGGCACCAGAAATTCCATGTCTATCCCTGCACAAGTCTCCATGTGTCTCCCTTTAGAATTTATTTAAAATAATCCTTCCTATCAAATTGGCCTCAAGAGTCCTGCATCTTTTCTCCTTCCAGAAAATCCTTGTGTTCCCTTTATTGTAGAGATGGCTAAGGAAGATGATAAAAAATCTACAGTCCTTGATCCTGCATTTTAAAATGTAAGATGTTAAAATCAAATAAAGTAGGTCAAGGCTTCTCCGTATTTAGCAGAGACTAGCACTTTCCTGTATCAGCAAATATTAAAGTTGATAGGCAATCAAAAGTGCTATATCTTCCTTTAGTATAAGAAAATGTTATTAGGAAGCTAACATTCTATTTTTATCTTAGCCAAAGAAATGGAATAAATCCAAGTATATAACTTTATTGCTTATGATTTTGTAGATGGTTATTTTGTACACTTAAGTAGAGGTACTTTATTTTGCATTTATTTGGATAATGAGTAATAGTTAAACACATTCAACTAATTAATTTTGAGTGAAGTCTGCTTAAATGTAGCCTGTGGTTGAGCTTATAAAACCCTCAGAGATTTGAAGCAATATTTAAAATTGGAAGGTCTGATAGAACAAAATGGAGGAATGCACAAGGAGGAGTAATATTTGAATTCAAAGCTCGAAGTACCTGGGGAAAACTTTAAGTCTTTTGTTTATTTTGAGATTGAAGAAAGTTATGAATATCCTTCTTTATTCTGGGGCATAATAGCACTCAGTTGGACAAATATAATAAAATGTGTAAGTAAAATTAAATGATGTTGCTATTCTTCCTAATAATAGCAATGGTAACATCTAGGGCACATGCTACATTCCTTTAGTGAAAATATATATATATATGAAAACCTCTAAAGCAGGCTAACACTATTAATACAATAAACTATTTCATAAAAATTCACCTCACTCACATCAATGGATAATTTTAACAACAATTTGCAAGGTAAAGAGAAGATGTTGCCATTAAATTAATGGAGACAATCATTGGGTTGAAGGGCTTTGTCATGGGAGGGACTGCAATTTGAACCCTTGAGTCTTTCACCTCCTCCCAAATATGGCACCCAGACTCATACTTATGCCTCTTTGAAACTGGAATCACTGCTTAGTGAGGATTTCACAAACTCCACATCTAATCTGTCTCTTGGAGTCCATGCTGCTTCTCAGAAGATGAAGCCTCTTATCTCTGTTATAGCCCAGCATGAGCCAGACCCAATCCCTCAAAGTAAGGAACACTGGGTTTGGAGCAGTTGGGGCATTGGCTGCTAGCTTGGTCCTGAATGCCATTTGTGGGTTACTACCCCTGACTTCAGTTTTGTATCTCTGATACTATCTTCATTTCAGTTTTTATCTAGGTCTTACACTGAACCTACATCTCTGAGTGTTTCTAGGGAATTCATCTTCCATCCCCCAGTCCCTTGAGTTCCAATCTCTCATTCAGACTTCAGACAGGTCTCCAAACTTCCCTGCCCTGTTCTTTGGCTTTTTGTAAACATGTATATATGAATGCCTCCCTTGTACAAAAAACTCCTCCAACCCTAACCAACTACCTGCAATTTGGTCTCAACGTTCTCCTTGTCTAAATCAGGGACTCCAGATCTACTATTTGCCCTGGGCCATCCTCTGATACCACAAAAGAGCAGCACTACCTGGAAAACAGGTTGGCCTTTTGTTGGCTGAAATTACTCTTCTTGGTGCATTTGTTTTCCTTATCTTTTTCTTTTGGACAAAATTAAATCTAAATGTATAGGGCTTATCAAAGGAAGATGAGGAAGTGGAGGGAGGAAGAGGGAAAATAGGAGGGGGAGAGGGAAGAAGAAAAAGTTGAAGTTGTGAACATGCAAGAAAGAATTGCTGTGAAGGTCACCAACATGATCATGCATGTGACGTGCTTAAATGTCCTGACCATTTGATAGAAAAGAAAGATCATGGAGTAGCCCAATGGGAAAGACTTTTATCAGCTCAGACTTTCCCCATCCCAATAAGTAAATAGTCCCCAAGAAAGAAAAAGCTTTAAAATATCTTTCTTCACTGAAACATCAAGAAGGCTGATTTAACAAACAAACAAAAAGCAGGATCATAAAGAACATAAACACAGGTCAAGTCCACTAAACTCTGTGTGTGTGTGTGTGTGTGTGTGTGTGTGTGTGTGTGTGAGAGAGAGAGAGAGAGAGAGAAGCATACACACAAAGAAAGAGACACCTCTGTCAGATGTGAATTTAAATTTGAGGAAACCTAAAACTTTTACAATTTAGGGGGCCTACTTTAAGGAAAAGAACACAAAAATATAAATGACAACTTAGTTATTAGAATAAATATTTATTTAGAAAAAGAATAGAGGGGGACCCAGATGGCTCAGTCATTTGGGCATCTGGCTTCTGGTCAGGTCATGACCCTGGAGTCCCAGAATCCAGCCCTGCATCAGGCTTCCTGCTCAGCAGGGAGTCTGCTTCTCCCTCTGCCCTTTACCTTGCTTGTGCTCTCTGGCACTCTCTCTCTCAAATAAATAAATAAAATCTTAAAAAAAAAAATAGAGCAAGAATAGAAGTTGCAGCAAATGATAAGTTTTTGACAGCTGCCAAATACCACAAAAATTGCAAAAATAACAATGCTTTTTATTAATTAGCTGCCTGACATATCTCTCTATTATTTTGGGCTGTGTACTCTCTGATGGCTTCTTCATATAACAATTATTTTGACATGTAATCCTTCCTAGAGAAAATAGAAAATAATTAGTCTTCTAGCATTATTAATATTTTTTATTATCAATAATTCAGAATAATTTCTTCTACCTTTACCATCAATTACTGGTAACATTTCACAAATTGGAGTAATTTTGTCAAGTTTCCTTTACAAGTAAGCATTACAGATGTACTTACTATTTGTAATACTGATATAGTTTGGGGCCCTACAAACACAGGAATTCTGATAATTTCTATTTCTCACTATTACCTTCAAAGAAGTGAATGTTTGGTACATTTGTAATTTCATATACCACATTATGAATATCTTCCTTATAGGAGGTTCTGCCCAGACACCAGTGAGAACAACTCCTCCATTTTCAGTTTTACGTGTTTGCTGACTGAAAGATTTTCCACAGACCAACTTCTGACTGCACCTGTTTCAAACCATGTTTCTCCTCCATGCCTCACGTGCTTCCTGCACAATTGTGACATGCCCTCTGGCCTTGCCCCCTGGTGTGGTGAAGCCCAGTGAATTAGAGTTATGAAGGACAAGAGGATGCCTGGAAGCCATTTCGTCTTCAAGAAGGCCGACAGTATTTTAATTATTTATGGCAGAGACCATGAACCACATAAATATATCCTATTAAACACAAATTAATGTATAGACAACTCAGTCTCCCCTTAGTTGTATCTCTAAACAGCTGCAAGACCATTGACACTCCATGCTTTGAAGGGAAGCATTACAAAGTGGAGGTTGGAGTGGCCTTAAGCAGTTGTGGCTACATTATCTTATTCGCACAAATTTTAGACATTCATAGGGCCTCTCCCAGACCCCTGGAAGGGGATATGCAATTGAAGGGTTCTGAAGCTTCACTTCATTAGCTTTATGGTAAATCCACCTCTGGCAGCAGGCAGCATTTTCTTGAGTGCTTAAGAAATACGGGAAGCCAAGGCCTCCATAAAAATTAATAGATAATGACTTAGTATTTGGAGACCATCTTATGAGAAAAGACATAATTAAAGATAAGACTAGAGATAAGTCATGCTTAATAATTATGGTCCTACACCAAGCTATAGACATTTCTCTGAAGATATCAACTGATAGGAATGGCATGGAACAGATTGCAAGAAAAATCCAGAAGGGTACTGAAACATTCCCATAGATCTTCTAGTTCCTAATCAAAGAGAACATCTGTTTTGCTGTCAGAACCCTAAGTATCTTATTCACCAAATTTTGATAAGAATATGTTTCAAGACATGCATTATTTTTTATCTTATAGGATGCATTACAGGCATTCTCAAATTCTGCTGTTGTCTCTGTAAACCTTTCAGGCAGGTAACTGATCTCTATGGACAATACAGAACTGTTAGAGTCCTGGGTTTTGTGGCCACGTTGGGATAAGCCAGGATAAATGAGCCCCACATAGAATTCCATCTTACTGAGGCTTATTTCTGGGTATGCCACAAGTTACAGAAGAAGAAAATTTCTTCTTTGTTTCAAGGACTGAAACAATCGCTTGTATTATGAATACACTATTTGCAGTAGCTAAAACTGCACGTCCTGTGCTGAAAGTTTCAACTCTAAAAGTGTGGTGACTCTTCAGGTAATACATGGAAATTGGAGCAAATGAAGAAAATGATGATGATAGATTGAAGCAACTGATGATCTATGGTACGACAAAGTTTAAATGAGACTTAAAATGACAATTATAAGCTCCACGACTCTTTGTGGTAAAATAAACCACTTTTCTATTATAAAGGAGGGGTATCGAAACACCATGAATCTCTGGGAGAAAAAGATTACTTTATTGAATAAAACTAAATGTTAGACATGGTGAGTCAGGAAGTCAAGGTTCTGACTCAGAATAGAAAGAAATAGAAGCACAAATGACCAAGACAGCATTCTAGGGCATATCCTTTTGCTTCTTCTCAAAAGCTATCTCAATTTATTGGGAGGAATCAGATTTGCTTTATACATTTATTCATTTTTTATGTGTATAACAAAGAATTTGTTGAAGAAATACAGGGCTGAAAACACCAAAATGAGGTTACCTAATTCATTTTACTTTGGGATAAAAACATATCTAATCCTAGATAAAAACATTTTCCGTTCTCAAAGATGTCTAGAAAAGGAGATTCAGAGCCATGCTTAAACAGCATTCTAGTGTTTACATTGCTCTCAAAGATGAATCCATGGATCTAACTACCTCAGAGTGATCTTGGTTTCTGTTTTGTTCCTGCTATAAAAAAAAAATAAAATAAAAAAATAAAAAAAAGACTAGCTTATTCATAATCTTTTACATTTTAACTATTCATGCAGTTTTGATGAACTCTCTCCAAGTTCTGTATTTTTGTCTCTGACTAGGGAAATTCTAGTTGCTTTGATATTTTCTCACATAACTCTTAATCCATTTTTTATGACTCTTCTCTTAATTTGATCCCTCTTTAGTTGTGTGGCTCAGTTTAGTTCATCTTATATAAAAATTTGTTATTGTATCAGTCAGGAATGTGTTTGCCTGAAAGTAACAGAAACATCAACAAACAGTATCTTAAACTGGAAAGGGGTTTATTTGTCTTAAAATGCAATAAAAGTACAGAAGTAGGCAGGAAATGGCCTGTTGGTAGCTCAGTGATGTCATCCAGGACCGTTTCTTTCCCCCAGTCTTTCCTCTCTGCTACCCTTAGACTGAGGCCTTTCTCAGCACACTTATAACCTCCTGGTCACTAGATGACTGTTGTAGTTCCAGGTTCATGCTCATGTTACACGCGGGATGATGAAAGAAAGGACTTCACTCCTCTAGTCAGGAGCTGGAGGCTATTTCTCTACCCATTGACTCTGGGTTGGTCTTGTGACTTGCCACAAGAAAAGAATATGAAAGAATTAAAGATATTCCAGTTACAAGCCTAGGCCTAAAGAAACCCCACACTCTGTCACTCCTTTTTTGGAAACCTGCTTTGATATCACTAAAACAACCTTCTAGAGGATGAAAGACCATGTGGAACAGAGATAAGCTGTCTCAGTGGAGGCCACATTAGATCTCTAAGCTCTCAACAGACCCACATCTAACCACAGATACTTGGGTGGATAGCCTAGATTAGGAAGACTGTCCAGCTGAGCCTCCACCTAAATTGGTAACCAAAAGAACCATGGGCTAAGTAAATGGTTGTTTTAAGCCTCTACATTCTGGGGCCTTTTCTTATGCAGCAAAAGCTAACTGATACAGATGAGTTCATTCCCACCCAGTAGTTCCAATGACTTAGATGAATTCATTGCAGTTCTGGCTGAATGCTTACATCTCATTTATCATCAATAGAAATCAGTAGAAATTGAGCGGTCCCTTTAGCTTCTTTCTGCAGGATTTCTACTTACCAGTTTTAGTCAAGATAGCAATGAGCCCAGGTGTGTTTCTCTTGTGGATATCCCATACGTGGTTCTGTATTTTTTGGGCAGATTAATTTTAGGAGAGTAGATTGCCTACCTCAGTCATACCTTTTTGTCTTTAGATGTTGTTGTGAGTGAGAGATCTCAATATATAATATTCCCCAAACTTCAGATCATAGTTATCAAACTCTCTGAATCATCTTAAACTCCCTTTCTGTTGGCTTGAGGTAAATGGGGAAATAAGCCTCTCACACTTTAGTGAACAGATGGGACTTACAGTATACCAACTGCCCCTAAAAATCCCTATCTAATCTCCCATAACCCAGCCCTTGATACCAACTTTGGGTACTGGGTTAGGAATCCCTTACTTGAGTTTTGATTCTCGCATATTTTCTCACATTAGATTCTCGCATTCTCTTGCATATTCCACATCATAGCCTCTCACTTCACGTTAAAATGTGACACCTAATTCCATTTTGTCATTCTGCCCATGGACATAAACTGAAAACTCTGCAGGTGGAGACTATTTTGTCAGAAAATACTGGAGTCCTTTTGGGTTGGAGGGAGAGAGGGGAGGAACTTAGGTAACTGCTTTCCAAGAATTCAGAATTTAGCAGAAAGTATGCCACATCTTACCTCAAATTTTAATCAGAAAACTTTACATTCACTTTAATAGGATCCTTCTCACTTGGGATTCATAGCTACCTGAAGGACCATAAACAAAATGTAATGAATGCCAGGGAGAAGGTGTCATAAATGCTGAGAGGACTCCTGGTGGGGTGCTGCAGGAAGCAGCTGCCCTGCAATGTCTGTTCTTATTTAATATCTCCATTCACAAGCCAGAATAGGGAACAGACAGCACACTGATGAAATTCACAGATGGTACTCATTTGGGAGATATTATGAATACCAGGGATATCAGAAAAAATGATACAAAAGGACCCAGAGAAGGAATAACAATGAGACTTGACTTTGAAAATGCAAAGCAATGTGTCTGAATATAAAAAAAGAAAATCTTCAACATTTAAATAGAGGGGAGAAAACCAGAAGTCAATGTTGAAAGTGACATCAAGTTGGGATAATAGAGTTAAATTTAAAAATGGGCCCTTGGAAATACAGCAGTAAAATTACTACTGTATTTCTTAATCTTCTGTGATCTCTGGAAGACGAATTAGGTGTTGCTGTTTTGTGCTCCTGTATTTTTAGCTTATCATATTGTTTTTATAAATCACCTTTGGATTTGTATATCCTTCCTCATCAGATTCTATGTTTCTTGAGCACAAGGACTGGATTACATTACTTGCTGTAAACCTTGTGCTCAGTGCCTGGCACAGAGTAGGCACTGGAAAAATATTTCTTGCAGGTAAAAATGAAATGCTTCCAACATCATCTCTTTGAATGAGATGTGATGGCAAAAAGTTGTCAGGTAGCACTTGGATTTCAGGGCTTTAAAGAGTTACCCAGAAATCAGGAATAACAATAACTACCTTTCTTTTGTATAGAATTTTCTTAATCAGTCTTTATTTTTTTCTCTTCAAATAGTAAGTTGCATATTCAAAAGGGACAGAGGGGTTGAATTCCTCACTATGGAGATAAAAGTGTTTGAGAATCGGAGATCTCTGTCTGATTTGTAGAAGCTGCTTCTGTCAGTTTGAGCATTACATCGGACGTGCAAGGCATGTTAGCCTAGAGTGGAAAATGGGGAAGTCGATACAGTTCCCTGAGTACTGTCTTGAGACCTCTACTGGTCCTTAAAATTCTTTCAGGGGGTCTACAAGGTCAAAATTATTTACACATTATACTAAGATGTTATTTCTCTCTTTCAGTCTTCACTTTTGAGTGTATAATGGAGTCTTCCACAGGCTAAATAATGTGAGAACATCATTGCACTAAAGGTTAATGGAGTGTTTGCTTGTGTATTCTTGTGTTTTAAACTTTTTGCCACATGAATTTCTAATGCAACAAATATCGATAGATAGGACACACAAAGACAAAACGTTTGGGGGGGTCCTCAATAAATTTAAAAAAAAATGTAAAGCCATCCTAAAACCAAGAAATGTGAGAATTACTTGCTTTGAATTCAGATTTGGGGCTCAAACAGACATAGGTTAAAATTCCCATTTCACTGACTGCTTGGGTATTTACCTTTCCTAAGTCCCAGTGTTCCTGGCATAAGAGTGACATTTACCTCTTGGAGCTATTGTGAGGATGAAATATGAAAATATGGACAAAGAACAGAGCTCAGTGCTGAGCACACAGTCAAGCCTTAATAAGTGGTTTATCATCATCGTAAGGGAAGGATAACGTGCAGTGACTTCCAAGAGCATTTTTATGACCCTTTGGAAACCAGGTTTCCTTTGCAGGACTGCATCCATCCTCCAAGGACAGTAGAGGAGAGCAGTTAAGAGGGCAGAGCCCTCCTTCCTCCTCCTTGAAATCAATGAGAAATTGATGATTCTGCGGCTTCTGACTTCTGGAGGCTGTGGGTTCATTAATTTCAAAACTGCCGCTAGAAACTCCTGTGTGTAAATCAGAACACGAAACAGATGATGTCTCCCTTCTGGTGGTTAGAGCAGGAGGGCATCAATTTCGAGCAGAAAGAGCAAAGGGCTCGATGTTTCTTACCAATGGCCTGTACAAAGACAAATCTTTGCCACTGACAATAGTCCCATGTGGAGGCTATCAGGGACCATGCTTTGCTTTCCTTAGAGAAAACTGGTTCCCAAGGACTACTGCATTCAAAATAGTAGTACTGATACAAATATAAATCATAAGGGTAATCAAATTTATATTTCTCTAACAGTTTCCAATTAATGCTTTCATATGCATAGATCTATTACACCACAGCTAGAAGGTTCTTGGTGATTATCTAAACTAAGCCTCTAATATAGAAGTAACCCAGGAAAATGATACCCAGACAATTTAAGTTACTTGCCCAAGATTATACAAATGATGGAAGTACCATGATCTTACTAAAATTCATGATAACTTGATATGTGGAGAGTGCGTGTTATTTATTACATCCAATTTGCAGATGAGAACAGATGTAATATATTAACTCTGAGGAAAAAGTTAGATCTAAATAGCATGGCCGAGATTCTAGTCCCAGGTCATCTGAGGTTAGGACTTCATCAGTTTATCTACAGAATTACTATCATATTTTTGGGAATGCTTACTTCCCAGAAAAACTGTGGGGTAATGATTCAGGAAATGTTAGTAGTAGCACCTCCCCGCTTCCCCTTCCTTCTTCCACCCAACATCATCATCCTGCTGTCCTCTTGCATGGACCTGTGCTATCTTAAAACTCCTCAGTAAATCCCTACCTCGGACCCTATACATCAAGGAGAATGAATGTATTCATTGGAGATACTGATACCACAGCAGAATTGATCTTCCTTAGGTAAAGTTGATGAATTTCGTACAAGAAGCACCTTAAGCCTCTCTTGCTTGGGGTTTTTTTCCTCAACTATTTTGCTGCGATGGTGGAAATCACCCCAATACCCATTTATTTACACTAGACTTCTGAAGGCCTTTACTAAAATAGCAATACCATTTTGGTGGGATGACGCATTAACTTTATGAAACACCATAAACTGGCTTTTCAAATAAGTGTAGTTTCATCCTGTATTAAGATCAGAAAGGAATAGGGAACTATTGTAAGAGCTCTGGTGGGCAACTGGAGGGCACTGAGTATCAGGAGAAGTCTTACCATAGTTTCCTCTACTCTTGATTTTATGAGAAGATCTTCTCCTTTGATCTCCAAAGCTATCAAAGCTGGCTCATATGCACCATTTCCGTAAGACCTTTCACATAGCTCTATCTCAGACCTTCTTGTCACTAATCCTTCGGTCTTGCTTCTTCCAGTTCATTGGCCAACCAGGAAGCCCATTTGTACTGCCCAGAAGTCCTGGTGTATCCATTCCCTAGGCACCTCTCCTCCATACTCAGTGTATGACCAGTTGTAGAAACTACCTGCAGCTCTCTCCCTGCACACAGGGAGGGCTTCAGGCTCAGCCCTGGCAAGGTTATCATGCAGCAGTTTTCTGCCTGATATTGTAAAAGCTCTTCATTTTTTTTTAAAAGATTTTATTTATTTACTTGACAGATAGAGATCACAAGTAGGCAGAGAGGCAGACAGAGAGAGAGGAAGGGAAGTAGGCTCCCTGCTGAGCAGAGAGCCTGATGTGGGGCTCAATCCCAGGACCCTGAGATCATGACCTGAGCCTAAGGCAGAGGCTTTAACACACTGAGCCACCCAGGTGCCCCAAAGCTCTTCATTCTTAAGTGTATCCCCTAATTATGGTACTTCACGTCTATTCGTGGACATGAGGCTTGGTTCAAGGCATTTCTTTGCTTCTTCTATACTTTATGAACCTGAGTAAGTTATTTGACCTCCTGAACCTGTTTCCTCATTTCTAAAGTGTAAATGATAAATACTATTTCAGAATGATGAGGCCTAGTTCAGCCGTTATCTCTTAGTCAGGATGAACTAGGTTATGCTACGATAATAAATAAGTCTCAATCTCAAAATCCTATGGTTAACACAACAAGGTTTTTTCACTCATCCTACATGTCTACTATGGGTTAGTGAGGGCCATGCTCAGTCACCCGGACTGACAGTCTCAATGCTGTAACTCAGCCATAGGAGATAGGGGCCTCTCTCAGTCACCCCAGCTGAGGAGGGGAGATCTAGAGAGTCTTGGCACTAGCAATCACAACCTCTGGCCCAAAAGTGACACATGTTTACTTCAGCTGAGAGTCTGGTGGCTAAAGTGATCCTCATGAACTCACCTGATTGCATAGTGACCCCGTATAGTGGAAGCCCAAGACATGTTTGTTGAATGAATAAATGAAGGAATAAACCAATAAATAAAAATAACAATAATTTATACACAGCACTGTTGCTGGATGCCCAAAACTGTGGTTTACACATTTTTCTTATTTAACGATAAAACAGACACAACTAGATACAAGGCTGGCTGTGGATACATTGATATAAATGTATTTTTAGAATACATGATTTTTGAAAGATTTTAAATTGTTCTTTTTCCTTCCTGTGCAGCATTAATTTAGAGGATAACTCAAACGCCCTGAAGCCCCGAATTTGGTTTGTCTCATTTTAAAACTACTCAAAGGAATTTGACGAAATTAGGCATCTCCATCATGGCTTCACAGATCAGTTAATGTGAGCTTGCTTTCAAGTTCGAATCTGAAAGTCCAGGTATATCTTAATCTGAACCCTTTGAAGTTTACCCATCCTCATTTAATGTGATAATGTAATCTATATGTTCAGAACCCATTTGAGGGGCAGGAAAGGGAAAATGGCACGCAAAAGGAAAGATGAACTGTTCTCAGGGGTGAAATCTATCTTGCACATGCATTTATCTTGGGCAGACACTGTTGTTTAAACTAAAAATAATCACAGCCAGTTCTCTGACATTAACCTGCTTAGTTACTCCTGCATAAAACTGGGAATGAAAATGAGGGCGAAGGTTAGCAGTGAGTCTGCAGATGATTCTATTTCTATGCTAACACTGTTTCATCATGCCTGGAGGAAAATGGTGCCTATGTGTTACACGCTCACGTTGATTTCTCAAGTTATAATTAATTTACTTGGGCTGTTGTTACATATAAAAGATTAGAATGCTGAATACTCTACTTACTCTCACAATGCAGCCAGATTACCACTTAATGCTCAGAGAAGACTTTGCTGTTACTGGGAGCTCCATGTTATTCAGAAGACGGCACTGACTCATCTTATTGTCCTTCTCTTTCACCATATTCTAAATAGGTAAAAAGGTAAACATATTAATAGCCTTAATATATACCTCTCCACCCCAAAAGAGCGTGCATAATAATATCTACCCCAGAAAAAGACAAAAGGGAAGAAAACTCATTCAGAAAAATGAAGGGGAGGGAAATAAGCATTGAAACCCGAGGGGGAAAAAAGGAAGCTGAACAATAGAATTTACATAATGAGCAGAGGAAAAAGGTTAAAGCCTTTTTTTTTTAAATTCACATGCTGGCTCTTTTTAAGAATGCCTCAAGGATTAGAAGAGACATTAGTCATATTCATACCAAATATGAGAAAAGCAGGCTTAAGATATTCCTGCTTTTTATGCCTCAAGAAACAAGCAATTATTTCTTATCTATGGGGTGATCTTTTGGAGGTGGGGGTGCCCAGTAGAAAAACAAAAAACACCAAAAAAACCCACAAAAAAACCCAAAAACAAATACTAAAATACTCAGAAACCCTGAGGAAGAAATGTCTCACACTTCAAACATTTTGCACAGCTCTGTTTGTTGTTATGAAGCGATCCTGTCAGGTAGTCTTAAAATCTTTTTAATTCTTCCTCACCAAGTTTCCCACTTCCAATGAGGAGTTATCTACAACAAAATGACAGTTTTCCAAAACGAAACAAACTGGCAGTTGTTGGCACAACAGTTGGTCTGTTCAGACTGACTGCAGCAGACAAAGTGAAGGGGAGAAATCTCCCCGAATAGTTGTTTTGTAAAGTGAAGGGCTCCAGAATGCCCCACCCTCTCAAGTGCCCCTGCGATTTTAATCCTGGGTCGGGGACACATTTCTTAGCTTCTCTGATGGACTCTGATGCCCCTTTTTGTGTTCTAGCAGTCCTGTGTGTCTCCTCTGTAACTAACCACCACGGGGATTTTATGTTGACTTGTATGATTGTTTTAGTCATGTTCATGTTCCCTACTCATTTGGCTCCCTGAAGACAGTGAACATGCCCTTTCCTTGTTCACCACTGTGTCTCCACCTCCTAGCTAGGGTCCTGGTAAAGGCAGACATCTGATTCATCTGTGTTGCAGGCATGGAGGTAGATGAAACCATTACCCAGTCCATGTCAAAGATGGACACCCTGACTATCCGTATCCCTTCAGCGGTTTTCTCTATTCACTACATCCTTAATCTGTGTGCTCTTTACCCAGGGACTGTCTTCAGTAACTTCTTCTTATATACGTAAACTTTATTTTTAGAACACTTTTAGGTTAACAAAGAAATCACAAATATAGGACAGAGTTCTCACATGCCTTGAACCCATTTTCCCTATTATTAAGTTTATATTAGTATTTGTTACGATTCAAGAACCAATATTAATATTATTTTTAACTGTTGTTAACAATATTATTATTAACTAGAGCCTACTTGGTTCAGATTTCCTTAATTTTGACCTTTTTCCTTTTTTCTGTTGCGGGATCCCATCCAGCGTGCCACATTATATTTAATCATCAAATCTCCTTTGGCTCTTTTTGGCTTGTAACAGTTTCTCAGGCAGTGCTTGCTTTTGATGACCTTGACAACCTGCACGGTCCTGGCTAGGTATCCTATAGACTATCCCCCTACTGGGATCGGTGTGAAGGTTTCATGATTAGACTGGGGTTATGGATTTGAGAGAGGAAGACCACAGAGGAGAAGCGCTATTTTCATCACATCGTGCCAATGGTACATATTATTAACATGACTTATCGCTGAGGCTGTTGACTATTGATCTCCTGGCTGAGATTCGATTTACCTGGTTTCTCTACAGCATACTGCTACACTTAAGGATCTGGGAGTTATGCTCCAACATTCTTGAGAGGGAAAGGTCTAACATGACTTGGAATTCTTCTGCATGGGAAATTTGCTTATTCTCCCCCCTTTATTTGTTTATTCAGTTCTTTATTTACATCAGTATAGCTGATGCATATTTATTTAGTATTTAAGGTTATAGTCAATAGTATACTGTTTATTTTGTCACTTAAACTCTTCCAGCTTTGGCCACTGACAATATTTTTAGTTGGTTCCTGTGTCCCTTTGACATACCCCCATCCTTGTGATGTTTTGTTTTTGTTTTATTTTTTTGAAGCACCTATTTTCTGGCATTATAAGACATTCCAGGCTCATCTTGTCCTCTCCCTAGAATCAGCCATTTTAGCCATTTCTTCGAGGAGCATTTGTTCCTTTTCTTGGAGAATGGTATTTGAAACCATGATGGAGCTCTTAAATGTGCTCATTATTACTGGGGTGTAATTACTTCTAGACTGTCTCCGCTGAAACAGCAAGGACATGGATGTGTGTATAAATCTACAGATACATACATATCTGTGCATACTTCTATATGGAACCGTGTGTATCTATGTTAAGCTCAACATGAGTTATAGCGTTATCTCCTAAGTCCTGGCAACATAAGTCATCCCAGCTTCCTCCCTGTGCGTATCTGTAGACTTCCACTCTAGCAGTGATG
Organism: Mustela nigripes; assembly: GCF_022355385.1. Classification (NCBI taxonomy): domain Eukaryota; kingdom Metazoa; phylum Chordata; class Mammalia; order Carnivora; family Mustelidae; genus Mustela; species Mustela nigripes. The sequence goes on from NC_081562.1 coordinate 23,087,209, forward strand.
AACATGGCTTTCATCATCCACTATCCCTTTACTTGACAGTTCTAGGCCACATGTACAGCAATATCAGAATTTTAACTCATACCTTTATGGACTAGGACTTTATCATCTAGAACACAGGGCTTCCCTACACTCATTCTAGAGTTATTTCCCGCCGGCCCCTCCCCCGTCCACCTCCTTTAGTGAGGTTGTTTTTGAATATTTGCATTACAGTTGGATTGTTTTGTGACATTCTGCTTTCCATCCTATGATTGCCAGACCTTCTAAGTAGTTTTTAAATAATTGGCAAAAATTACAACTCACTCCTTCTGTTGTAAAATGCAATGAATTTTGATAGAAGCGTAATAACATGTATCTACAAGGACAATATCCTACAGAATTGTTTCACACCCTAAAAAAAAAAAATCACCTATGCTTGGCCTAGCCAACCTTCCCTCCCCTTTCCCTCAAATCTCTTGAAGCCACTGACTTTTTTTTTTTTTTTTTACCATTACTAGATTTTTGCCTTTTCCAGAATGCCATATAATTGGAATCATCCAGTGTAGCTTCCTTAAACTGCCTTCTTTCACATAGCAATACACATTTAAGATTCATACATGTCTTTTTGTGGATTGATAGCTCTTTTTCTTATTGCTGGATAATATTCCATCATATGGATGTACCACCATCTATTTATTGAAAGCCATCCAGGTTGCTTTCTGTTCTGATGATTATAAATAAAGTTGCTATAAATATTCACTTGCAGGTTTTTGTATGGACATAATTTTCAAATTTGTTGGGTAAATACGTAGGAATGCAATTGTTGGATAGGGTCTCCAGTAACTTTTAATAACTACCAACTAAATCTCATTGAGAGGTTAACTGAAAATATATTTTTAAACAAGCATTTACTGAATACTGATTATGTTCCAAGCATGGCAGCAGGGAATTTTACACTTCTTATTTATTTACTCATTCTGAAAATACTTATTGAATCTTTAGTACTATGACCAGACTCTTCAAGGCATTGTGGAGGGAGCTATGAACAACAACAATCCTTCCTTAAGGAACTTTTATTCGAGTTGGGGGGTATATTATAAATGAATGAATGAATGAGTGTATAAAATAACAAGTGAAGATGAGCATTTATAACGAAGCCGTGGACAGATAAGGTGGATTCAAGCGTCAGAAAGGCTATATTTTATGTCAGGTGGATTGGAAAGGCTTTCCATGCAAGGTGACATTTGCTCAGCTACTTCATTGAAGAGAGAAAGTCAGTCAGGAATAGTTGAAATTCTATCCACAGGCTGTGAGGCTGCAATAGACCTAGCATGCTCACATTTCTGAAAGAGCAAGGAGACCAATGTGGATGAAGCCAGTAAGAGAAGATGAGGATGTGAGGCAGAGCAAGAGGAGAGAAATAATTTAGGAGAGCAGATCACATAGGATCTTTAGGCCATGGTGAGGATCTTGCATTTTTCTTCCAATTAAGACAGCAAAGTTGGAACAGAGGAGAGATGTGATCTACCCAACACTTGCAATTGCCCTCTCTTTTTTGCTCACTAGTGAAGTTGTGCATCAGGGAATGGCTCACTGGAAAATAGTCAGTATGGTATGATTCCAGCAATATCACTTCGAAAGTACAGTTAGACAGATTTTACTAGAAGGAGGTGCCATGAAGGAAGGGTGTCTGAATCCTGCAAGTGCAATCACAATGCCATCACCAGGGAACAGCTGTAGAACATCTTCTGTTCTTCCAATGTGACAACATATGCATCTTCTCACTTTTATTCTGTGCATTAGTCAAGGAAGACAAAGTTCTATGTTAAATTCCAGGAGATTTAGGCATAATCATTTAAAAAATCTTAGCCTGCCTTTCATATTTAATGAGCATTTACTATATACCTAATGTTTTCCTAGAATAGACTTATTTTTTCTACAATATATAATGATTTAATCTACTTATTCTTCAAAATTCTAGGAATTGAACCATTGTACAGAGGAAGGAACTGAGTTACAGAAGGATGATGTGTCTTGCTCAAAGTCACACAGCTAAAACACGGGAGAGGCAGAATTCATCCTGTCTGGCGCTAGAGCCCTAATACTTAATAGACACTCAGTTGGTTCAAGGTCCCACGGCTTGTAGACAAGAGACTTGATTCTCAGTTTCTTTCCAGAAGGACAACTATAACTTGATTCACTCACATGAATTCGAGACACTTTTCTCAGGAGGTTCCTCCCCCTGACCCCCATAGCCTATTTACATTGTTGACCTCTACTCCTACATCCAGGAGTGTGCATATGACTCAGTTCTGGCCAGCTGTCCTGAAAGAGTGATGGGGAGGTGACCCAAACTGCCAGAAAAGATTAAATTTGGAATCTTTTTCTGTTGAGAAGCAAGGATCCTTATTTCCACTGTGAAGCTATTAGCTGGAATCTTGCCAGCAACCAAAAAGCCAGAGAATCCGCCAGCATGGAGTCAATGGTCAAGAGAGTTTCTCCTGAATGTTTCCATTATTTGAACCAATAAGTTCTTTTTGCATAATCCAGTACAACTTGGGTTTCTCTTATCTAAAGAATTTTCACTGATATAACAAGTTACCAAGTAAATCAGAGTTACACAGCCCTAGACAAAGCTTCATTTTTCACATCTTAAGTTCAGACCTCTGAAGTCTGTTGGCAAATGTGGCTGACAGAACGTTGGAGAGAGAGGGACCCTAGCATGGACTTAGAAGACTGGGATCCAAATGCCAGCCCTGGCAGGCAGTTGTTAAGTAGTTTTTGAGCAGGTGATCTATTCCTTGAACTTCACATTGTCCTGCTGTAAAATAGAAACTGTGTAAAATACCTTAAGTGTTATAAATGAGATAACATACATAAAAGCATCTATTCAACTACCTGGCACATAGTAGGAACTCAAAAAAAATCAGCTGCCCTGCATCAAAAAACAGCATGTTGACTGGCAGTTTTCTGGATTCTAACACTAACAGCTTCAGCATCCATTAATTGTACAAATACTATGCTCAACCTTGTACCAGGAGGCTAACATGATATGAGCATAATAGACACTTTTTTTTGCTATGAGGAAAAAAAGGGGGGGGGGGGGCTCGGAAGGGTAGAGAAACTTAATCTAAAGACAAACAGCTTGTACGTGGCCGAACCATGACTTGAAACAAAGTCGGTGATAACTGAAGCCTATGCTTTTTCTCATTCATTGAGATTCCTCACTAGATAGATTGGGTCACATGAATCAGAAATCAAGATGATAAGCTGAACATGTCTCCTGGTTACAGCACACATCCAGGGAGGCCAAATTTATCCCCATTCAACTAAAAAATCAAGAACATTTAGGAAGGTGCCACCCTTTTTTTTCTATTTTACTTTGGAGAAGATACTGGAAAATGTACACCATTGAGGCCTAACCATAATTTCAGTGAAAAAGAAGAAAATGCTTCTCTATTCACAGTTCCCATTTTCCTCCCAAAAGAAAGGCGGGGGGGGGGGGGTGGAGGAATCCACATCTCTTCATTAAACTCTCTCCTCTTATTCCCAATCAATCTTAATTTTTAAAAGGATCCTCTGAATAATTAAAGTGGTCATTGTGGAAAAAGGCATTATGATACAAGGAGACAATTGGTTTTATATTTGCCAAGGTTCTCAGGCCTAGGAGACTTGAATGCTCAAATGAGGGAAATGGTAATATATTGCTAAAGAGTTCATTCATCGTTGTTTGTTCATCAATAATAGATACTTTCACTTAGGAAGGTTAAGTGACCCATACGTTATTTGCCCAGCGTGGTTTTGTAGCCTAAAACACACCCAGAAGACAACCGCATTCTTCGCCCCCCTTCAGACCTCCCCTGGCACCTCGAGACTTGTTTCAGCCGGCTTGCTCTGTAACTGGGACTGCAATTTAATGCAATTTCTCGTCCATTTCACTGATTGCCACTATTTAGTACATTCTCAAAGAAAGATGATTACAACTGGCTGGTTCTTAATGCTTAATTTATTTACATGCATGCCTGCTACAGAGTTATTTTTTTCATCTCCCAAATGATGGCATAAAATCATTGAAAAATGATGGGCAATAAACATGGCTATTTCGTGGAATCCTCAGTGGACAATACACCCACCGTCACTCCAAACATTGGTTGACCTGTGGTCCACTGCTCTTAAAACCCAGCCATAATGAAGGCAGCACCGACATAAAACTCCTTTATTGCTGCTTTGTTCTGACAATACTTGCACAATAACAGATTATTTTAGTTAAAATAAAACCTGTATCAAATTGGCATTTTTATGTTGGTAACTGAAGCAAAACCACACGTATATTTCCCTTTTCTTTCTCATTCTTGCTTTTCTTTCCTTTTTGAAAGAATGTCATATTAGTTGGAAGAAAGGGTGAATTCTTGGAATCACAACTGCATTCTAACTGTCTCTTCTGTTGTTGCCTGGGCAAAGCTATTCACATTAAGCTGAACGAATTTGCATTTCCAATAAGTGCTAGCATTTTTCACATTTCTTTGGCAATTTTTGTTTCAGTAAGAACACCTGAGAAGTTACCGGGATTGCTCATCATCCGATCGGAAGGAGAGGGGAAAAAATGGGATTTTTCTCCAAATTGCAAAAAGTCTTGAATCAGCAGAAAGTCTTTGCTCTTTCTATCTGGGGATTAGAATAAGAACGAGACAATAAAGTGAAAATGGGCAAAATGGGTGTTTTCTTTTTTCTTTTTTTTCCCTCTAACAAAATAGCAGAGGCAAGTTGGTGCCAGCAGTCAGTATTAGCCCACATGCCAGACAGCAGAATGCATTAATGAGTATGCTCTCCCTACTACTTCTTATCCAAACAGCATCTAACAGCTTTGCATTTCTCCATTAAAAAAAAAAAAAATGCAGCGTCTATTTTTTCCCAACCCAAACAAAATCCACAATCACACTGCCTCTTTCAAAATCACATTTTGTTATTACAAATAAGGACAAGACATTTCCCTTCGAGGAGGTTGCTGAAGGACTGCCTTGTAAGGACTCTTTGTACTGCAATTACTAGAACTTCTAATGATATTTGGTTCCCCAAAGATGGTGGAGAGGAAAAATTAAAAGGTAACCTAGCCTTCTATCCCCAACCTCCGAACTTCTGTAAGAGAATCATCGCCATTAGATTTTCAGACTTATTCCTGATGAGAGCTAGAGTAAAATGACTTTTGCAAATTTAACAGCAAACAGAAGTGGGAACCCTCGTTCCATAAGAATGACACCCTTCTTTCCCTTTTTTAGCTTTGAAAGGATTTAGAATCTATGAGGCACTTCCGGTCTCACTGAGATAGAGGCACACCTCTGACTTCCTATGCTCCACTCGTCTGAAAGAAGAACAGATTTTCCTTTTTCATAATTTCATAACAAATGTCTCAGTTATCCAAAGAGAGGCACCAAAAACATTTCTTCAGTTTTGTCTAAAAGTCTGACCCAAAGGCAGGGTATGGTTGTCTTTGAAACAATAGGAGGTGATAGGACAATGGCTAGTCCGTCTGCCTTGGACTGCTTCAGGCAAGAAAGGGGAACAAAAATAAAGGGAAAGAAAAATCTGGTTATTACAGATCCCCCTGTAAAAAGAGAATTTCGAGGGAGAAAGCAGCGAAAATTGTAGAAAGAAGTTGCTTGTCAAACCCAGGCTCTTCATCACCCCGTCCCACCTGCCAGGCATTTCCTCACCACCCATTCTTGGCGCTTCGCTCCTTTTCTTGGGTGGGGAATACTCCGAAACGATCATTCTCACCTGGCAAAAGAAGTGGTTGTTTCCCACACAAGCTTGGGCACAGATGCGCGAGCCTGCCTACACATGTGTGCATATTAATTAGGGAGGGGCTGTAAATCAGAATTACCGGGTGTTTTCAGTTGAATGTTGGCCCTGGAAAAGATAGGCCCATGTACTCATTCCTGGACAATTCCTGGCCCCAGCAAACGTGTGTAATTTGGAAAAAGGATCTTTGCAGACGTAATTAAGTTGAAGTCTTGAGATCAGATCATGGTCACGGACCCAAGTGGGCTCTAAGTCAATGATGGGTGTACTTATTCCAGTCACACAGAGGAGAACAGACATACAGAGGAGAAAGTGACATGGGGATGGACATGAGATCGATACGATGTGACCCCAAGCCAAGGTGCCAAGGATTGTTGACAGCCAGCAGAGGCTGGAAGAGTCAAGGAAGGATCGTCCTCTAGAGCCCACGGCAATTTAATTTCAGACATTCAGGCCCCAGAACTCAGAAAGAAGACATTTCTGTTGCTCAGAGCCACCTAATTTGTGGTAATTTGTTGTGGCCGCCCTGGGGAACAGATACTCCTGGGGAAAGAGTAAAGATTCTCTTTTTAGGCTGCAGGGGCAGAATAGGTAAAGAATCTCTGCAGGTAGGCTCTAAGCCATCAGCGAGTTTTCAGGTCCTTCCAGGCGATTCCAGTGAACACAAAGGCTGATGCCCTGTGACTTTGGCCCAGACTGTTGTACTTGCTTACCAACTAAATCCCAGGTACGCCTGATGGGGGAAAATTTTGCCTTTGTGAGTCTGTTGGTTTGACTTTTCTGATAGAAGAGTTGCTATGTTCTCAAGCTCGCACAAAATGGTCCATTTATCCTACTGCAATGATAATAACAAGATATCAAATACCTACTTTGGGCAGGTACTGGGTATTAAATAAACAAGATAAAGTTGATCCCTGCCTTGTGCAACTTACATTCTAGGGAGAGATGTAGATGTTGCTGTAAACAAGCAATCGTAATATGGGATGGTGAACCAGGGGTAGGGAAAGGGCTTTGGAAACTCTTGGGGTGGAGGCCCCTGATGCAGAGTCGGGCATAAGGGAAGATTCCTGGAAGAACTGGCACCTGAGCTTAGGCAAGAAAAAGGAAAGCTCACCTAAAATCGGGGTTTTCATATCCAGGGCAAGTGGGAGGTGTCCAAGGTAGAAGGAACGAAGAGTGTGAATGAACGTGGTAGAGCATCAGTTAGCAAGCTCCAGCCCCTGGGCAGAACATGCACCCCCGAAATTGTCCCTGCCCTCCCATATGTTAGCTTTATTGGTGCGTGGCCACACACATTCATCTACCTAGGTCTGTGGTTGCTTTAGCAGCACGACGGCAGAGGTGAGTAGTTGTGACAAAAAACACTTGGCCTATAAAGCCTGAAAAAATATTGACCATCTGGCCCTTTCCAGGGAAAGGGCATTGTTCTCTGCTCTAGAATCAAGCAAAAGAGCTAGGGATAGTGAGAGAAATGCTAGAGGGCTGGAGTTTTAAGTGTAAACCATAGAACGGTGTGGGGAGAGTCAAAGGGGAGTTGGGGCCCAGAATCTGCAGGTCCTGGGAGACAGGATGCAAGGTATGGCCTTCAGGAAGAAAGCAAGAGTGAGCCACAGAGGAGTTCTAAGCTGGTCAAGCACCTGGCCATCACGGCTTCTCAGGATGAAAATTCTGACTGCAGTTTGGACTGTATTGTTAATAAACTCAAGAGCTCGGCCTAGAGCCCAGAGCTCTCCGGGGCTAAAGGCTGGGCTGTTCGCGTCGCTGCGGGCTGACTCTCCGGGACAGGGGCGCTGATGGGAGCCCAAGGTCTCACTGAGAACTGTGTCCCTCTCTCTTCAGTCTGACCTTCAGGCCTGGCAGGAGGGAACTGTGGAAGGTACCGGGGTCACTTCAGAGAGAGAAATGGTGACCAGCAGAGAGGCTGCTGGAGGCTCGAAGGCACGATTTGTATTTGTCTCATCTACAGAGTTCATTTTCTTCTAGGATGAAGCAGGGCGGAAGGGGGTTCAGGAGAGAATGTGGGGAGATGGGGAGGGAAGCACTGAGGTGGTCGGTGGGGGCATCCTGAGCGTGCCCTTGCTGAGAGTCCTCCAGTTGAGAGATTTCTTCGAGGTGCTCGTCAAAGAACTCCCGCTCAGGGTCCTGCCCTGCCCCTCCTCTAATGGTGTGTAGTGGATGCTCTTCAGAAGGTCAGATCGGCTTCTGCGGTGCCTACCCGCCCTTCCTGCCTGCCTGTCTCCCTTTCTCCCTACCTCTTTCTCTCTTCCTCCATTCTTCTCCACCCTCCTCCATTCCTCCCTCCCTTCCTATTTGCAAGATAGTGTAGACATTTCTAGTCTATTTGGAAAGTGTAGACATTTCTGCATCTATTTAAATTGGATTTTTGGATTTCAATCAATTGGAGATTTGTCAGTGAATAGAGTAGCAATAAAGAGTTCCAGACTTTTTTGGAGTTTGAAGTAGCAATTTCATCTTTTTTTTTTTTTTTTTTTTTTAACAGAGGTAGTTTTCTGTAAGCCTTTTTGATGAGTTTTTGGAAAAACAAAATCCATGTGGGCTGGAATTCTCAAACTCAGTTTCAGGTTAAAATTAAAGATGAACATTTACTGAGAGTTGATGTTTTGCAAAAAGAAAAAAAACAAGTCTTTAAAAAAGAAATTGTTTCAAAGCCTTCTACAACTCCAGAAAACTTGGCATGCCTTCTGAATTTCAAACTTTTCATGTTGTTAATCTTCCCCAAGCCCCAGCAATGTGACATACCTGAAAAGAACTAGCTTAGAATAAAATTTAAGCAATCAAATTGGTTAACCTTTCAACATCGGCAAATCAGCTTAGCAAATACTGTGGCAGGTGTCATATGTGATGGTTGAGGTGTCCAGATGGGACATCAGCTAATGGTCATGCCTGTCACTGACCCATCACTCCAATGGAAAGGAACAAGACTCCTGGTCTTACAGCGTTGCAGACACACTCCACTGACTTTAAGCTCCCTTATCAATTGTGTTTTTTAAAAACATTATAGCTTATTGTATCTACTCATCAATGAAAATATAGTATAGGCAATTTAAAAATAGGATAAGTCTACTTGCTGTGCAAGGGACTTTCTGGGTTAAGAAAGTAGAATTATGTATAATTATTGAAGAAGGGATACATATATATACACACATAAATCCATATATATACATATATATGTATGTATATATGTAAGTCCATATATGAACTTATGTATACATACATCTGGAGATACAGATGAGTAAAAGAAGGAACAAAATGATTTGGAAATGCCCCTCCCTGGTGACCAAAGACAAAGGTGATGTGCTTGCTTCCTTGCTCATAGACCTGGGTTTGAAGGCTATTTTTTAAATTGTGGTTGCCCAACCGATGAATAGGAGAAGGTATTTTTCACCTTTTCTGACATAACAGTCTGGAATGGTTTACAGTGAAATGTTAACAACAGAAAATGATGCACATATTGTTTGAGGTCAGCCATGGAAAAGCAAGACCTTGACTTATGACTGTCCTAGTGCAAACTTGTAAAGGGCCAGCACTCTTCTCAGTTGCCATGCCTATTACACAGAAGTTGCAACAGTACAGAAACCCAGTGTAAGAACTGATCTCCCTCACATCAGATATAGTAAGATGCTTTACAGATTGATCTGAAATGGAAAATGGGGCTTTGCTAAATAGAAACACCATTTTCCCACTCTTGGTTCCCATGTGGAAGAGAGTTTTTCTCTGGCTTCTTTATGTTTACACTGGAGAAGAATAACTGAACATGCTCATCCTAGTTCACTGTTCCTCTTGAGGAAGCTGCCCACAAGGAACATACTTTTGCCTTTGCTTCTCCGCTACTCTGAATGGGAGGGGACAGGGATCCTCCTGGCTCCAGCATTAACATGACCCAGTAGGTAGGTTTGCCTGATTACAAAATTGAATAGTTGTAAGTCTACCTGGCTTCCAGAACTGATTTGTCTCTCCAACTTAGTCTCCATTAGCATTTTCATTCTTCATCTCTTTCATTTTCTCAAACTATTCAAAACTTGAGCAGAAACAAAACCCCCACCCTTAGCATGTCTTTTGAATCATCTCAAAAGATGGTACCAGAAACTCAGTGGTCTCTGAGAAGTTTTATTCTCACCAGGACATTAGCACTCTAGTAGAGGTCAGTTGTCCAAAAGTCACAGTCCATGAACTCAAACACCGTTGGCGGAATTGTTCCCACAAGAGCTTAATTTTGTCACTCTGCTTTTACCATGTATTAGAGATAAAACTAATCTGTCTCCATGTTGACTTCATTCCCAGAGAAGGCCATGGGAGTTCTTTCTACCTTCTAGCAATTGTTTAGGAATTTGAATGGTGGCAGTTCCAGTCGCTCGTGAGCTCTATCCTTTGGCCTCCACAAAATCCTGTGAACATTTTGATTTTTTGCCGCTATGTCCATCACCACTGATTCCTATCATGAAATTCATCAGGCCTGAGAGAACTTCCTCCCCAAAATGCTTCTACTTCCTGTGTAATTATTAAATTCAAAGTCAACTCAGACTCCTACAGGAAAAGTATTTTTTGAGGTATGAACCAGCCACACAAATTTGAGGTTGGTTCCCTCTCTTAACCATGAAGGCAGCTCAAGGCTGTATACAAGAGGAACAGAATTTGATCAAGCTATTCTTCCCAAGTTTACCAATAATTATTTACATGGAAAATTATTTCATCTCTGCTGGGGACAAGTGAGTAAGGAAAGTCTTTGAAATGATCCCCTTCCCCAAAACCAGAAGGGAGAAGTAGTGCTCAGAACACATTTCACATCACCTCTCGATAAAATTCAATTTTCTTCTTCAAAGGTAACAAATAGAAGGGAGTTGCCACAGGTAAAACATTTGGTAAAATGTCTTCTTGCCTTTTAGCAGCAGCTGGGAAAAATGTCTACACAAGTGCAGCGTAAATAATTGATATACTTTTGGACAACTTCCCAATTTACATTTTCCTCTAAAAAAGGTAAAAATAAAACACACACCAAAAAGCGACCCATGGAGATCAACTAGATGTGTGAAACTCACTTTTTCTAAAATAAAACAAACCCAATTCTCATCCCAGCTTGGGCTGAAATGGTATGAGTGCTGGCATGTGGATAGGGAAAGACATTTCCCAAAGAGTGAAAAACAGGAGTCTAGTGCCTATTATTTTAGTAGTCACCTGAACTATGAAAGTTTGAGAAAGAAAGAAACTGGAAATGATTTAACGGATTCATGCATTTATATCTGGCTGTCCTCCAAGGAGCTGTTAATCTGAGGGCTGTTGGACAGGAACTCCAAGTGGAGGTGCTAATCTAAGGGAAGCTGGGGTACTTGCGCAGCTGGCAACTAGTAGTTCAGGGCTTTGACTCTGAAATCAGTCGGTTAGGTCAGATTTTGGACCTTATACTTATTGGTACTTTGATCTTGGGCAAATTATTTAACATTTTTGAGCCTCAGTTTTCTCATATGTAAAATGGCAATGCTGATAGAAGGCCAACCTCCCTGAGTTGCTGAGATGAAATGAATGACTATATCTAAGGCACCCATAGCAGTGTCTTCCACACCATATCTTATGTTCTTATCAGATATACCCAGCTAAAATGGAATGGGACATGGTAGAAAGAGGTCAAAGTTAAGTACCAGAGACACGCTGGGCCTGCATGAGAGTTCCAGCTGTGCCACTAACTCAACAATAACTGGTACTAACTACATGTCACTTAACTTCTCTGAGCCTCCGGTTTCTCTTTTGTAAAATGTAGAAAACACAGCCTAACTCCATCGCACTCTTACGAGAAGCAAATGAACACAAAATTTCTGCAAGTCCTATTCTGTAGTAAGTTGTCAATAAATACATTTGTCTTTCACTGTCTTCCCTGTCCTAACTCCCAAAGATCTTCATGTTTTCTCACAATTAGAGTCTAATAGACTAAAATATCACTACACTTGCCAAGATGTGGTACTTGATCTGGAATTAATGATGTCAGTGAATTAATGAGTTAGATTAGGAAGTGAGGCAAAAGGTACTTTCTTGGTTAATAAAGTTTTATCTTGAAGGTTGGCCCATCAGAAGCATCACATCCAACCACAAATGTTTATGTTTATTTGTACCTGAGCAAAGCTAGTAGTCGAGGGAGTTACAATAATAAAAATTCCATCTTTTCTGGCTATAGAGAACTTAGAGAAGAGAGAGGAAAAGCTCACTAGTAGCTCTTCTGCACGACGATTATGATTCATTTACTGACAGAAGTACACACCAAATGTTATAGGGGCTCAGAATAGTAAGTGAGACTATCTGGTTTGTCCATATGGAAAAACTTTAAGACAGAGGTAATAACTGATGTGGTCTTTGAGGCTGAGTTTGGATTGGTTGTAATGTAGAAAAAATACATATCAAACCAATGGCCATTGTTATGGAGTGAATTGTATTCCCCTACAAAATTCACAGGGTGAAGTCTTAATGCCAGTACCTCAAAATATGACTGTATTTGAAGATAGGGTCTTTAAAGAGGTTAAATAAAAATGAGGTCATATGGGTTTGCCTTATACCAGTGTGACAAATGTTCTTATAAGAAAATTAAAACCCAGGCACACACAGAGGGAAGAATGTGAAGACACAGGGCAAAGTTGGCCATCTTGAGCCAAGGAAAGAGACCCCAGAAGAAACCAACCCCGCTGACTTGTTCTTAGACGTCCAGCCTCCAAAATCATGAGGAAACAAACTTCTTTTGTTTAAGCCACTCTGTCTGTGGTGCTTTGTTATGGCAGCCCAGGCAAACTAATATAATCATCAACAACAAAGGCTAGAATTTGGTAGAATGTCTATTCAGGGTAAGTGTAATTTTTCTCTTAGATGATCTGAGTAGGGGATTAGGGGCAGATAAGAGTGAAAGAGGGATTTATGCAAAAGAATGGAGACCCTTGCGCATAAACTAGGAATCTGGAATTTATTCAGTACATGAAGAAGCATCATTCAAGAATTTTGAATGGGGAGTGGCATTATTAGATGGATCCTTCAGGAAGATGACACGGAGGCAGCACCCGTTAACATAGGAAAGACTGGGAAGCATAGAGCAATCTGGAGGCCATTTTGGCAACACTTGTGAAAGATACTGAATTGTGAGGTTGAGAGGAGGTGGATGGCAGCAACAAGAATGGAATGCAGCATCATCGATTAGTGATGTGACTGACCAGATATGGTGGTAGAACGGAGTAATGAGACCAAGGGAACACCTGAGGAGGGAAATCAGAAGGTAATCTGAGCAATATTGATGACTTCAAATTTATATAGTGAAATGTAATATAAACATTAGACTTCCCATGTAATAGTGGCTAGAGAACATTTGGATCTGGAGCTGAAGCCAGAAGGCAAAGCTCAAAGGAAGATATAGAAACTTCCTGAAGAGGGCCACCTGAGTGGCTCAGTGGGTTAAGCCTCTGCCTTTGGCTCAGGTCATGGTCTCAGGGTCCTGGGATCAAGCCCCGCATTGGGCTCTCTGCTCAGCCCAGAGCCTACTTTCTCCTCTCTCTCTGCCTGCCTCTCTGCCTACTTGTGATCTCTCTCTGTCTGTTAAATAAATAAATAAAATCTTTAAAGAAGAAGAAGAAGCTTCCTGAACAGTAGAAAAATTGTCACCACAGAAGTGGATGGACAGGCCAATGGAGAGTACAGAAAACCAATGCTTACCTATAACTGGGAGCTGAGGATGGTAAAAGATTTCAAGATGGATCGGATAGGTAACATTGCTCAAAGTTGCAAAGATGGCAAGTAGAACCACAGAAAATCTGTCCTTTTTGGTGAGCTTTGAGGGAAGAGTGAGAATGGAAGCCAGACTGCAAGGGATTGTGAGTCAAGCATCACAAAGAAATGCCTTGGCTAGCAGGGCAAGTAATGCAAAAGAACAGGTGGTTTGTAACCCTGACCATGAGTGCCTCCTTAAATTCTGCCCTCTATTTTCCTCTTGCCTCACCCTAGTCCTGGCCCTTTCATAGAATGAGGTGGGCTTGGCATGAGGCAATGGGAACTCATAACATTGGGCCTAACTGGAGAAAGAGTGACAAGTTCAACTTATTTTTAAACCTACTTTATTACAATAACATTTATATAAGATAAAACGTGAACATCTTAATTGTATAGTTCCATGAGTTTGGATAAATTTTTTGTGACTACCAACAAAATCAAGATAAAGAATATTTTTGCCAACACAAAAGATTTAATCATTTCCTTTCTCATCTAATATCCTCCTCACCCCAAGCCCCAGGCAGGCCACCGATCTGCTTTCATTCACTATATGTTCGATTTGTCTTCTCTAGAGTTTCATAAAAGTTGAACTGAGCAGTAAGGATTGTTATATGTCTAGCTTCTTTAATTTAGCATAAATATATTTGAAATTGACCTGCTTTTTGTCACTTTTTTTTCTCCTAAGTCGTCTTCCATTACATGGTCATACCATTAAAACAATTATCCAAAAAAAATCTATTTACCTATTCATAGACATATGGCTCATTCCCCATGTTTTTATTATTATAAATAAAACTGCTATGAACATTCATGATGAAATACTAAATGTTGTGGTATTTTGAAATCTAATATCCCAATTGTTTATTTTTAGTATGGAGACACACTTAATATTTTGTTTTGTGTATTTTAGCAACCTGTTATGACTTAGTTCTACTAACATTTCTGTTAAAAATGTTTTTGGATCTTCTTTGGGTCTGAGGAAAAACATAATTTTAGTTCTCCCTTTGAATCTGTGTGCCTGTAATTCCTTTTTCTTTCTTGATCGTGCTGGCCAGTACCTCCAGGACAATGTTGAAAAGAAGTTTTAAGAGTGACTGTCCTTGCCTAATTCCCAGTCTTAGTAAGAAAATAATCCGTATTTTAACTTTAAAGTGTAGTAAAAGATGCCCTCTCTCCAAATTAAAAACTCTATACCTAGTTCCATCAGTTTTTAGTATAAATGGATGTTGAATTTTTGCATGCTTTTCCTGCATCTATTAAGGTAACCATATTCTTCATTAAAGAAATTATATTGGTGAATTACAATGGTAGTGTATTAAGTTAATTGATTTTCAAATGTTAGATGAATCTTGCTTTCCACTTGATCATTGCATTAGTTTTGATTTTCATACTTTGTTGAGGAATTTTTTGATCCTATGTTCACGAAGAATATTCTGCAGGTTTTTCTTTCTTATACTGTTTTAGGACTGGTCTTATGTCTTCCTTAAATGTTTGGTAGAATTTACCAGTGAATCCATCTGAATCTGGGGTTTCCTTTTGAGAAAAGTTTTAATATATGAATTTAATTTTCAAAATTGATTGAGTATCTTTGAAGTTTTCTACTTCTTCTTAACTTCTCTAATTTGTGTCTTCTAAAAAATGTATCCATTTCACCTAGGATGTCAATTTCAGTGGCATAAAATTTCATAAACTATTCCCTAATTATTCTCTTAAAATATGAAGCTTCTATGGTATCTTCCTTTTCTTTCTTCATTCTTCCTCCACCCACCATTAAAGGTCAATCTAAATGAGATTTATTAATTTTATTGACCTTTTCAAAAATCCAGCTTTTGGTTTTATTGTTTTTTCTCTGATATTTATCCATTTATCTATTTTTATTGATTTCTATCTTTGTTGTTTCCTTTTTCCCACTTATTTTGCTCTCTTTTTTTGCTATTTTCTTCTTAAGATGGAAGTTTAAATAATTTATTTTACACTTTTCTTGTCAAATGTGAGCATTTAAAGATATTCATTTTTCGTTAATTATTGCTCGAGTTGCATCCAGAAAATTTGATAGCTTTTGTTTTTATTTCCCTGCATTTCAAAATATTTTCCATTTCCTTGTGATTTCTTCTCTAACCAATAAGCTTTTTAAAAGTATAATACTTAATCTCAAATATTTGAAGATTTTGAAGATATATTTTTTGATATCCAATTTAATTCTGCATGGTATAAAATATATTTCCTATGATTACAAACTTTACCTTTTATGGTTCAGAATACAGTATCATAGTGAATGCATGTGTGCATTTAAAAAGATTATATATTCTCTTACTGGCTGGAGGGTTCTAAATTTTAAAATTTGGCCAATTTGATTGATAGTGCTCAAGTCTCCTATATTCTTCTTAATTTTTTTTTTTTGTCTATTCTATCAGTTGCTAAGAAAGGGGCTCAAAATCTGCAACTATAGGGGTCCTGGAGTGGCTCAGTTGTTAAGCATCTGCCTTCAGCTCAAATAATGATCCCAAGGTCCTGGGGTCCAAACTTTGAGCCCCATGTCAGGCTCCCTGCTTGGCGGGGAACCTGTTTCTCCTTCTCCTTCTCCTGCTCCCGCTGCTTGTGTTCCCTCTCTGTCCCTCTCTCTGACAAATAAATAAATAAAATAAAATATCTGCAACCATAACTGTTAATTTATTTATTTCCTCCTTTCTTCCATCAGTTTTTGTTTAAAGTATTTTGAAATTCTTTTGTTAGGTACAGACACATTTAAATTTATTATGCCTTCTTCATGAATTGGTGCTTTATTATTAGGTTATGTCCCTTTTACCATTTATAATATCTCTTATTCCACTTACTCTGATTTCTAATTTAGCCATTATAGCTACCCTACAATTGGTGTTGTGTTGTATATTTTCCCTTTACTTGTACTTTTAAACTATTTGTTTCTTTATATTCAAAGTCAATTTGTTGTAGACAGCATGTATTTGGGATTTGCTTTTTAGTCTATTCAGGCTGCTATAATAGAGTACCACAGACAGGTGGCGTATAAACAAAAGAAATTTATTTCTCACTATTCTGGAGGTTGGGAAGGCCAAGATCATGGTGCTGGTATGGTCATGTGAGGGCCTTTTTCCAGACTGTAGACTTTTCTCTGTGTTCTCACATTGTGAATGGGTTTAGGGAATTCTGCAGCATCTCTCATAAGATCACTACTCCCATTTATGAAGGCTCCATCCCCACAAACTAAACACTTCCCAAAGCTCCCTACGCCCAACAAAACGCCAAAACCAACACATCAGGCATTAAAATTTCAACATATGGATTTTGTGGGGGACACAAACATTCAGACAATAGCAGCTTTCTTATTCAGTCTGAAAAGATCAGATATTTAATGTCATTATCAACAAGGTTCAATTTATATCTATTATATTGTTATTTGATTTCTATTTGTTCTACTTGTTTCTGTTCATTTATTTGTTTTTCCTGCTTTCTTTCAGATTTATTGAACATTTTTATGATCACATTTTATCTTCAAGATTTATTTATTAACTTTTTTTCTTTTCATTTTAGTGGTTTCTCTAGGGTTTGCAATCTACTTTATATTTTATATAGACTATGCTTAGTAAAAAATGTAGATTGCAAACTCTAGAGAAACTAAAATGCAAACAAACAAACAAAAAAAAAAGTCAATAAATAATTTGTGCTAGTGCTGCCATGAATTTTTCCTGCACATGTTATATACCCCATGATATATTGTTCTTTTTTACTTAAAACAAGTATTCTTTAAAGAATTTTAAAAGTGACAAGATTTTTTTATATATTTCCAATATATCTACTGCTTTTGACATTCTTCTTTCTTATTCATAAATTCGAATTTTCATCTAGTATGTTGCCTTTGCTTGCAGAATCTCCTTTAATATTTCTTGTAGTCTGCTAGCAACAAATTCCATTAGCTCTGCTTTGTCAAAAAATGTACTATTTCACTTTATTTTTGGAAGATACTATTACTGGGTATAGAATTCTAGGATGATAATGTTATTTTTCTTTTAACACTTTCAATGTATTATTCCATTTCCTCTGGTTTACATAATTTCCATTAAGTCTGAGATGATTCGTACCTTTATTATTCTATTTGACTTTTTTCCTTGGTTACTTTTAAGGTTGTTCTCTACCTGCTTTAGAGGAATTCAGTTACAATAAATTTGGAGGTGTCTTTTTCTTCTTTTTATATATACTGTTTCTTAGTTTTCTTGGATCTATATATTTATGATTTTTATCAAATTCAGAAATTTTCTGAAGGCCATTATTTCTTTAGATATAATTTCTTTTCTTCCCACAAAACCTTTATCTTGGACTTTAATCATAGTTAGATCACTCATTTTTTTTGAGATTCTCAGGCTTTTTGTTTTGTTTTGCTTTTGTCTTTTTACTCTATTGCTTAATTTGGGGGTGGTTTCTATTATCATGTTTTCAAATAAGTTTATTGATTTTTTGTTGTTGTTGAATCTAATTGTTATAAATCCTGCCCAGTAAAATTTCATTTCATATATCTTTTCATTGGGTTTCTTTTTAATATCATCTATTAATATTTTTGTCAGTTTATATTTTTCCTTTAAAATTTTGAGCATATTGAGCATATTTCACATCCTTGTCTACCAATCCTATCATCTCTGTCATGAATGGATCTGTTTACATTGACTGATTATTTTTTCCTGTATAAACTCATTTTCCTGCTTGTCTAACAGAAAATTTTTATGAAAAAATGGGCATTATAAGTTTTATAATGTTGAGTGCTTCTTATTTCTATTTATTATTATTGTTGCTGTTATTTTGCTCTTCCTTGGAAAGAGTTTCAGTAGGCTGTTAAGTTACTTATGGATCATTTTGATCCTTATGAGACTCGATTTTAAGCTTTTGGGTTTTTTTTGTTTTTTGGTTTTTTTTTAGTAGTAAGCATAGGACCAGTTTAGTCCCACTTGTAAGCTGTGAGTGTTCTGAAGTGTCTACTGAATGCCCTGTGTATTCAATACAGTCTCTCCATATTGGCTGGCTTCTGGAAACATAAGGAGTTCAAGCCTCCTGTGAGCTCAGGGAACCTTAACTTACCACTTCTCAGAATTCTTTGCTAGAAAATTGTTCTTTGCTGGATTTCATAGTTTTACTTTGTTCATGGCAGACTGGTATTCAGCCAAAGACTCAAGTTGACCCCTAGGTAGAATTCAGGATCTTTCACTTGTGCCTCCATTTTTTCTGATAATCTCCCCCGAGAAATGTCTGTTCCCTCAGCCTGTGATGTGTGATGTCTGTTGCCATGACTCTGAGAGACTTCAGGGCTCTGTTTAGGCTTCTTCTCTCTGCACAGTGATACAGAATTTCCTTTAGGGGAAAAACAAGGGCAATCAGGACTCACCTCTGATGTTTTCCTTTACTGGAAAGTCTTGTGCTGCTTGTGGTCCAATGTCTGGAAACAGTTGTTTACGTATTTTATCCAGTTTTCTAGTTATTTGTAGTGGGAGGATGAGTCTGGATCTTGTTATTCTCTTGTGGCCAGACACAGAAGTTGTCTAATTTATTTTTTCAATGCTGTTCAAAGTAATCAAATACAATGTTTAGGGCACCAATTTATAGGACTACAGAGTGGCATTTTTCTGCTTTTTAATAACAGCTATTTGTTATTGAGAAGCTTTCAGTGTAAGGCACAGGGCTAAATGCTTTATAAGTCTTCCTTATTTTGTTCTCATAATAGCTTTTAAAGAGATGTATTAATGTCACTTAACAAGTGAGGAAAGGGAGGCTGTAAACAGTAGGACTAGGGTTAAGATTCAGGCCCAGGACTGTCTAAATGCTGGTGCTGGCTCATTCCCCTATATTCCTCTCCTCCATTTGAGCTGCATAAGGAAGGATAGTGTGGTAGTCCTTGAGGGATTCTCACAGATTTTAGGGTTAAAGAAAGAACTAGAGGTGAAAAAGCATGGCCCAGCGAAGTCATTATATACTGGCAGCCTCTCCCTGCTCTGTGACTCACGGCGTTCTCAATTGCAGCCCCTTTCCTAATCTAAAATGGAATTTATGTTCCTCATTTTGAAAAGTTCAGTTTAGATTCATCTGCCCTCCTTTTCACAGGTTCACTGCACTATTCCAAAGTTTCAGAAAGTTTGTAATTTTTCCTTCTGCTACTTGGAGTCTTTGGTTGGCAAGGTCTGTGCCTGGCCTCTTATTAATTTCCTCTAACTTCTCTTGTCACTTGGCTATGCCCCTACTGGTTTTCTCTTTGGGATTTTTCCATCTCTTTCTCTGCTATTATGAAATAGACCTTTGGTCTCTGGGGTTCTTCCTGTAGGGTTTTAAGCATATTTTTGTGATACCTACTATTAAAAAAAAAAAAATCCTTCCTCAATCACCAACTTCTGCCTAAGCATGAACCAACTTCTGCACTTGTATTTTTGGCTATTTCCTTGAGACTGGAACTCAACCCTCTTTTTCTGCAGACACATACAATTGCAGCACCAACCCCCCTTCTCCCACATTCCCGAGCTAGTCGTAACACACAAATAGCATTCAGAGATTTGCTTGAAAACCTCTTACTACTCAAATCAAATAGCTTTTCATCAGCCCTGATTTTATTTAATTTCGCATCTGATTTGGAGATTCAACTGGTCATTAACACTCTTTATCAACTTCAGTTATCCTCATTCTGTTTTCCTGCTTAAGGCTTACCATGCACCCTGGCTAGATTTCACACAAATGGATATTACTTTACATTCTTCTCCTCTCTGGATAGTGCTAAATTTAGTTTGGAAATCAAGATGTTTCTTGCATCTGAACTTGTTACCTATATGGTGCAACTCATTCCAGAGGTTTTGATCTCTCTTCTTATTAGGATAAAAATTAAATTCATGATGCCAGCCAGATAGGTGGTCTCATGCATGCCAACTCCAATGCAGAGCTGATGAGGACTCTGAGAATTTGTTAAGCTTAAAAGGAAAAAGTGTGTCTATCAATTAACAATGGCCACCATGTTTATGGACAAGTAGGGTGGTGACACAGATTTCAAATGTCTGGGGATCCTAAGAACATTTACTTCTTTGCTGACAATGGCTTTTGAGAAATAAGCTTTTGTTATGCTAATTCACTCACATATGAATCCAAGGGTTATTTCTTATAGGAGTTAACCTATCATGGACAGTTTTTTTCCACTATCCCACACAATGAGTTAAAATGCGCTCTCCAGGACAGGCTTTTCATGTTCTGATCCTTTGATTTCCCACCAGTTCTATATGTAAATGCTTCTGTTTTCTAAGTGTTGCTACCTTAATGAGATCACTTCTTTTCCATTTTCGTCTATCCAATCCCTCTCGAGATCTACCATAGTGGCAGCAATGGATTCCATGTCCTCTAACAGAGCCCTGCCATTTTGTATTGACCTGATTTGAGGCTCTATCTCTCCCTGTCCTCTAAATAATCTCAACCAGAACTTTTTTTCCCATCAAGTGTGGTTCCCTCTTACACTAAATTTCAAATTTTTTTCACCTAAATAATATTGTCATTCTGACTCCAGGCTGAGGATAAGAAACTCAATCTGTTCCCTTAAAATTGGAATTCAAGTTCATATTTTGTAGGGTTTCTTTCTCCTGGTGTATTGTTCTTTGTTTGGTTGTTTATTTGATATGAATCTTCTGTTCCAGACTTCCTGGCATCCTCTGAAAGGAAAGGCATTGCTTAAAAAAGTTTTGTTTTATGCTTTGTCAAACACAAAAACATTTGTGCTTGTTAGCATTCTGTTGTTATTATGGTGTCTATCTGACGCTATCACATATGTTTAATACATGGTAATAATGTTTATGGAATCACTTCATTATAATTACAGTAGGGGCTCATGATCACAGCAGCAGGAAAGAAGCTATAGGCTTGTCAAATCAGATCATGATAAACCAACTGCCCCTTTCTCTATAAGTACATATGGGCAGGCTGGGAGCCTGCTGCCAATACCACCTTGCTGTTAGGCTGTATGTTCATATGAGGCTCAACTTGCATCCCTGGGGGAACATTTCCACACCCCCACTGAGTTATCTCTGCTTAAAAACCCCATGTGATGGGAACAGTGCCCATGGAACTGTCATAGGGGTGCCAGAGATGGGAGCAGTAGAAAGGAATTGAGCCAGTAATAATAACAACAACAATATGTATGTATCTATGTGTGTGTGGTATATGTATTTCATTTTGTTTCAGCTTTCAGTGTGAGACTCAAGTCTGTAGAATGTCATTCATGGAAATGCCACTCTATATGAAAAGCAGAGCAAAGCAAATACTAGAGAGGGCAAGAAAAACATTGGCAGAGATGAAGCAAGTTTTCTTGAACATTCCAGAGAAGGAATTGTCTGTCCATCCAGGTCAGCGTTTCCAAATGTATATTATCTGGAATTCCAGTCCTTGAGAGGTTAATAAGGGCTAACCTAAACAGAGTGTTTTGTGTTCAAATGAGTTTTTTAAAACCTGGGTTAACCAAGTTAAATTGGTTTCTTCTTAGGCCTTTTAATACGGTAATGGACAATTAGACTCTAAGAAAGGGCAAGAGCAGAGGCAACCCAAGGCTGGTTTTGCAGGAACAACTAATCAAGATCTTTAATTACAGAGACAGCCTTATCAAAATAAAAGTTGTATCATCGTCACCGTTAACAATGAACAGCAGGAGGCGGTTCTCTGCAAAACATTTTGGCCTGGGAATTAAGATGCACGGAAAATCAAAGGGTTTTTAAAAGACACTTGATTTCATGTTTGTAATGTACAGAGATAAGTTTTATGCCTTTTTTTGAGGCTGTTTTGAAGATAAATAACTGCTTATTCCACACATTGAGTTTATGAGAGAGAAATTATAAATCTTAGATGATCTGACTTGATTTATTTCCAATTGACTTTCTACATCCATGAGGTTGGCAAAGAGGACAGGGGGCCCCGTCTTGTCACTTTCCTCTTAAATGAGGAAAAAGAGGTTACTCTTTTCTGGCACTCTTTGAAGATCTTATTACCAGCTATATCCTACTATGTCCTTGTACCCACTCCCTTCTCTGGAACTACCACCATCCCACCCTGTCAATAATCCTGTCTTTAAATCTGCCACTTCTTGTGGTCTCCATCTTTTCTACCTTCTACTGTACTTCACTATCCCTCAGCTTTATAAAATATATCCTCCCTAGTTACTGCCTTCTCTTTACTACCTCATTTCTCAAAGACAAATCTGCTGTTTCCCACACTTCTTTCTTTCACCTGACTCCATACCCTTTACTCATATAGTTTTTATTACAGTGATGTCTCCAAACAGAAAATATTTGCAAATCATATATTCTGATAAAGGTGTAATATCCAGGACATAAAAAGAACTCTTAACACTCAACAATGAGACAAGTAACAATTTAAAACTGGATAAAGGACTTAAATAGACATGTCTTCAAAGACGATATATAACTGGCCAATGAGCACATGAAAGATACTCAACATTATTAGTCATTAGGAAAATGCAAATCAGTGCCACAATGAGAAGCTTCTTTGTGCCTACTAGAACAGCTATAATTGGGAAAACCCACAATAGCAAAACAAGTGTTGACAAGGATGTGGAGAAGTTGGAACCCTTATACTTTGCTGGTGGGAAAGAAGAAGGTGCAGCCACCAAAATAGTTTGGTGTCTTCCTCATACTGTTGGGTCGCCAATGTTGGTTCACCCAATAATGGGTCCGTGATTAAAGGAGCAAGACTGATACAAAGTGAAGGTCAAGCAAAGCTTTATTTCGCGCCAAGCATCAAGAATCAAACCAACTGGCCCAGGCCATTCCTCTTACAGAGAGCGCCACCCCTCCCTGCCTCACAGACTAACTTTTATAGAGCAAAGGCCATGTGGTTGGGCCTGGCCACACACAGGTGGCGAATGAGATTGTAACACACAGAGAAAGCTGCACAGTCATTCTAGGTCACACATAAGTGACCAATTGAATTACAATTTACCCTATAGTAGACATTTGAACTAGCCTATCACCTTGATGAGAATTGGCACCCAAAAGGCAGGGCCCATACTCCTTGGTAGCTAGGGAGACAGTATGCACACTTTACTCATTGGATGTCTCCAACTGACCTGACTCATTGTTGCATTCAGGCTGTTATTTCTACCTGACCTGACCCACCCGTGTATTTGGGCTTTGTTACCTGGGACTGGTTTTCTGGACTTGCTTTTAAATAAGTTCCCCTGGGTGGGGGGCAGGGTCAATTTAAGTTTTACTGCATAAACAACAGAATGGCTGTTCAACCAAGGTGGGGCCGCTCTGGCTAAATAAGCCTTTACAATAACAATAAACATGGAAAATCATATGACACAGCAATTCTACGCCTAGGTATAATCCCAAGAGATTTGAAAAAAGCCAGTTGAACAGATATTTGTAAGCTAATAATCATCACAACCTTATTCACAATCACCAAAAAGTGGAAATAACTTGTGTCCATCAACAAATTAATGGATAACAAAACATGGTATATGTAAACAATGACATATCATTCAGCCACAAAAAGCAAGGAAATTCTGACATAATATAATATAATATATATGAACCTGGAACACACACTGAGTGAATAAGCCAAACATAAAAGGAGAAATACTGTACAATTCACTTACATGAATATATCTAGGATAGGCAAATTCATAGAGACAGCAAATGAATTAGAACTTACCAAAAGTTTAGGGGACATGAGGAACAAGGGGTTATCCTTAATGGTCTAGTGGTTATAGAGTTTCTGTTTGGGATAATAAAAACGTTTAGTAATAATGCTGATGGCTGCCCAACACTGTAAATATGATTAATGCCAGTAAATTATGTATGTCAAATTGGTTAAAATGGTAAATTTTATATGTTATATATATATATATATGTTATATATATTTTATATATAACATATTTTATATTTATATAACTTATATATATATATATATATATATATGTTATATATATTTTAGCATCCAAAAAAAAAGAAAGAAAAATACTTTCCAAAGAAATGCTCCTCTTGAAGTGAAACAAGGTTCTGTGTATTCCTGGAAGTCTATTCTTTAGGATCTTTGTCACTTGCTCAGGTGTCACTCTCTGTAAGGCCTTTCCTGAACACTGTATTTAAAATTGTGACCCTCCTCTCCCTTAGCATTTCATGCTCCTTCCCTCCTTTATTTCTCTTAGTCTTTATCCAGCTGACATATTACATATTTTAATTAATTATCTGTTTTTAGTCCACCTCTCCCAGCTAGAATATAAGATCTATGAGGGCAGGGTTTTTTACTGATTTTTTTTCCCCATGCTCTACTCTCTCCACAGTTCCTGGGACTGTAATGAGTATAGCGTAGGCTCTCAATAAGTATTTTTAAAATGACAAATCAATGCATACATTCTTAGAAGAAGCTCAAAGCATTCCTGAGAGGGACAAGAACTCTTATTTCATCTTCCTTAGCTGCCCTTCTATTGGCACAAGGGTTAAGGAAGTTGAACCAAGGACTGAGAAGAGCAGAAATCCATGTGAGATGTAATAAAATGTATTAGGTGAGAGAGCAGTGGGTGGGGTTCAGGACACACCATCCCAAAACATGGCTCCTTGGAATATGAATATTTTAAGTTGAAGGAATTTGAGAAACAACAGGTACTGGGAAGATTCTTTGATCTTCCCCTAAAGCGGATCACAAACCCTCATGAGAGAAATGCCCCCCCGACATCCCTCAGGGAAAAGGCATCCTTATCTCAGAAGACAGAAGAACACCAAGATGAATCCAAACAAACAGACCTTGCTACATTTTGTCAGTCTATTACCCTTTCAGCTTATACTCTTTGTCCTGGCACATCTCTCCATGATTCCCCATGCTTCATCAACCCTTACATAAAAACACTCAGGTTTAAGGCCTTCTTAGGGTCTTCACTTCTTATGAAGGCTCATGTCCCATAAAACTTATGTTAAATAAAGCTGTATGCTGAGAACTTAAAAGGGAAGATGGAAGAGATTTTTTTCCCTCCCCTACACACTGAAATTAGATTTTTTAAAAAATGTAAAACTACCACAGTTGCATTTTTTTAAAGATTTTATTTATTTATTTACTTATTTGAGAGAGAGAGAGAGAGAGCACATAAGCAGGGGAAGGGACAAAGGAAGAGGGATAAGCAGACTCCCCACTGAGCAGGGAGCCCATTGTGATACAGAGGCTCAATTCCAGGACCCTGAGATCATGAACTGAGCTGAAGGCAGACACTTAAATGACTGAACCACCTAGGTGCTCCCATAGTTGTATTTTTAAAATATTTGCTATTTCCTCTGCTAACCTAACCAACAAGCCGGGCTCTAAGAATCTCTTATTGCAGATGGGCAATACCTACCTTTTCTAGGGATTAAACAAAAACAAGAACAAACAAAAACAGCCTTTTTTCTTTACAAAATGATAGCACTGAAAAACTGCGAGGAAGAGGCAAAGAAGGAAATTCTCAACACCTTAAGTTAATGGAGGTCCTCACTGCCAGGAAAAACTTGGGTGATAGGACACTGAGCCAGGTGTACCCTTATCTGGGTTCAGTTGCCAGTTCCTGCCTCTGATGCTTTGAACCCAGAAGAGACCTCCCTCTCTGGTTCGTGCTCACCAACAGTGATAACATGTCTTATCCTCTGCATTCTAAGGGCCTAGCTGGATGCAGACCATGTATGCTGCTACTTCCTTGTCTCCCTCAATCCGTGCCTCAGAGAAGATGTCTCCCATGTATTTGTTGAGTGATTCCAATTGAAATGAGAGTTATAAACAATGACATTATTCATGCTGCCAGCACAAATCCACAGGCATTCAGGAGGTCTAAAAGTATTTAAACCCTTGTGGCTTGTGGAAATTATTGTTATACTTCAGGCCCAACTCAAATATCTGCTCTGCTTGGAAGGCTTTCCTGAATGTTCCCCACTGTCCTCTCTGAACATGGTGTGCACCCCTCTTTAGAGCTAAATGATTGTGCGTTTGCTTTCTTTCTATTCTGTGAACCTCTTTTGGACAAAAATAACATTTATGTACATCTGTGTGGCCTGTCCCTTAGGCCATGCCTGGTGTAGTCATCAATAAGTAGTATTTATTGAACTTTTCTGATTACTTCTGCCTACCTGCCTTCCTCACCCTCATCTGTCCCCTATCCCTCTTTTCTCTGTTCCTTCTACCCAGTTTCCCTTCCTTCTTATCCCTGTTTTAAGATCTAAATTTAGAACTTCCAATGGACTCTTCAAGAAGCTGGGTCATGGATTTGGTCAACTTCCCAGGAATCTTTTTCTATCTCCCTAAACACATTAGCCCTTATCTATTTCCATCCCTTTACCCAAATTGATTGTTCTTGAAACATGGATTCTTTAACATCAAATATAAAACTCTGTGTGTGTGTGTGTGTGTGTGTGTGTGTGTATCGAGTCCAAGGAGTCTGTGAGCCTTGCCTCCCCAGGGAAGTTAAGAACCACAGGTCTAGATATAATATAAAAGATGAATTCATTTTTATAAAATAAATACAAGGATGTGAGAAAGATAAAAATCATTTAAAATACTTCCAGTTTTCAAAGCACTCTTATACCCATAGGGGAGGCATCAAGGGGACTCTTTTGTAAATGTGGAATAGTGACCTGAGCTATGCTTCATCATATCAGCATATCAAATACACTGTTGAAAACTGCACAGAGCTGTGATAAGCTGTGTCCTACATTCCAGGGAATGTGCAATATTCTCAACGAGATGACAGATTGAGGGTTTTATCCAGAAACAAATTATCTTTGTTTGCTGCTGACCCACAGAAGTTCAAGTTTCTTGGGTTATGTGGACTTGGGAGGCATTTCCCTTTTGAAAAAGGGAAGTGCACCATTGCTGCCTCCAACAGATGCAGATTTTTGGTGGGTGTGTGCCTGATACATATGTGCCAAGTCCAAGAAATCATTTTGAGCAATGATCAATAATGATCTTGGATGCCTGGTATTCAATAGTCTGTGCAACACTGGCATCTTACTTCATATAGACTTCCTCATATCCTATACTCCACCCAGCCCTCCTGGCAGACTGGTTATTAGCCATTCAGAGCTTTAATTAAAACAAACCCAAGACATAAGATCACAGGCTTTCTTTAGAGGACAGCCCCACTTCAGAGACTAACAGAGGAAAGAAACTGTTCATGCCAAATGAAGGTTCCTTTCTCTTAGTAAAAGTGTACAGTTAAGGAAGGTCATGTAGAAGAGTGTGCATTCAATTTGAAGCAACACCAGAGAAAAGCTTTATCACCTAACAAAACCAGTGGATGGTGCTCTAGCCACAATAGAGTTGATAAAACAGAAGGAACTAGGTCTGAGGGACAAGGGCACTTGGATTGGGGACCCATCTGCTGCCTTAACCAATCAAGTGGTCTTGGTAATCATTTGACCTCTAACAATAATGGCCACCATTAAATGAGTAAGAGACTATCTATTGTTATCACACTTTAGCCTCAAAAGAGGCTGATGGAGGAAAAAAAAAAAAAGTGTTGACTTCCATTCTATAAAGAAGGAAACTCAGATGATGTGAAGTTAGGTAATTTGTCCAACATCATATAGCTCATATGTGGGGAGCATGGTTTCTATCTAACCTCAAAGTTTATAATCTAATCTACAACCTTCTACTGCTTCTTTCCAAAAAGTAATCAACAAATCTTTATACTTCTGGATATTTCTTCATGTTTTTCTTCTAAGCAGATGGTCATAATAATAGGATCTACCTTTCTGTGCATGAGTATATACTTACATTTGGTCAGGTACTGTGCTAAATAAGATGTTTTCTCAGAGATACAAATGAAGAAAGCATAATTATCCTTGTATTTGTCAGGGTTTTCCAGAGAAACAGAACCAATAGGATATATATATTGAATTGTCTCACATAATTACAGAGACTAAGAGGTCCCAAGATCTACAGTCCACAAGCTGAAGACACAGGAGGGTTAATGAATGGTATACATTCCAATCTGAATCCAAGTCTGAAGGCAGGAGAAAACCAATTTGTTAGTTTGAAGATAATCAGGTGGTGGGGTGGAGGGTAGAAAATTCTCATTTATTCAGCCTTTTTGTTCTATATAAGCCTTCAAAAGATTGGATGAGACCTACCCACATAAAGGAGAGGATCTGCTTTAGTTAGTCTACCAATTCAAATGTTAATCTCATCCAGGAACACCTTCACATACATAGTCAGAATAATGTACAACTAAATGTTTGGGCACCCAAGGACCCAGTCAAGTTGATACATAAAATCACGATCACAATCTCCCAAGTATTTAAGAGGAAGATGAGGTTCTAAGGAAGTTGTCTGATGTCATTTACCTGCAGGGAGGGAGATGCAATATACAAGCATAGGTTGCTAAAACCTAGTTTCCTTTTGGCTCCTCCTTCCTCCTACCCATACCCATTTGAGAAGGTTTTATCCTTCTTGATAGTGGCAAGAAATGGGGAAAGTAATCAGGGGAGAAAGTTATGTAATTCCTAGTAACCTAGGTAAATTTTCAAAGCCATGGGGTATGGATTATCAGCTCTATCATCTACTTGTCCTGCAGTTTCATTCTTTGAAAAGATGGCTCCAGCTGGAACAGGTAAGGTATTTAGGAATTACCAACATACACCTATTTCAATAATAACAGAATGAGATGAAACAAGAGATTATTAGCCAAGAGAGTCTCGAGCATCCATTGATTTATAACCTAAGTCCATCTCCTCATGGTCTTATCCTTTGTCTATTGCACATATACCTCAACCTTGCAAATTGTATTCTAGTACTTCCTCTAAGATGAAGTTAACTAGGTCATGTGATACTCTACACCTAATTATTGTTAACTTGATTTTCATTTCTTTTCAGTATATCATTAATATTAGGAGGAGGCTCATACCTGGGCAACTAGGAGTAATACCTAGTCTTTTGCTCAGTCTTTTCCAACTCAGTTGGAGCTATTGGTATCCAAAATGTTCTTGGCTTACACTTAGGGTCACAAAAATTTAAACACTCTATAGTGTTTTTGTTTTTAAAGATTTATTTATTTATATGAGAGAGAGAGAGGGCAGGGGAAGGGACAGAGGAAAGGCCCTGAGCCCAATGTGGGGTTCCATCCCAGAACCCTGAGATCATGACCTGAGCCAAAATTAAGAGTCAACAACTGGCTGATCAACCGACTGAGCCACCCAGGCTCTCCTCTATAGTGCTTTTTGTATTTGTGGTTTTCTAGCAATATTTCTAATTAATTCTAATGAATTTACTGATAATTCCTTCTACTTTTTCCAATTAAACTCAATATATTTTTCTTCTCCCATACCTTTCCTTCCATGTTATTCAACTCCAGAATTTAACCCTTCAGCCTCTTCGAGTAAAAAACCATGATAGCAATACCTGTCCTGCTGACTTCATGGGTCACAAAACATGCATGCAGGACCTGGACTTCCACGTTTTTTTTTTTTTTCATAATTTAATTTTAATTTTGACTAGATAATACATAGCAATGTTTTGTTTTTAAAGATTTTATTTTAAGAGAAAGAGAATAGAGTGAGAGATTGAGAGAGAGAGAGAGCATGAACTAGGGAGAGGGGAAGAAGGAGAAGCAGACTCTCCACTGAGCAGGAGCCTGATGCAGGGCTTGATCTCAGGACCCTGGGATCATGACCTGAGCTGAAGGCAGACACTTAACTGACTGAGCCACTCACGTGCTCCAATACATGCAATGTATTTAAAGGTTAAATAATTACTGATAAACCTGTAAAGAGAAAGAAACGCTCTACATCTGATTCTCATTCCCCTTAGGCAAAAAACTTTCAATTTTCCTTTAGTATTTTTGCTTGTTTGCCTGCTTTTTTCCTCCATTTTTGCAAATAACCAAGCTTTTTAGGCATCTGGCCAGGTAAACCTCTATGGGTCCCTTGGCTCAGTTTGCAGGCTTGCATTTAGTTCTATTTTCTGTATGGTTCTTCACTCCATATCCATATCCCAGCTATGTCATATCCCCACCTATGAAGCCTCTTGGTTGCAGCCTTTCAGGAGAGTAAACTTTTCAGGAGAATAAACCCATTCTTTGTAAATAAAGTTCTGTTGGAACAGTCATGTATTATTTCTGATTGCTTTTGCATTATAAGTACAATAGTTGCGACAGACATTTGATGCACAAAACCTGAAATATTTATTTACTATTTGGTCCTTTAGAGAAAGTTTTCCAGCCCCTATACTTAAAGACACTTTCAATCAATCCACCTATTTCTAACTCCTCTTGTGCTACCGACATCAAAATTACCCTGTGACTTCTATTCCTGAAACTTTTCAGGAATCTGTGGGACAGTATGAATCAACCTACTTCTTACCAGTATTTCACCATGACATGTACTTGATTTCTGTTTTCTCCTCTCCAATTTGTCAGTTATCACTTCATCTTCCAAAAAAATTGTTGATATCTCTGCTGCTATTTTAACTCACATTCTCCTTATTTCTAACGGTTGAAATTTTTTTTTTTTTTTACTTATCTTACTGTCATTTTGATGGTGTTCGGGAATTTATCAGTTGGTACTTTTCAGAAAATAATAAGCCACTAAGGTATTTCAAGCAGAAAGGAATTTAATTTAGGAAATATCTATGTTTAGAACAATGTGGTAAGGGCTAGTGTTTCCAAGATCAAGTAAAGTCTCTGCTTGTTCTCAGGCTCTTAGCTTTCAGAGGTAGGAAGTTGCAGGAAGCACAGGAAACCATCTGCAGTGATTTTATGATCCTGAGTTAGGTGCAACACTGCAAATCACCTAGAGACCATAGACCCACTGAGGCTCCATCTCTACACATTCTTGCCAAAGGACCTATAAAATGTCTGTCTCTTTTCTACATTCCACCTAGCCTGGAAACACTTCGGCAAGGGATTCTGTTAACTGTGTTCCTGGCAGGGAGGGGGGCAGGAGGTTCAGAAGTAAATGACACTGCATTTACAGAGGTCTAGGGCAGAGAGCTAGCAGAGATGAGCGAGCGATTTCAATCTGCCATAAATAATTTTCCCACCCACCCCCACCATTTCCTCTCCACCATCAAGGTTTCTGCAAAACCACTGCTGCCTGCCTACTAGACGGACATTGCATTCTAGGTCCACAGACACAGGTAGGAATTCTTACCATGGTATGACCCTGGGCAAATCATTCAGCCTTGGCTTTCCCTGGTCAGATTGGGAGAAAAAAAAAAAAAAACTACTTTATGAATGCTGGGAAGGGAAGTAAGATAGTGCATGTTAAATGTTTAATAAACTGTAAAATGCCACACAAAATGAAAGCAGAACTATGTAGACAAATTAATTCTGGCTTCTGTTTCTGACTCCAAAGAATAGCAATGTACATCTCCAGGGAATATGTCTACTTGTCAATCTCATCTTGGACTACTTTTTATCAATTCTTTTTTTTTTTTTTTTTGGTTAAAAAAAAAGCTATCTTAAACCCTAAATGTAACAAAATGTCACCACTATACTACATTTATTTCATTCTTCATCAGCCTATGGCAGATGTTCTGACAGATAATGAGAAGCCTGAACAGCTCTAAGACTTGAGCAAAAGTGGCTCAGATTCTACTTTTTACTACAAAGCCTTGTGTCTGTGTAGGTTACCAGATGTCGTTATTTTTATAATTCCAACTGAGGTTTCTTATTGGCAATATCAATCTCAAGTTTTAAGTATATGTTAGAGCCCCAAATAAATTTGTTAATATCTGTAGTGAAATAATAAAAACCAGCACTTTAACCAATTTGAAAATAGTTCCATTCTTCCCTTTTCAAAGCTAGTTTTCTGCCTTGGTTAGAACTACTTAAAATGTGTAGCAGGATGATGACCCAGTGGAAATTAAATTCGTTTTATGTTCACTCCTCTTTAGATAGATGGGCCAGAAAACTATGTTGGAGTCATGGGAAGCAGATTCTCTTAGAAGGATGAAGATAGAAGGCTTTTAAATTACTGAAAATAACTTTATTCAGAAGTGTGAGGATTAGGGTCATCAGACCATTATCAAAAAGAAGGGAAGAAGACATATTCAAAATCTGTGTGCGTTCAGAATTTAAAAGGAAAGAAGTCCCAAACTGTGGGAAGATCCTTGGAGGGGAAGAAAACAGGATGGTAATTCTGGGTTCACATGAAGACAGATGCATGAACCACTTCATAGATTCTCTGTCAAGGCTTATACCCCAGGAATCCCTATCCTGGGTATGGTCCATTGACCCATGGGGACAGGCAGTCCATGAGATCCAAACTATATGTATAATATAGTAAGACACTATTTGCCTCATCCCCTTATTTTAACATTTGCTCACATGGTGCAAAAACCTTAGTGGGAGAAACCACTTACTAAGCCTGAATCAGGGCAGTGTACCAAACTACTGGTACTTAGGACATTCTTCATAGATATATGCTTACATTATAAAAATGCCAGTTTTGTTTAAGGATGCTTTGAATGAGCAGTATAAAGTAATATCTTTATTAAACATTAACCCTCAGGTACATGTCTTTTTAATATTCTGTATGACAAAGCGGGAAATACCCACAAAACATAGCTACTGCCTATGGAAGAGTGATGGTTATCTGAGAGAAGAGCGCTTTGTGATTCTTTGATTTGGTAGCTGAACCAGCTGCTTTTGTTTTGGAATACCCTCTTTGCTGGAAAGAATGACTGATAAACAATAGTTACTTTGACTTGAGTAGTTGATGGATATTTTCTCAAAAATGAATGAACCTAGGAGGCACTTTGGTGGTTTGGTTAAACATCCAATTCTTGATCTCAACTCAGGTCTTGATCTCTGGTTCTGAGTTCTTTAAAAAAAAGAGAGAGAGAGAATGAAGCTAGAGTGACACATCCAGGTTTGCCAGGGACTTCCCTGGTTTTAGTGCTGGAACTCTAGGACTTTCCCAGGAGCCCTTCAATCTTGAGCAAATTGGAATTGTTGGTTACCCTAAGGGAACCTGCCATTTCAAGGAAAATACTGACAGTATTTGTTGTTGATGATAAAATTTTGAGCTTTTAAGCAAAAATAGCGATTTTGGAAAACGTATTGACCACTGTGAACCTGACAGCTTTCCCACATTTCAAGACTTTTTTGACAAGATGAAAATAGTATTAGTAAATGTGATATTTTAAATACTTTATAATGAAATATTATAAATGTTTGGAAGATCTGCATATCTCCATGAACCAACATTTTCCAAATGACCAATGCATGATGTTATAAAGTTTTATATTGATAAAACACCCATTTAAATAAGAGAAGTAAGAGAGTGCTTAAGTAAGTCCAAGAGAAATCAAGGAATTTTAATAAAACAGAGTACAGTTATTGAAAATAATAGCTATAATGGTAGAAATATCTGAGCTGTAGTGCTTCAAAAGCCTTAGTCATAACTCTAATGGGAATGAGTAAGGGACACCAAATTAACTTAGGGACAGAGCCATCTTCTCCCCAAAATTGATGAACACATGCTTCTCTATCTTCTTTGTCAAATTAGTTCTATGATGACATTTCTGAAGACAGTAGGCTTATCACTTTAGGGATTGCATAATGTGAAGGAAACCTAACAACAACATTTTTGTCTTGTCCTTTAGAAATAAAAATTGTAAATTCATTTCCTCCCTTCTTATCTTCTACTTCATCTGCCTTGTCAGTTTTCAATCCTGGATCAACCCAAACTTCTACTTTCTCTGCCTCTACTCTGCAACTGCTGAGTACAGCTACAAATGATTTCATAACTATGCCAACTGGCATGATGAGCAGTGCATAGTTTGTAAGACCAGCTATGCCCACTGGCTCTTCAACAATTCCTTACTTTGCCCTTGTTAGAAAACTTTCTCATTCACATTTAGTTATTTTAAATCAGTATCCTTCCATTCTATGACAGATTATTTTAAAGGTAAGTTCTACATCAGTGTTTCAAGGAAACACTATATTCAGAAGAACTCAGTTAACTAGGTTGATGAAAAAGGATCCTGAGAACACATATTTTTTAGAAACACTCGACCAAACAAAAGAAGATAGACTTCTTTTCTGCAGGACCTCTAAGCAGGACTTCACCTGGCTTACATACATTAAGACATTAACGAGGGTCAAAATGTCTTCCAAACTTCTGACTACATTGTTCTTTGTTCGCAGAGCCTCTAGGACACTTGTGTTCCACAATACACATCTGGGGAAGTATTTATTCCCTCTAGCCATCCCTGCTTTTATTTCTCCTAATTATTTGCTTTCTAAATCGGTAATGGCTTTCTAATCACTTCCAGTTAAATATTTATAGTCCTAATATACAGTACACTAGAATGGTGAAGCACATGGATGATAGAATCAGACATCCTAGGTTGGATTCTTGACTTAGCCCCTTACTAGTTCTCTGAGCTTGAGAAAATTACTTAACCCCTCTTTGTGTTATAATTCTCATCTTAAAATGGGAACACTAATTGTACTTATTTATATTGTAAAGATTAAAGGAAACATATAGAGAGTTTTTAGAAAACATGGTAAATACTGTGAAAATGTTAGCTATCATAATTATCTATTTGATATAGTTAGCTTTTGGAGAGAAGAGACCAGTCTTAATTCAGTTCTATAGCCCTTTTCCATTGCACGATTCCTAGAACAAACCATTAACCCCCAAAAAATTTTTTAAGATTTTATTTATTTATTTATTTGACAGAAAGAGAGAGCGAGCACATGCGGGGGAGTAGCAGGCAGAGGGAGAGGAAGAAGCGGGCTCCCTCCTGAGCAGAGAGCCTGATATGCCCCTGGGCCCCAGAACCCTGGGATCATGACATGAGCTGAAGGCAGATGCTCAATCAACTGAGAAACAAAAAAAACAAAAAAACAAAAAAAAAAAAAAAAAAAACTTAATCAATAGTAATACCTACCATTCTTATAGAATTTTACAATTTACAGTATACTTTTACTTTTGCACATACTAACTCATCGCATTGTTACAAAATCTTACTAGATAGCCAAAATAAGAATTAATATTTTTGTTTTCCTCTAAGGATGAAAAAGAGAAGCAACAAATTGAAATAAAACAAAATGAAATTAGACAATTTCCCCAAGATTACACAGGTTAATATAGGCAAAATTAGAGCTAGTACTCTGGTTTTCAACAATTATCTAACACTCCATCTAGCATTCTCTGAAAGAAATATTATAGAAAGTATTGAGACATCCCAAGGGGTGCCTGGGTGGCTCAGTGGGTTAGGACCTCTGCCCTCAGCTCAGGTCTGCCCTCAGATCCCAGGGTCCTGGGATCGAGCCGCGCATCGGGGTTTCTGCTCCGCAGGGAGCCTGCTTCCCTCCTCCCTTCTCTCTGCCTGCCTCTCTGCCTCCTTGTGATCTGTCAAATAAATAAATAAATAAATCTTAAAAAAAAAAAAAGAAAGTATTGAGACATCCCAATGTGACAAAACAATGTTCTGTCATAGACGAAATTATTGCAATTGAAAAAATAATCTGACTTTTAACTTCTTAAATGTGTATTGTTTACTTGAGATAGAAGAGCCATCTAGAATAAAAATTATTTTAAACAATAAGAATAAACAATTTCAAGATGGCATTTGGTTCTGAACAAAGAATGGCAATTTGAGTTTTATTTGGCATACAAGGCAGAAAGGCATACAAGATGAATTACAGTCTCATTCTCTGAGTATAAATGGAATGTCCCAAATCAAACTGCTCTTTTGAATTCTATGAAGAAATTTAGAAACAAATTAACCATGTGGAATATCAATAAATGCACTTCTGTTGAGGGGGCTAAACTCCTGGGCTGAGGGACATCGAGACATGAGAAATTACTGCTTGTTAAAATGGGCAAGATGCTCTAGTATGATGCCATTTTGCTTGTGAAGCATTATCCAACCAATATCATATCTGTCAGCCCATATCTGTCCCTAGAGAATGGCACTTAATATTCTACAGAACACTTGGTTATATGCTTTGAACCCTTGAACCAAAATACTCCCTTTTCCTCCTTATCAGCTTCTTAGGTGTTCATCTTGAGATTTCTGCTAGTATCCATCCTCACCCATTTTCTCTTTGGCCTTCCAGACTCTGAACAAGAAGTACTACCAGAGGGGCACCTGGGTGGCTCAGTGGGTTAAAGACTTTGCAGTTGGCTCAGGTCATGATCCCAGGGTCCTGCATCGGGTGCGGGGGGGGGGGGGTTGTCTCTGCTCAGCAGGGAGCCTGCTTCTGCCCTCCCACCCGCCCCCGCTCTCTCTGCCTGCCTCTCTGCCTACTTGTGATCGCTGTCTGTCAAATAAATAAATAAATAAATAATAATCTTAAAAAAAAAAAGAAGTACTACCAGATGTCAGACACAGTAGCTGTCCAGGCCATCCTGCCAATTTTGATGCTTACATCTTGATTCTGGACTCTTCACCTTACCTACTGGTCATCTGAGATATGCTGAACCTGGGCTTGGTTTTTTTTATCTATCATCTATCTATCTATCTACCTATCATCTATCTATTTTAAAATTTTATTTACTTATGCATACATACATACATACATAGCTGTAGGATACTTTATTCTATGCCAGGGGTTGGCAAACTATGACCTATTGGCCAAATCTGACTTACAGCTTATTTTTGTAAATTGAGTTTTATTAGAATACAAACATCTTCATTCATTTTTGTATTTTCTGTGGCTACTTTTGCCATATAAAAAAGGAGTTTCTTTTTTTTTTTTTTTTTTAAAGATTTTATTTATTTACTTGAGAGAGAGACAGTGAGAGAGAGCATGAACGAGGAGAAGGTCAGAGAGAGAAGCAGACTCCCCATGGAGCTGGGAGTCTGATGCGGGACTCGATCCCGGGACTCCAGGATCATGACCTGAGCCGAAGGCAGTCGTCCAACCAACTGAGCCACCCAGGCATCCCTAAAAAAGGAGTTTCTTATTCGCAACACAAACCATATGGCCCACAAAACTTAAAATACTTACTATGTAGACCTTTAAAGAAAAACTTTGCTGACCACTCTACTATACTAACAGAAACCCCAAATGTGGTATTTTGTTCATATTGTTTCTGTCTTCCTGACCTTCGAGCCAAGTCCAATATCACCCACAGCTGTCCTGGCCTGCCCTATCCGGAGATGACAACCCATTAGTTGGCTATCACTGATGATTAGGTAGCAGAGGTCTATTAGCAATATCTGTGTTGACTTTTCTTTCAGGATTATGATTCTACTAGGAGAGGCATCTTGACTAGTGCTTCTTCTGTGTTCTCCTATAGAGATATTACTGCAAAATTTGGTTCATCTCTTGCTTCCATTATTCTTTAACTTTTGATTGCATCAAGAGGAAACAGATTCTTCTTGATGACATAAGCTCTCCTGAGGTACTCAACCTAGGATATCTCCCTTGGGTAATACCCATGACTTCTAATTTTTTTTTTTCCTCAGTCCTCTCCTGGTTTCTGAAAACTCTTGACCTTGAAGAAATTCTCAGGAAAAAAAAAAAACATAGTATCTCAAGTGCCAGTGTAGGTGTGAATGAATGAAGGCCAGTTTAATATGTTGGCTTTTCTAAGGTGGTTGTGCTTTAAGAGAGCTTATTGTCTATGAAAAGTAATGGTCCATTTGTTCTTAGTTCAAGAGGGAAACTTCTTAGCAACCTTCAGATTTCATTACAAAGCAGCCACTTGCTATTTTGTGTGTAACGACCTAGCTATCACCAAGACTTCTACCAATAGCCTCAGTGTGGCCATTAATTCTGCTAACATCTAGCCTTGATTCTTTCCAAACTTCGTCTCCTACCAAGGGAATGTACTAGTCACTTCTACAACCTTTCCACTTAACAATCCTCTTTTCCTAGCTGGAGAACAACCCATTTCTTTCCATGAACTGATGCACTTCATGAAGTTGTTTCTCCCAGATTACATACACTAAATGTAATATTCTTATGGGTAGGAACAAGTTATTATTAAGCTTTGAATCTTCATGGGCAAGTACAACGCCCAGGAATGAAAATAAATAATCCCTACCAATTAAATGTAGTCTTTCATGTCCTGAACTTGTTCAAGCATAACAGCACATTCATCCTCAGCTCTGCCTGCTTCACCATCTCCATTCAGGGCCATTCTTCACAATCCAAAATTGGCAAAGGAAGAACCACATCTCTTGTACTTGTAAGGTGAATTATTTCAGAAGTACTTTTCATTCATTTTGAACATCTTGGTGTTTTCTGTATGAATTGGTTATATGTAAGCCTCCTCGAAGGAGGTTTCCAAGCATTCTGTTTCCTTTTTATCATACTTCTCCGTTTAATACAATGCTTTAAAAACAGTTCATGTTCTTCTAGTCTAAGATCTATCTTAAAATCACAAGTTTGACTGAGGTGTTTCAAAGATGTTTCTTCTGTCAAAAAATGACTCATTTCATGCTACTTCTGATAACATCGCACACTTTGTAGAGCATTATTCTTTGTATCTTGTAAGGTTTGTCTCAGAACTATGACAACTGCCTCCTAATACCTCTAGTTGCTTCCAACTTTAATACATTCTTCACATAGCCACCAGAGCTAACCTGCTAAAGCTGGAACAGGTTGGAATGCCCTGACCCTTCATACCTACTTGACCAAGTACTTGTTCTTCAGGAATCCCCTCATATCTCCATGAAGTCCTCCTAAACTTTCTTATCAAAATAATGTCCTTGTTCCCTAGAACTCCATGGCACTGCACATCTTCATGACAGCAGATTTGAAATTCTGAAGGAACACACATACATGGATACATAGAGACCAACAGCCAAATAAAAAAGAAGGTATCAATCATCAATTGAACCAAAGCATTACATCCCAATTCAGAACTATAATAATATTTGGTTGCAGCTTATAGATTAGTCCCTGGGCCTAAGGAGGGCCCTCTCAACTAAGTCTCAATAGAACTTCCAAATAGGTAATGAGGAGAAAGAGTACTGACAAGACAGTGGGGATCTCTTGTGGCAGGTCTTGACTCAAAACCCTCTTCAACCTAACCCCCATTCACAGAAGAAAATGAGAAAGTGGAAAAGGGTCTCAGGTATATGCATGACAATTTGACATAAAACAAACCTACCATCTAGCAATGAGATCCAATTGGCATCTCATGATCTTACCAGTTCAATCAATATTTTCTATTTTAGAATTAGAGGAGTGGGCACATGACCTGACCACGGGGGATAGAAATCTAACTCTTGCTCTTCTATTTTCCATATTTTTACCCTGTTTGCCTGTGGGAATTTATAGCCAAAGCCATTTTCCATGACAGGCTTGACTGCCTCTTTGGAGAAGGAAAACAAGGTAATATCAGAAAAGTTGGGCTCCCATAACATTTACCTGTTTCTTTGTGCTCCAGGAACTAGAGCCAATGACATTTTATTTCTTGCTCTCCCAGGTTGCTAAAAGTGGGATATATAGGACATTAATTAAGTTAGCTCCAAGATCACATTATATCCTGGGCAATATTTAACTATAATTCTATTTCCCATCTCAAGTTATACTCACTATATATTGGGATAATATCTTTTAAAGTTTATGAATCTTCTCTTCTCTAATATTTATTGAGCTTAATCCCACTTTACACTCAGAAGTCCTCCTGAGCTTTGGCATTTAATCAGGTTTTCTGAAGTTACATAATGATCATTGCATGATAGTGTGGCTCAAGCCACACCACGTCAAAGGTATACCAGTATCTTAAGTTCGAGTCCCCTCAAACTTCCCCCAGAAAAATTAAATCCAATTGATAAAAAACACCTGTTCTGGTTGTCCCAGAGTTATCAGAGTCCCATAGAAAATAATTTCTCCAAATTTATATTTCTCTTAGTCATTTAATTAGACATAGCCACAGATTACTTCATTCAGATGTTTGCTCAAACTTCATATTAGAATTCTTTGTGGGTATCTCTCTCTCTTTCTAATTACACTGGACATTCATAGAGGGCAGGGACTATTTTATTTATTTTGGTATTCCTCAGAGATCTGGCATGGTGCCTTCCATTTGGTGGGCACAAGATACATGGCTGTCAAGGAGATAATGCAGGAGGTTTTCAATTGTTATGTTGAATTCTCTGGATTTGGTCTAATGTTTTTACTACGATGAAATGGCAATCCCAAATTATTGAGAACTTTGGAAATGAGATGCTTTCCCATATGAGTAACTTTTCTTCATCATCATGAACCATATGATCATTGGTTCTATTGGCCATCAAAAAGATCCAGAAGGTTCCAGGGATCAGATACAGCACCACAATCTAACTCAGTGGAGTGCCCAAGAGAGGCTAGAAAAAGAGGAAAAAGGGGTTCCCATCCAAAAAGAAGATTGTTATTGTGTGCTTTTGTGCATTGAAAAACACAACAGCGAGGCTTGATTCATTTCAGAAATGATGCCTGATTTGATAGAACTTTCAACTCTCCCACTTATTCATTATAGATAGCTGTGTAAAATGATTACCCCAAAACTTGGTGCCTAGAACAACATGTATTATCTCACAGTGTCTGTGAGTCAGGAATCCAGGTGCAGCTTAGCTGGGTCCACTGGCTCAGGATGTCTCACAGGCAGTAATCAAAGTGTCAGCCTGAGTTGTAGTCATCTCGAAGCTCTACTGGGGAAAGAGATGCTTCCAAGCTCAGTCACATGGTTGTTGGCAGGATTCAGTTCCTTGCTAGTTATTAGACTGAGGGCTTCTGTTCCTCTGGCTGTTGGCTGGAGGCCACCCTCAGAGCCTTTCTACCTGAGCTTCTCCAGAGATTAGCTTCCAAGATGGCAGCTGGCTTCATCAAAGCAAACAAGCAGGCAGTACCAGAGAGACTGCAAGTGGGACAGAAGTCACCATGTCTTTGTAAACTAATCTTGGAAGTAACATCCTGTCCTTTCTGCCATTATACTATTCATTAGAATTGAGTCACTGCTCTCAAGGGGAGGAGATTACACAAGGGCAGAAAACCAGGAGGCAGAGATAATTAGAGGCCATTTCAGAAGCTGCCTACCATATCCACATTCAAATGTAAATATGTGCCTACAGCATTTAGCCTTCTTCCAGTGCCCTGTCCCTTTCTTGCTCATCTTATGCTATTCAGGACCAAGATCAAATACCTGGCACTCTTAATAACCAGGCGAGAGCCTCTGTGGTTCCTCAGCCACAGTAGGGGTAACATTTCATTCCATCAGCCAAACCATCCCACCAAGGAGCTACCCTGCATTATTTCCTTTTAGATTCTGAAGAACTTTAAATGTTTAAATGTTTTAGTCTCCAGTTCAAACCACACTCGTGGTTTCCACTGGAGAACAGAGTTACAAACACTGTTGAAATAGAGACTTTGACATTAATATCATTTCCATTAAGTTTTTCTTCACGAGCAAGAGAGTAAGGAGTAATGTAATGGTCGCCTCTAAATTTCTTTTTGCATTTTTTTTAATTACATATATTGTATTCCTTCTTTCTCAGGGCAAAAACTCAAAACTCAAAACTGTCTATATGCGGAAATCCATCTCCACCAAAACGAAGATTTTATTCCAAAGTGTTATCATATAGAAAGGAACGCTTCTGATAGAGGTCTTTGTGTTTGCTTGCTCTCTTCAGCACAATGAAATGAAGATCAACTTTACTGCAACCTAAGCCAAAAATAATACTAATGTTCCTTCCATTGCATCGTTTCCCACAGAGCCATGCAATAAAAGCTCTTCATCCTCACATCCTCCCTGTTATCTCACAAATGACTGAAAGGGACAGTCTGAGCTCATATCAATGCCGGCTTCCAAATCCTAGGCCACCCCTAATAATCTTCTTATGCTATATTAGTCCTTCAGCCACAGCCCAAAGAGCAGAGAAGTAAAGGGAAGTCAGCTCTGGGATACAAGGAAGAACTTCCAAAATGTCTTTGACTCACCTAATGAAAGATTATTTTGAAAGGATAAATAATCATTGCAATAAGCCAGTTTGCTTCTTCACAGATCAGTCCCTCCATTGTCCCAACCTAATTAGAGTAATTTGTATTTAAGGCGATATTGATTTTCCATAATGGTTTTTCCTTGTTATTACACACATGACAACATTCTCCGTACTTAACCTGGACAACAGTTTTATTGACTGATGTGTGGAAACTCTTGCCCAGAAGTCTACTGCTGGCACCGAAGTCTCAAGAAGAGAGGAGTTCAAGTTGCTGTTCATGGTGTTATTGAATATATAAATAAACCATGGAAATAGCAGAGTGCCAAGAAAGGGAGGGTTACATTTGTCTGACCTTGTTGGAACCGTTGTGCTATGGGATTCAGCTGCTCAATTAAAATAAGTTTTGTTGGTCTTCCTCTTGGCTGGGGGCCTCCTGTGCTCACTGAATGGTAACTCTGGCCCATCCCGGGAACAGGTAAAATTGAAAAGTCTTTTTATTTCCATAGGCTTAAGCCAAACCCCTCAAAACAGGCTATTCCCGAGCTGAGCTGGAGCAGGGCTAATGCCGCGGTTGGCAGCCCATGCGCGGCCCCTCCTTGACGAGCCGGCCGCAGCTCTTATCCACTTCAGCTGTCTTTTAAAAGCCTCCTTCTCACAAAAGACAGAGCTGATCTCAAGGGCCTGGGAAAATAGAAAATTCTCACACTTTGATGGGAAACACTGTCAAGCCCGAAACTCTGTAGTGAAGCATCAGACACCAGCAGCGTGTACTCACAGATAAAGTGAGGGGATGGGTCTATGTAGGAGACACGAGAACAACAAAATTAAAATAGACCAGGAAGCTGGAGTTTTAAATGTTGGAGAAGGAACTCAGACCAGTTCACTCTTCAGAGAGTGTCCGGCCGATGTTCTAGTCATTTATGAACAAGGGCGTATCTTTTTCTTCTTTTCTTCTTGACTTCTAAATAGATTTTTAGGATGTGTGTATGTGTGTGTGTGTGTGAGAGAGAGAGAGAGAGAGAGAGAGAGAGAGATTTCTAAGCCTGATCCCTTCGACATTTTTGCTAGGGGTCAGAAAATAGATCTCCTTCCTGGTAGAAATGAATATTAACTGTGAAAAGGTAGAGTTCTTGTCTTGCTCATTTCTGGTATTTGGTTTTCTGGTTTTGGTGAGCACGCCATCCGAACAAAGCCACAGCTCGGAGAAAGCGTACCACTTGAAGTAGTTATTATCAGGTTGTTTTAAGTATTCATATTTATATCCCCCCTGAGAGGCTGACAGTTTGCATCAGTTCACCTATGTGTTTATGTAGTTCTTATCACCAAAGCACTCTAAAACTCCAAGGATAAAGACAACGTACTCTACCCACACCAGGTAATTAGGATGAGTTGTCCCTGCTGATCGACGGAAAAATCAAGAAACATCATAGGCAGGGGTGCCTGGGTGGATCAGTGGTTAAGCCTCTGCCTTTGGCCCAGGTTATGATCCCAGGGTCCTGGGATCGAGCCCCACGTCGGGCTCTCTCCTTGGTGGGGAGCCTGCTTCTCCCTCTCTCTCTACCTGCCTCTCTGCCTACTTGTGACCTCTCTGTCTCTCTCTGTCAAATAAACAAATAAAATCTTAAAAAAAAAAAGAAAGAAAGAAAGAAATGTCATAGGCAATGACTTACTTTTGGGCAAATGCCCTTTAAAGAGATTTTAAATTCTATAAGAAGCAGGTTTCAAAAGCATATTAATATACATGACAACGCATCACACAGCAAAGATAGT
The DNA here is from genome assembly GCF_022355385.1 of Mustela nigripes. Lineage (NCBI taxonomy): Eukaryota > Metazoa > Chordata > Mammalia > Carnivora > Mustelidae > Mustela > Mustela nigripes. The sequence continues at coordinate 23,131,394 of NC_081562.1, forward strand.
GTTTGAGCTTTCAAATGTTCTGGGACTGCATCTTCCAACAGAAATTGTGATTTCATTAGCGTTTACGACTAGCCTTCCAGAGACGTTTGCCAAAGGGATGAAAGCAGCAACACAAAACAAAACAAAACAAAACAAAACAGCAGCCCTCCCACAGGCCAGCACATAGGTGCTAATTAGTGATCGTTTTTCCTTTACAGGCAATGGCCCAGGATGCAGGACTCAGGACCATAGACCTATTTCCATTATGCCTAGGAAAACAACAAACACGTTGAATGAGAGGAAAATTTTACTTTGTGGAGGCTTTATGTCAACTAATGGCCTACAAAGCTACAAGGAGCTATTCTGCTGAGGATTCTGAGAAGTTATTTTCTACAGAGGAAATCAGCCCCTGCCTGAGTAAGGTGAGCCTGAATTTTCCAGCAATGAGACTGTTTCAAAACAGAATTGATGAGTTGCAGAGGGAGGTAGGAGCAACATTCCTGGGGTAAAAATAAAAATAAAGTTTTGGCTCACTCTCTCTCTCTCTCTCATGAATCTATGCTAACTTAGCTACCCAAAACTCCTAATTTTCCAGAATAGATTCTTCAGTGAATCAATCAATACCAGCGGGACCCATTTATTCACCATGTGAATTTCTTATCTCATTTCCTTCTCATTATAACTCTGTGGAGGAAGGCATTATTACCCCCACTTTTCAGATGGGCAAGATAAGACTCTGTGAGGTTGGATCACTTCCCTAAAGTCACACAAGTATAACATGAGCAAGGCAGACCTAAACCAAAGCCTTTGACTTACTCAAATGCAAGTTCTTTATCCATCTGAAAGATGTATGAAGGTAAGACCAACCCTGGCCCCAGATGTTGCCTGGAGCCTGGACAAATTGCATTGTTTGAATGACTAAAATCCTATTCGATACTGCTGAGCAACTTATAAGTAGGTTAATTAAATAACTTATCTCTTCACTCCACCTGATACTGTGAGAGATGGGGGCTCAAGGAACCTTTGAAGCCCTACTGTTCATTCCATAATGATATACTGGACACCTACTGTGTCGAATACAGTGCCAGTTGCTGAACCTTGGGAAGAGAAGCTTCTCAGCTGGTTTGCTCTCTTTGGCCTATGGCAGTGCTTCTGGGCAGAAGGTAGAATGGTAGAATCCGTGTTCATAGATGAAAAGTGGAGAGAGAAAGAAACAGGATTTGGAGAAGGAGGAAGTTGCGCTATTGAAGAAGACAGGAGTGGGACTGGCTAAACCTTTGAAAAATATATGCATGACTAACTATCCTTTGAATTTTGAAAAGGGCACATTTAGAAAAGGGCACAAAGCATGTTGTGCACTGGGAATACACTTCTTTCTAAGTGATGATTTAGGATGGAGTAGTAAAACATAGTCCCAGAAGTTTGGGTTATGTTCAGGAAAGCAGCACTGGAAAGGGTTATTGGGGCAAACCCATGATGTTCGTTTGAAGCAGCCATCAAATATGAGATCCACGTACTTTGTCAAGCTATCTCTAAGGGTCAGCTCAGAAACAGATCCCCGGATCCAGCCAGTAGCAGTCTGATCCTAAGTGAGAAGCCTTGTTTTCATGTTCTTAGTTATACTCACTTGGAAAAACAGGAGAGGCTTCACAGTTGGGATACCCATCACCATTGTAGGTTTTTGCATTAAAATTAGTCTAGAGGTAAATCCCAAGGTTAGTTTACGTGTGAGGAACTAGAAGGAGGGATATGGATCAGAGGGTGTTGAAATATGGGAAAGAATCCTCCAGAAGGGCCTGAAACAAGGCATGGAAGAAGCTCATTTATTTTGTGGACACATGTGGGAAGTTTCAGGAATGCTTTGGGCCCAGTCAGTGGGTTTGTGTCCTGACCTACCTGTAGAACTCTAAGCTAAAAACGCTGATCTGAGTAGAATTTCCAGCCATCCTCATGTCTTTGGAAAACCATGAAGAAGACTGCTGTACATAATCCATGGAAGCTGTTGTAAGTGACCGTAGTCACCACTTTTGCAGTACCTTACAATTTTTTGGACTTTCTAATTCATTTCCCCTCACACCATTTCATCTCTCTTTGCACCTCCATCCCACCCTGTCAGGTGTGTGTGAATCCATGAATGTGCTCCCTAGTCATCATACTCTTTTCCCCTTCACTTGATGCCCAGCCTCCGAGAAGAGCACTTTGGTCAGGCTTATTTTACTACCACAAACCACCTCCTGGATTAGGTGTTTTCTATTCTACCCTACCATTCAGATTCTGCAACATGGAAGTCCAAAGAATCACTCTGGGAATTTTGAGAATAAAGGAAGGAATAAAACTGATTCACAAAACCAGAATTTCTTTGGGGCAAAAGAGTTGGAAGGCAATAGGCAGGAAGCATCCATAAGTAAACAACTTCATCCCTTTATGCAACGTATGCAAGTAGGCAAGATAAATCCCAATGCAGAAAATGCAACATTTTAGACTACTCTTGTAGGCACCACTGACCCCAGTGAATCCCTGGACAATGCCACTTATTAACTATTTCAAGAATTGCCTGTGGAGCCAACAGAACCAAGTGATTTCTACCTACTGGCCTTGTGAGAATGTAACTAAAATCATGGAGTGCCCAAACCTGGGACCATCACCATTAGAATGGTCAGCTTTAGGCCTTTGGGATGACCAGCACTGACAATGACACAGAGGTCTTCTGACTTCAAATGATCAGAAACAAGGACCAATGCACATGGTTTCCCAGGGATTAGCAGTCCTGGAGTCAACATGGAAGTTGAGTCAACATGGAAGTTACCCCATGGAACATGGAAGTTGAGTCAACATGTTGAGTCAACATGGAAGTTACCCCATGATTAAATGCTCAGTGAGGTCATCACAGAAAAAATGTGGTGAATTACCAAGGAACTGTATTCTGTTTGCATAGAGAAATGCTTTCTAGTGAAATGTTCATGACTTCCTATCAATAATCTATAAGCATATTATTGGAGATGCAGCTTGTTCTCATTCCTGATGAGAAGGGTCGGAGTTCAGAGCTGTAACATAACAACATTCTATGCCAACCTCCTTCCTTCTGCCTATTCTTTAGCAATAACCTAACCAAGTAAGAAGCACTCATAGTATGTTGCTCACAGTTCTATGGGCTCTCAAAACTCATGTCTATTTAATGAGTCTGTTTCTTCACTCAAGGTGCCAGAGTATGCTTGAGTAATATTAACCGGGGCACATCTCCTCAAAATGAGAGCATGGTTCTATGCTACAGCTCCAAAGGCAGACACTGAAATTCATTCACTTGTTCGGCAGATATTTGGTAATGTCTTCTATAAATATTATGCCCTTTTCTCAATGCATGAGATACAATGATAAGGAGATATACATGCCACTGAGCCTCATCAGACTTAGAGTCCAGCTAGGAAGACAACCATGGAGTAGTTTTGAGTGCTCTAATTACCATCAGGTAAAAACCAAAGGTCAGGGTATACAGAATTAGTCTGGGAGCTTAAGTACCTTCCTGCCCCACCCCCACCAAAAGAATATCTATGTAAATTAAATTTAAATGGAGACCACGAAGTGCGGGCAAGAGGGTTCTAGGCAGAAGGTCTAGCATGTTGCCCTTCTGTGAGGATTTCACTCCTCTGTAGTGTTTCCTCTTGAGCAACACAGAAAGTTTATCAACAAGGAGGAGGGGACAGGGAAGATGGAGCACTCTATCTTGAGATGACTGAGACACATATGTCAAATGAAATCCTTGCCAATAGCGTTCCCTTTGTACCTTAATTAATGTGTGTTGAACACGTTTCTATCTTTTGCTCAGATCTGTGTCCATGTCCAACATTTCTGGGCAGCTTCCGAAACGGTGATAGGCAGACTTCTGACAAAAACAGTTGTTTCTGTTTTTTTTTTTTTTTTTTTCTTTCCTCTTCCATTAGCCATGGCCTCTTGCCATGTTGAGTCTCACAAATGGACACAAACCAATCAATCACCCTTATAAAAATGTCAAAATTCATCCTTCCCTACTGTGAAATGAATACACTGACCTTAACACAAATGTAGAAATAAATTTAAAAAAAAAAATCTATCCCCACAATGGACCCCCGGCTGCAACACAGATTTCCACACATTTCAGTTTGACAAGGCTGACATTGCTGAGAAGAATTTCTTGCTTCTTTTTTTTTTTTTTAAGCTAGAAGCAGATAAATATGCCCCCAAATTTACTAATAAGAACTTATTTATACACAGAGGCTGCGCCTATCAAGAAATGTGGATAGGAAGAGCCATTATCTGTCCAGAAGGAAGAAATGAGAAAAAGATGAATCTAACACAGTGAAGGTGGAGGGGACGCTCATTTCATATTGTCTTTAAAAACAACAAAACCATGAGTTTCCTCAGTCTAGAGGCCATCTGATATTTAACTGTTCCACTTAGCGTCAGTCTCTAATTTATGCATCGTAACTCTGGGTAAAAGTAGAAGCCCTGAACTTGGCAGATGCCAACTCCAGTCCTGGCTCTGACATTGGTCAGCTCTGTGACCTTGAGCCCATCAGTTAATCTCTTTAACTCTCAAGTTCTTCATCTGTAAAACAATCCTATCTCCTAGAGTGCTGCGGCAGACATCTCTTATCTTCACCAGCCCGGGCATCTATTTCTATTCTTTAGGTGACAGACCTTTAATTATCTTCAGAGGAGCACTCTTTCCAAGCCCAAGACCTCTGGTTTTAGGGGATGTCCCCACTTCAGGCTCTTGGGAGGGGCTGTGGGATCTGCAACTGAACTTTCAGAACCTTGGCTACGGGAGCTGCTTCAAGGTCATGCAAGTGACATAGGCTGGGACAATGAAACTCCTGCTAAATATATTTTAGGGAATTATTGGCGAAAATGATCTCTGGGTGCTAGAGTAACTGAGCTGTTAGGAATGAGACCTGAAGCTGCTGGAAAACTTGGAGAAAGCCTGCCTAACTGAGCATGAACCTAAAAAGACAGAGAAGGGAGATGGAGAAAGACAGATTTAAATTCCTGGGTCCTCCTATAGCTCTACATTTTTTTGGTTCTATAAGTCAATAATTTCTCTCTTTTGCATGGAGTTGTTTGAATTGGATTTCTGAAAATTTTCACTGAAATAAGCCTAATTTATACAGGACTTTTGAGAATATACGTAAGTACCTGATATATAGGAAGGGCTCACTCAAAAGTGTCAAAAGTGTTGCACGCACACACATATGCATGTGCACGTCTGTGTGTGTGCCTGTGTATTTGCATGTTTCTCCCTGTAGCACAGGAAAGTTGACCAAAGGGACAAGAATCAGAAAAATAGGCAATGCTTCCAGCAGTGGCTCTGCCCACAGGTACTGTATCCAAGAACCCAGACACTTCGAATCCTGTGTTTAGCAAACAGATCACTTTTCTCAACTTCCCACTCACTTTATACAATCTGACCACCATGATTTGTAACACTGAAATTTAAGAAGAGAGAAAAAGAAACAAAGGAAGGAAGGAGGAAGAGAGGGAGAAGGACATTAGACAGCAGGAAAGAAGAGAGGAAGGACATACCAGGCATTGTTAAGATTTTAAAGGAAGTATGATTGTCCTGGGGCTTTCAGTCTCATGACTGTAATTCTTACACACCCCCTGGGTTGCGTTCTTGCTAGGATCCCATGGTTTACTCTGGATCCATCACATTCTATCCGTGCTCCATTTCCTCTCTAAAAGCCTGTTTTCAGAAAATAAATAAATAAATAACCTGAAATCTACTTAGGAGGAAATAACTGGTCATTGATTACAGAGTTACTCTTTTCATGGAGATTTGCATTTTAAAGGAGCTCAAACCAAAAACAGTGTAACATCTTCAGGTGTCAAGGAGAAAGGAACTACTGAGTGTGGAACACCTACTGTGTGCTGGGCAATTTACATAGTTTACACAATCTGCAGAACTCTGAAAAGAGGGAGGGATAAAACCCATTTTACAGATGGGGAAATATGCTCAGAGAAGTTCAAAAACTTGCCCAAAGGCATAGAACTCAAAAGGGATGGATCTGGAATGGAATCAATATTTCACTGACCCAAAGTCTGTGTTTTTGGTTTCAGTTATTCCTGATGACCCTGAGATCCTGACTGTCACTAACTGAATGTAACAGGCATTCTGGCCATGGAGGTAGGAGACAGGATTCAGAGAGACCGATCCAGCATCAAGATGACTTGGACGCAGGACAGAGGGCAGCGGAGTGACAAAGTGGATTTTATCTGAGAAGATGAATGTTTAAATCCAATCATAGAAACCACCACAGCACTTCTCGGTTTTTGTTTTTTGTTTTTTAACTTCAGTTAAACTGGTTTTCTAAACTGCATACCAGCACCTAATCAGTTTGGCCCCTTTCTTTCTCCCTCCCTTTAATCTTATTTTAGCTTCCCGTCTTGTGTGGTTGTCTGTTGGGGTGGGGAGGGGAGCGAATTCTCCGTACTCTGTGGTTTCCTCTCTGCCATTCTCTGCTTTCTCACACTGTAGTCTTAATTTGATCAGCAGTTATGAAAAGGGAACATTAATCCCGAGGAAAGGGACATTGTTCGTGGCCAGACAGTTTCAGTATTGCTTCTACAGTGAAGTGTTTTGTGTTTGGATATGAGTTTAGCCCCATGGGATGCTGTAACTCCTTGATGTGAGAACAGAAAGAGGGACAAAGTTGCTAAGAAATGAACAGATGACACCTCGTATGGGGGAAGGGCTGTTAGAGATCTTAGCAAGTTCTAGATCCCATCTGAGCCCCAAGGTGAGAGGGGCCTGGAAGATGCTGCTGTAGGAGTATGTGATCACACGGTGGGCGGGGGGCACCAGTGGGGAGGGGCACATGGAGAGGGATGAGAAAAAGGAAGGCGAGGAAGCATGAGGTCAACCCTATCCATTATGATAGGCCAGTCTCCTATGCCGGAGAGTGTAAGCCTGAGGAATTTATTAATTATGATTGTGGGTATCATTTATATAGCATTTACGAGATCCTAGGTTTCTTTCTAAGTGCTTCATGTGACGATGCCATTTTTATCTTTACAGGAATCATAGAGGTAGGTATTACTATAACAGATGAGGAAAACGAGGCTTAAGCAACATGTACAGGACTTGTCATGCTCTTAATCACTGCCTGTTTCATCTCTTGAGTGTCTATTATGTACCAAGGCCTTGGGCTAAGCTCCAAGGATATAGCCATGAATAAAAAAAGGCCAGAGAAAACTCAGCCTAGTGGAGGAAATAGGAGAATGAACTAACTATATAATGACAGTATATAGCACAGTGCCCAGTCCATGAAAGACATGAAGTAGATATTTATTGAAGGATGGATGGATGGATGGATGAATGGATGAATGGATGGATGGATGGATGGATGGGTGGAGTAAATATAGTGTGATAGCTGCACAGGCAGAGATAAGCATGCTGGGGGAATACAAAGAAGGAACCAAGCCCATGTAAAAATAGGTGATGCTTGAGCTGACTTTTGAGTTGGTGTAGAAGTTCACCGGATATTGACAACCACCATATGAGAGTGATGCTCTATATGATCTCACCATCACCTTGCTCCAGTAAAGCAGCCATGAGCTTTTCCCATTATCTGAGAATCAGGGACTATAGAGCAAAGACTAGGTCCCAACCTGCTAAGTCTCCATTTGCTCTCCTTCCCAGGGCACAGGTAAGCCTTTCTCTTTGGTTTCCTCCTTTCTCTTCAGTACGGCTGGGCTAGCTACCAGAAGTGACATATATTGTCAATGAACCAGATAGCTGCATTTTTTGACAAAGGGTCGTTAACATTTTAAAAGCAGAATTTTAAGTTTCAGGTCCCCATAGATAATCAGTTCAAGAATCATAACCACAATTAACAAAGCAACAATAGGAACAACATAAAATCTTGGTTATTTTATACAGTGCTTCAAAACATACAGTGGTCTGTTGATGTACATTATTTAATTGCAGATCTTAGCTCTGGGAGAGACAAAACAAATCATTCTTCTACCATTTGACATAGATAAGATTCATGCTCAGAAGAGATGAGATAAAGTATCTGGTGATCACTTCTATGAGCTGGTTCAATACCGGCTATTGAACATCCTTATCTCGTTGAGACTCATGGTAGCCTGGTAAGTAGGGGGTTGTGTTTCCATTTTGGCACTAAATAAATTGAGGCTCAAAGAGGTTAAGCAACTTATCTCTGGGCCCCAAGGTGGTAAATGGAAAAGCCAGGACTGCAAGCCTAGCTTTTTCTCTTCCTTGGTGCAGTGCTCTTCGCATTCTGATATCTTATTTCCTCATTTCTAAAGAGATTCAGAGAGAGGGGACTAGTAACCAAGAATCTTAACTCCTTAGCAGGTTTTCATAGGCTATGACACATGTTAGGCATCTTTGAAGTCACTGATCCACAGGCCACTCAAATCCAAAGGACTCTGGCTATAGAATAGGTAAGCCTGGGCTCAGGGAAAGCTTTGGACAAAACTGTGAAGTATTTAAAGTTTCAGTGTTGGTCTTGATCTGTTCGATTACCTTTCAGGACTATTCTTTTCCATTTTTGTGTTTTGACACTCCATCCCATTTAATATTCTCTTGTTCTCTATACTACCCTAGGTGTTTTTTTTTTAATTTTTTTTAAAAGATTTTATTTATTTATTTGACAGAGAGACAGCCAGAGAAGGAACACAAGCACGGGGAGAGGGAGAGGGAGAGGGAGAGGAAGAATCAGGTTTCCTGCTGAGCAGGGAGCCCAATGTGGGGCTTGATGCAGGGCTCGATCCCAGGACATTGGGATCATGACCTGAGTTGAAGGCAGACACTTACTGACTGAGCCACCCAGGTGCCCAAATACTACCTAGGTGTTTTAAATAATGGTTTGGTTCTTAGGGTGTGTGTGTGTGTGTGTGTGTGTGTGTTGGGCCCACCCAACAGAGGAGGACTGATTAATGCTTACTAATAAACTTATTAATTCTTCTTAGAATCGTACCACATATGAAAGTAGCACCTGCTGTCACTTGTTACTTATATCCTAAGAACAATCCACAGGCAATCTGATGTCTCACCCTGGGCTCAGAAGCATCCTGGAATGGTGAGAAGTCAGTTACAAGTCTAGTAGCAACTGGACTCTGGCTGCGTCCACCAGGCAGAAATCCTGCTCCTCAAGAGCTGGGGCAAATGGAAGCAGAGAGGGAACTCTGGGCTCAGAAATGTCTCCTTCAGTGCTTACAATAAAAATGATGTCACCCACTTCCAAAAGCAAGGAGAAGCTGTGCACCTGCCAATCTTGGGGAAGAAGAATGAGGAGTATGGATGGCCAGGGGAGTTACAGGAAGTTGCAGATCTGGCCCAGGCAAAATGAAGGCATGGGAGGCCTGAAGCAAGAGAGAAGCCCAGTCAGATTCAGATTCATACTCTTAAAGGGTCTCTGGCTATGGTATGATACTGCGGTGGAGAGGACCAAGGGAGGATGAAAGACCAGTAAGGAGCCAGTGCCATGGTAATTCAGATAAAATTATGGGGACTATGAACCAAGGCAGGGACAAGAAAGCCTGAAAGAATAGGAGGCTCAAGATGGTAAAGAGAAGGTCTTTACCCCAGATATCGTCTTTGGGGTAGGACTGAACGAGGGCACTAAACCCTCGAGAAATGAAGGTGGAAACCATCACCAATCAGGAAGACGGGCCCCACAGCACACCTGAGTGACTTCACCTGTCATCTCTGTTTGAAGCAGGTCTATGAATGACAGAGTGAGGCAGGAGGAAGCTCTCTAGCACTCAAAACGGTTTTCTTTGCTATCCTGTCCAGATGATGGTAACACCTCTGGTCTCATTGGACGACCTACGGCATTTCCATTGCCATATCTGGTCAGAACTTCTGATGTCTGTCCTGTCAGGAAGATCTATTTCCCAAGTAATAGTCAGGTTCCCACTATTGATTTCCTTCCCCTTGGGACCTGAGTTCGCAGCTAGCTCTGCAGCCCCCCTGAGGCACACACATCACCTAAATATTCCCTTGGAAATTGCTCCTGCAAATATTCTCAATCAAAACCCAATAAAGTGTCTGAGAGCTTGTACTACCCTGAAGGCTGGGAACTGTACACTACAATCATTTTCCAGAATATCAAGCAAAACGCCAACTCCAGCCCCATTCCAACAGCACAGATCTTGGGAATTAGAGCTGGGCCTTAATCAGCTAAAGACACACTTGGTTGTTGAATGAAGAATATTTACCTATAATGTTGATATGCGTAGAAACACCGTACATGTTAGATGTGCTAAAACTGTATTGAGAATAAGGGGATGGTTTGTGAAAAATTACTATTCAGAGAATTTGTTCCTTTACTAGGATTTTGTAAAAATCCCATTGTATACTTTCTATAGCAGAACATCACAAAAGCAGATGTTTCTAAAAAGCCAATGTTTCCAAAAGTAGTGATTTTTTTTTTTACCTTCTAGTGGTATGTTAATTAAACAACAGTCTATACAGCTGTAACAAAGAATATGGAACAATTGCTCAAGCAAAATAAAAGCTTCATTTCTTTCTTGGGGTATAATAAGGCCAGGCTGGTGGGTGACCCACGTATCCATCAGAGAAGGGATTTTTTTTTTCTGCTTTGCTGATCTCTCATTCCCTTAGACACTTTTGCCCAGTGAAGCTAAAGCATTATTTTTGTGTTTCAGCTCATGGCAAGGATGAAAGAAACAGAGGCCAGCAGACTTCTTCCTGAACATGGGACCTACAAGACATTCACATCACTTTTATTCTCATCCCTGTGGGCCAGACGCTAGTGACATGGCAATCCTGGGCGGCCAGGGAGCTGGGGACCATGGATAGCCAAGTGCCCCCACTTGAAAAGTAAAGAATATTGGGTAACTTTGGTAGCAGTTCAACCAAAGGGCCTTATTCATTAACTTTACCTGGTGAGCCTTTTCCCCTGTACTCTGGCCACTCTGCATTTCTTGAGATTCTGGATATCTCCATGCTGTCTCACTTCTCTGTGTCAGGGTATGCAACTCTTGTTCCCAGGAATACATCTCTTGACCCGTTTCACACGTGTCCATCCTCCAAAATTAACGGCAGTTGTTATTTCCTGCAGAAGAACTTCTCCTGTGTGCTTTAATTCTCTCAGTGAGTGGGTTTTTAAGAGATACCACTCGTCACAGAGCGATAATACACAGTATGATGTGATTTCCTCATCTGCCTCTAGACTGGCAGGTTCTCAAACCAGGCCGTCCTTTATAATGGAGTCCTCTTGCAAACCAATTTAATTAGAATCTCCAGGGCCAGGACCCAGCATCAGGGTCGTAAAATATTTTCCCCATTGATCCGACATGCAGTTAAGACTGGAAACCACAGAACTCGCTTCTAGGCAGAAATTTTATCTCTGGACTATTTGTACTTGAAGCAGAAGCTGGCGTTCTGTTGATGTCCAATAAATGTCTAGCGCACGAACAAATGAATGAATGAAGAATGGCTTTTGCAAAGTGGCGAAACTAGACCCCCAACAAGAATTAACAATTCATATCATTTTCTTGAACACAGAATATTAGCACCAGAAGGGACCTTCATGATGATAGAGATTCATCATGTCTGACAGATGAGGAAACTATGATGAGAGATCTCTGGGTGAGCTCATAGCAGAGATAGGCCTCCGGGCCTCTGACATTTGATGCCAAGTCCATCAAATGTCACACTATAAGACGACTTGGTTTTATGAATCCACCTACAGTTTTAAACCCAGAAGAATTCTTCTTGCTTCTAGGGCTGAGCTCTAGCCGCCAGACCCCACTGGATCAAAAAAGAAACATTTCCCATTCTCTAGGTTTGTGATCATTTTAGGACAGCCATTCTTTGTTTGGAACCTGCTCATTATACCATTTTACTACATAATGAAGACAAATGTCCACAGTTTAGCTACAGATTTAGTTAATGACAAGATGTATAATAATACAAGATAATAGGGCCAGGCCATTGCTTTCTAATTAAATATTTTTGTCAGATTCTTTCCCTCGTTAATCTTCTTTTATTCGCTATGCTTTATGGCTATTTGCCTTCCACCTTGAGTATATGTACACATGGAATTTTAAGAACAGAAATAGGCTCCAGGATTTTATGGGAATTGGGCTTTCTCCTCTCTGCATCTGTTTACGTACGGACGTGTCATTGAGTTTAGGAGGGAAGACATCACACATAACCCAGACAAGGCCTCTAATTGGTATGCTAGCCCACGCAAAGCTATCTGATTGCATTCAGTAACTGGCAGGGACAGAGAGCATTTTCAAGGGAAATAATATCTCACTGTGAATCTGGGAATATCTGTAAGAACTGAACAGTAAACACCAGCCTTAATTTTAATGTCTCACATTATGCAAAATTTTCAAAAGACGAGGTCTCTGCTAGTGAGGCCCACCCCACAGGACAGGGAAGTTACATAAGACAGTTGTGGGAGTCAGTGTCAGATTGCCAAGACTTGTAGAGCAGAGGCATTTCCACATCATCATTTTCTCTTATAAGCAAAAGTATTTACCTATTAAGAACTTTCGAAGCCTGAGACTCCACCGGCTGGCCTGCTGCCGGCAACAACCCCTTTCAGGTCGAGCTTTGATGGGGCAGTGTTTAGGTTCTAATGGCCTTAAAAGCTGCAAGGTGCAAATGTGAAACGATGAAATCCAGACCGCAATGGCCATTTACAGAACGATCCTTGCAAAGCCGCCGAGAGATTTGGCGGTTGATGAGGCATCTCCATCAAAATGTGCTCCCAGAAATGCGTTCTCCGTGATACCTGTTTCATTTAATGGTGATCATTCTCGCCCTCCACCCCCCTTCCCACAACTAAAGATGATTACTCTGACAGCAAGCTGTGTCTCACCCATCATTTTCTGTCAATTTTCTTGCCTCTGGAAAGGATTCTGTTTGGGTTCTTAGATTAATTCTCTAGGCAAAACACTCGCCTCCTATTCTTGCTATTTCTGTTCAAAATAGGTATCCTGGGAGAGTTCACTGAACAAACAAAACTTAGGCTATGATTTAAACACAACACACCAATTACAGGTTTGGGGAGGGGGCAGTAGAGAAGAGTTCAGGGCTAACTTTCCTTCTGAAGCCCTCACTAGACATAGCATGTTGTGTGAATTCAGCCACATGTCTCCGGTGGCTGAGAACGAGAACTGCTGTGGACCACCTCTCCAATAATCTAGATGGACAGCCCATCAGTGTCGGAGGCATTGGCTGTATGTACCTGATGGACATTTATGCCAAAGAATAAAAAGAAAATAACAATCACATGGCATGGGGCGCCTGGGTGGCTCAGTGGGTTAAAGCCTCTGCCTTCGGCTCAGGTCATGATCCCAGAGTCCTGGGATCGAGCCCCGCATCGGGCTCTCTGCTCTGCAGGGAGCCTGCTTTCCCTGCTTTCCCCTCTCTCTCTGCCTGCCTCTCTGCCTACGTGGGATCTCTGTCTGTCAAATAAATAAATAAAATCTTTTAAAGCAAAACAAAACAATCACATGGCAGGCACATAACTATTAATGAATGGGTCTTACTAACGAATTAGTAGTCAGCCCTCTCTGATACCACCAAAGGAGCCCCAGTACACCATTCAGAATATTCCTTAGGAATAATTCTTGGGATTAGAGAATTTCATATACTGTTGTTTGTGGCTTTTCTTCCTAATACTGAACGCACTCAACATCTATAAAGATGATGAACCCTCATGCCCAAGACTTCATCCCTGCTTGGCTGAGCTGGAGAAACATCTTTTTCTTCTTTTTTTTTTTTTTTAAGATTTTATTTATTTATTTGACAGAGAGAAAGATCACAAGTAGACAGAGAGGCAGAGAGAGAGGAGGAAGCAGGCTCCCTGCTGATCAGGAGCATGATGAGGGGCTCAATCCTAGGACACCGAGATCATGACCTGAGCTGAAGGCAGAGGCTTAACCCACTGAGCCACCCAGATGCCCCAAAACATTTGGACCTGTGCAAAAGATACTGAGTGATGAGGGCAGATATGACATTTAAAGGGATGATGGAGAGGGCCAAAGGCAATGGGAGTTGGAATTCAGCCTTATTTGGAAAAGGAGACTGGTTTCCCTGGAAAACCCTCATCTCTTAATTTGTGGGCCTCCTAGGAGGGTGCCCCTGCTTTCACTCCTCCTTCCGGAAAGGCAATAAATTCTTTGGAAAAATCTAGCTCTGAGAAATCAGGTGGAAGATTTTCGTTGGTGGCGGTGTCAGACCACGGGTTTAGACCTGGGTGTAGATACATCAGTTAAATTTATTAGTTATGTTAAGTGCTTGTTAGGATACCTGCTGGGATGTAGAGCGTTACAAATAAAAATAAAAATGTACCGGCAAGGAAAAGACTCAACACGGGTGGTGTATGGAAATGGTGAGGCTTCACATGTCAAAGTGAGAAGCCAGAAGTATGCCGGGTACTAACAGCCACTTTCAAATCATGTCCCAGGGGCCACGGTATTCCCAACTCCAGTTTGGGAGTCTCAGAAGGTTGAAGAATCTATTCTGCAGTTCCATGATAACGCTATGATCAATGGTGGAACATTTTTCCAAGAGCCAAAGAGTAGGCAGGGCAAAATTTCATCTCGATAGTGTGTTTGATTCCTGAGTCTTCATGAAATGAGAAGAATTCTGATTTTTTTTTTTTTTTAAGTTATGAGTTCCTCTCCCTCTTCCTTCCAGCTCCACACCATTCCCTGGGAAATTATTTTGGTAAACGTGTATGTTCCTTATTCTTCTACTCCTCTTTGAGATACTCCCTCAACAACCATAAAAAGGCTCTAAAAAAACCCTGGATGAAGAAACATATGCAACCCACATTCACTTAATCTGACCGTAGACCCTTCTGTTTTGCAGAATGCCAAAAAATGCCAGTGGATCTTGTGTCCCAAAAAAAAAATCAGTGGGAAATCCTGGACTGACTCAGAGATGCTTTCACCTGTCCTTACACCACTGCCTGCTTGTGGAGGCTTTGGTTCCTCCCACTCACTCCCCTCTTACTCTCTATCTCACTTCCCTTGATCTTTTGGATTCTTTCCATCTTCACTCCATTGACCACTTCATACTTTACCTTGAGGACTTCATGTTCTTATTTATGGGGCCTTTTTTTTTTTTTTAAATTATGACTTCATCATCTCTCAAACCTGGATTTCTTTTTTTCTTCCATTACACCTCTTCTCCAGGTCAGAGTGTTTCCTCCCAAGCAAGTTCATCGGCCCCAATAAAGTAATTTGGTCTTTAGCTACTTAATTACATTTTACTGCCCCTGCCAGCCACACTTTATTCTTTCTCTGAGGACCTTTCTACCTTTAGAAATATTGCTTTCTACGGAATAACACGGAGGACAGGACATGGGGAGATGGAGAGGAGAAGGGAGTTGGGGGAAATCAGAGGGGGAGATGAACCATGAGAGACTGTGAACTCTGAGAAACAAACTGAGGGTTTTGGAGGGGAGGTGGGTAGAGGGTTGGGTGAGCCTCGTGGTGAGTATTAAGGAGGGCACGTATTGCATGGAGCACTGGGTGTGACGCATAAACAATGTATTCTGGAACACTGAAAATAAATTTTTAAAAATAAATAAATAAAAATAAAAAACACGAAACATTAAAAAAAAAGAAATATTGCTCTCTCCATATAGCATTTTATATTTGCTATTTTTTAAATTGAAGTAGAGTTGACATACAGCATGTCCTCATATTTTTCTTAATTTTTTCCAGCACAATTCTTTTGCCTTTTTAGCATATTTTGTCTTTATTTTTTCCTTTCAAAAAATTGCATAGTGACTATTTTTGTTTCCTACATTATATGCTCGCCTTTTAAAAATTGTACAGTACAATGTCACATACTTGTAAATAAATTATTGTCACAAAGCCCTCCACATATTTGTTTACTTGTGATATTTGATCTAGCTGGTATCATATCAAGAAGTCCTACCTATATTTCTCTAATCCTTTTAAATGAAATCTAAAATGACTTCCCATATTTCTTTGTATTCATGTAAATTGTTTGATGCCTTATAAATCGTAAAATCTTTATTGTTCTGCCCAAGTGCTCTCAATTTTAAAAAAACCCTCAGGGAGTTTTATTTTCTTTCTGAAGTCCACATTACACAACAATATATGCACCTCCAGTTTCTGAAGTTCTTAGTAATCACACAATCTGTTATACGATTCATTCCTTATGACAGTGTTTTCTTTCCATGCACACTTGGCCTCTGTTTTTTGCATAATAGTATATAGCTTTGAGAGGCATCAGAGAGTTTTGTGTTTTGTGTTTTTTTTTATAGATTACCCTTAAGACTTATAAAAAGAAAAATAATGTAATAGTTACCGTTTATGGAGCATTTGCTATGTATTGCCAACAACTACGTGCTTTATATATCTCATCTAATTCCTTGCAGTGTGGACACTTTTATCCCCATTTATAGTCAAGAGAGCAGAGTTTCATGGTGAAAAGGTAATTTGCCTAGGGTTATATAGCTTCTGAATAGTCAAAGCGGGATTTGAACCCACTTTTACCTGAGTCCAAAGGCTCTTACCTATTAAGCAAGACTATAGTGTAGCTTTACCTGCAAACCTTGAGTTTTCTCCACTAATGTGTCAAAACAGCAATGTCAGGATTCTGTTAGTGATGGAACAGTCCCACATGTGGGGAACAAAGACCTGGAGACAACATATAACCACCAATGTGAGGCAGACACTGGTCAGAAGAGCTGTCTGTATCTTGTAATGGGAGCAAGCTTAGGTTAGATCCTTAAAACATAGTACCCGACAAACATGGCAGTCCAAGTTGTTGGTCAAATATCTCTCTCTCTCTCTCTCTCTGACACACACACACACACACACACACACACACACACAGGAGGCACTAGGTTTATTGAATTACATTACCAGAAGTCAGTAACAGACTTGGCTCCAAAAATGGATGAATTCTTAAATAGTATGTGAATTGTGTTGTTAAGGATGTTTCTTTCTTTTCATCTCCTAACACATCTCCTTTTCATCTCCTGACACATCTCTTCCTAATTTGGCTTCATTCTCAGGCACATTTATTCTCTTGCATTCTCTAACCATAGTTAATTTTCCCTACAAGTGAAATAGAAACAGGGCACAAAAGACCCCCAGATCATTTCTTAATGAATAGAAAAGAGAATTTAGATTAGATCTAAATCCTGGCTTCCTTATTTATTTGATATGAAACCAAAGGTAAGGAACCTACCATCTCTGAGCCTCTGTTTCTCCATCTGTATAATGGGGATCTAATATTACAGAGGACTGTTATAAGAATTACATGAGTTACTGTACATAAATCTCTCAGCCAAGCACATGGCTTGGAGTGAGTGTTCATCAACTGATAACAGGTGTAGCCATTTTTATATGCTATTATTATTATTATTATTTAATTATTACGGAAGTAAAGATCATCAAAGACTAGTGGTTTGCCAAATTTCCCCCAGCTTGTTAATGGCAGGGTCAGGGCTCAGAACCAGTTTTCCTGTCTGTTTGATGAAGGATCTTACCCTCAGTTTTCACCATCACAAAGTCTACAATGCCAATTATGCTTGGCTCAGACTCGTCCTGAAATCATTTCTATTCCCTCAGCACATACCTGCTGGGAGGACAAATATGGCAATGACAAGAATAATCACATTTGACATTTGTAGGATATTTTAGACTTTTCAAAGCCCTTTTGCATATGTTACCTCGTGTGGGATTAAACATTTGCCATGGGTAGTCCACTCATGGATAATCAGAATTGGGGTTTTATGCTAGTTATTAGATTTGACTTCCTCTTGCTTTCCTGGGAGACCCACAAATCGGTTTACTTAGTGCCAAATGCATTCATTGCCACCAGTTTTCAGGGAAACTTAGGTCAACCAAAATCTGGAGTTTGGTTTGTAGGAGAAAAGTGGCTTTTACAGGGATTTGCTTTGTAGAGGTGGGGGAAGGGGTGCTGGCAGAGAAGAGAACAGGGATGTGATGTAGAATTTAAGCTGTTGCCAATGCCCGGACAGGCACCTCCAGGAGGAGGGGATGCCTCCTCAATTCTGAGAGCTCAGGCTGAGTGAGGTACATACATGGACCATCTCAGAAGGATGGGAATTGGCATGGTATCCGCTGTCTGCACTCTTCATGCGAGGCAATGTGTACAAGCCTCCCAGAACTGTACATGTCACTTAACAAAATGGCAGCTTGAGGAAAAAAGCAAGCGCTTCTGAGTCTGACAAATTTGATTTACAATACCTACTCTGCCACCTACCAACCAATAACCTTAAGCAAGTCATTTAGCTTCTCTTGTTCTCAATTTCCTTATGCCTTAAATGGGCACTGGGGTATCTACCTCATGATACTGTGATGAAGACAAAATGCATTAATGTAGTGCCTGCCTGTAAGAAGTGTATAAAAATGACAGCTATTGTTAATATTAATTTATTATCATTAGTAGCAGTAGTAATAGCAGTTACTACTTCAGCAGGTCCGAAGGCTGAATTAGAGCCCTTTAAGAGAATGTGCCTCTCACCACTGCTAGGGGAGGGCTCTGCAGAGGACCAGCTGGAAGCTGCCTTTGAGGATGATGTTCACGCTGGGCTCTAAGACCCAGTGAAACCTAAGAGGTTTGGAGGCAGTTTCCAGGAGGATGGTTCATGGCCACTAGTATGTGTCATCACTGAAGGAAACTACCTTCAGCAGCCCCACAACAAATGGGAGCTCCCCAAGTGTGGGCATGGTATCATACCTGAGATAGCCCATGCACAGTTTAAGTCCATGAACAAGGAGTAGCTCTAGGAAGACCTTGCTATGGGGAGCCGCCACCATCATCACTGAGAGACCCACCCGGCACTGGGTCTCTTTGGGATCTCCTCTATAAGAAGCCATTGTAGAAAATCGTAAAGTCATAGAGGCCAGGAGTGATCAAATTCCAGGTTTGAGTGCTGTAAGAAATATTACTATTTGAAAGGTCCAGCCCACTCCACCCTGCCAAAGACACTCTTTGCCCCTAGAGACCTGGTGAGTGTGTGCCTGTGTCTCTGCGTGTCTGGAATGTGGTTTGGTATGAAGCTAGTGTTTCAGTGCCCCCATTAGGAGACCCACGTTTGGATGGACCCAGGCCTGCTAAAGAGATCCTACATTAATAGCCTGACTATAGGTCCTTGGTGTGATGAGTGGCCTGAGAAAGGGAAGATTCCAGTAACAAAGGAAAGGAGAACCTTGTATTCTACTTGATGGGAAATAACATTAGCATTCTGCAAAGAGATTTCAGGGAAAATAGCCCTGAACTGAATTATCCTGTTTCAAGAGCAGCCAAACTTATTGACCAACTGAGTTGTGTAGAAAAACCTTTGTCAGTTCTGAAATAATAAGCCTCCCACCAACTTTACAGAGTGTCTCAAATTTGTTTTTTTAAGTTCATAAAGAGCCTTTTGCTTCTCACATCTTCACGCTGTTGGGGATTGAGGGAATATATTTCAAAGTCAGTCCCTTCAATGGCCAAGGATAAGTTTATTATCTGAGTCTTGGTTTTTCCAAAGGAGAATTTTATAAATAAAAAATAATAAATAAAATATATGTATAAATACTTATTTCAAAGTGTATGTTGTGAACACTCAGTGAAAAACTGTAGATAAAGCACTTCGTATAATGCTTGGCAATGATAATCATAACAGTAATAATAATAATATTTATTAAGTGCTTAATATGTCTTACATAATGAGCTTACTGATTAAACCTCATACCTACCCTCAATTTAGGTGTTATTATTATTATTATTAATATCATCATCATCTTCCTAATTTGACAGATGAAGACATTGAGACCTTGAAGTCAAGACATATGCCCATAGCGTCACTGCACATGGCAGGTCTACGGGTCAAACTCATACATCCTGATGATATCGAAGAGCATGCACTTAAACCACTTGGCTCTCCTTGGTTGGTCTATTAAATAATTCTTGCACTGAGTAAGTATTTCCCGTGTGCCTATTAGATGCAAGACACTACCAGTGTCCAATCCTGAAGGTCGAGTAAGAGCTTTTCTCAAATGATGGTTATTAGTTCAGAGCGCAGCACAGGCGCAAGAAGAGGCTGAAGAAACATGGCTTAGCTATAGTCTCTGCTGTTTTCAGAACTGAAAATGAGTAAGCGTCAGCCTGAGAGAGGAAACAAAATGAAACCTGATGAGGTAAAAGCACGGGAAACACAATGAGAGGCAGGTTGTACAACAAGCTCTGTTTGTTCGTTTTTTTGTTTTTTGTTTTTTATTCTCTCTCTCTCTCTAATGCCGTATATTTATATCATATCCTTGAAGATATTTTGGAGAATGGAAATCAAGTCTAATTCCCCTCAGGGCCCAGCACACTGCCAGGTCTTCTGGAGGCCTACACATACTTATGTATCACGTTGAACCGCAGGCATGTTTGGCATCAGCCCGCGGCAGCTCCACTGGGGTGGCGACTTCCAAGAAGCCAGGGAGGGAACTTGGCAGGGATCCCGCTTCCCGAATTAGGTACTGTGCTCCGGTGATAACAAAATCTACATTCAACCCAGAGCCTTCCTCAGGGGGTAGCTATTTCTGGCGGGGGAAACATCCTCCAGCTATGGTGCACAAGGCACGGTGAGAGCTTTCTGTTCTGAGGCAGCCACACCCAAGGCACAGGCCAGTGGGGAGGATTGCTGGAGAGAGAGCCCAGGAAACCCCTCAGAGGGACATAGGTTTAATGAGGAAGCCTGTGTCCCCTAGAACCCAGGTTCAAGGACAAATCCCTCCCAGTGCAAGACCGCAAGTGTGAGTTTGGCCTGTCAAGCAGACACCACCTCCTAACTGAACTAAAGTTAGGCAGGGTCCCTGAGCCCAGACTATGGCCTCACGTGCTGTGGAACTGGGAAACTGACTTCATCTTTCCTGCCATTCAGAGCCAGAATCCAGATGTTCTGTCAAGAAGAACTCCTTTCCATGATACCAAAACAACGTCTTTTGAGCCCCTCTCTTTTTCACTCTTTTGAAAAGAAAATCACTCACAAGTATGGGAAATTCCCCACTTTCCTGAGATGTGTGAGAGAGTAACCCATGGCTTTCCGGACAAACAAATTAGGCACTGGTAAAAGTTTCCGTAGAAGGGGAAAGGCTTGCCTGCATCTACCAAGTGGCAAAGCTAAGTTAGCCCCCTGTTGCTTTGGATCGTTGCTGCCAACTTGCTTTGCAGTACCAGGGTGGAAGGGCAGCCACCATATTGAAATCCAATCAATCAGGGCCAATCTCTTGGATGTCACAAAGTCAATCTTACAGACAAGGTAGACTACACAAACAGAAATTATGACTGGGGGGAGGGTGTTATTAGTTTCCAGTTAGCAACAAATAAGAAGAAGCTTATCAATTGTTTATAGTGGTGAGCCACTATCTAGCATTCATAGCTCATAAAATATTTCAGAACATTTTAGATTAAGCAAAGGAAATTGAAGAAACAAATCCTGTTATAGCCCAGTATTTCTAACTGGCTACCCCAATGAGTCTCCTCAGCAATTATCTTCTCTTCGGTTGATCCCTAACTCAGTACCTGGGTTCCCTTGGGCCAGTACGTGTGGCCAAAGCTCTCACTGTGCTCTGAGACATTGTTTTGGCAATTGCTGTGTGTCCCTGCACAAGAAGCTGTGAAGGAGACCAAAGGGACATTAGTGAAAGCCCAGGTTTAATGCTATACCTGCCACCTAGGAGCTATAGGACCTTGGACCAATTACATAGGTGATTGAGCCTCACTTGGTTTCATCTATGAATTGTGAATTATAACGTTTACCAAGTAGGGCAGTGAAGAGGACTAAATGACCTACTTTGTGACGGTCTAGCCTATGGTTAGCATGGAGTAGATTCTATATGACAGTGGTAGAGGTGATGTCTTGTACCAGGATATCACAGAGGACAAAGAAATGAGAACCCAAGACCCTTTGGTGACTCCTGAAGGCTGGAAGCCAAGGCCAGTCAGCATTCCAAGGAAGGAAAAAATCATTCCTTCTAATCAGGATGTTTAGGAAAGGCATCATGAAAGATGTAACATTCAAAATGCACCTAAACAGGTAAAGACCCAGAAGACTTGGATTTGCCCCACTAGGTCAGAGCCTGCCCACTGGACCTGGGAGCCAGCCAAAATTGGCAACAGTGAAACTGGAACTCTGGAGAAGGCCACAAACACATGGTATAGTCTGTCTATAAAGGGTTCAGGTGGACTGCTTAGCAAAGATAGGCTTTTGGGTTAGGAAGGAATAGCCTTCACCAAGACACACCAGGGACCTCCATACTAGCAGAGTGTGGGACTCCAGAAGCCTTGTAAGAACTGATTTCAGCTTGCTGACCATGGGATCCTTAGTGAAAAACACCTGTGAGTCTTGTTTGCAGCAGACGCTCGGGACTTCAAAAAACAGAAAGTACACTCATGGAAGGAGCAGGGGGCTCAGTTTTAAAACAGCCCCAGTAGCAGGATGGAAAGAACTAGGATATCTTTGCGGTGACACTCCTTTGGCAGCACCTGTAACACAACTCTTCTCCTGCGTCTTCCCCTAGGGAGCATCAGGGTGCGGAACACGCTTTACCTGCTTCCGAGGTCCCTTGCACCAATGCCCATGCCCATCACTCCTCCAGGTCCCGAGAGCATGGCCTCTTCCCAGTATTGGGTCGGTTATCAAAGGAACGAGACTGAGACAAGGTGAAAGTTATTTAAAGCTTTATTTTATGCCAAGCATTAGAAGTCAGATTGATTGGCCAGGGGAATGAGACTGAAACAAAGTTAAAGTTATGCAAAGCTTTAATCTATGCCAAGCATTAGAAGTCAGACTGACCGGCCAGGGCCACCTCCGAAGAGAGCGACCCCTCCCAGCCTCACAGACTAATTTTTATAGAGCAAAAGCCTGGCCACACATAGGTGGCCAATGAGATTGTAACATTGCATAATCATGTTAGGCCACACACAGGTGGCCAACTGAATTACAATTTACCCTATAGTAGCTGTTTGACCTAACCTATTACTCTGGTAAGAACTGGCACTCAAGGTTGGTGCCCAAAAGGCAGGGTTTACATTCTTTGGTGGTTAGGGAGATTGTATGTGTGCTTCTTATGGATTGCATGTCTCCACCTGGCCTGACTCATCCTTGTATTGTGGGCTCTGTTATTAGGAACTGGCCGACCATATTTTACTGGCTTCCCAGACTTGTTTCTAAGTAAGTTCCTTTTGGGGAGGGGGGGCAGGGTCAGTTTAAGTTTTACTGCAACAAACAACAAAATGGCTTTTAATCGAGATGGAGTAGCTCTGGGTAAATAGGCCCTTACAGTCAGATGCCAAGGTGCATGTGGACCTGCCCACTAACTTCACAGCCCTCTGGTACCTACTCCCATGGGAATTAGGTCCTTGGACCGCCAGGCATGCTCCAAGCCTTGTGCCCTTCACTGTCCCTGTGTGCTCAGCTACCCTGTGTGGGCTGGCCCAGCACAAGGTAGTGCCTCAGTGTCCCCAGCCCTCCGTAGTGCTCCCAACCTCCCCAGCCTCCCCGGGCTCCCAGTGCGCAGGCGCCTACCAAAACTTAACCTGAGAACCTGAAGACTGGCAGACTGGTACATGCGTGCAGTGACGCCCTGTGGCTGCTGAGCTTCTAGTTCCCAAGGATGTCTGTGTTGAGGAAGAAATCTTCCATGCTGGGCCTCCATGATGAAACTGAAGAAATGCTGTAATTCTGTGATGGCTGTACTTCAGGAAAACTTTATGATTACTCAAGGAGTTGAATGATGTATACTTGGAGTATAGATTTTAAAGGGAAAACCATTAAATGCATTATTTACTGACCCTTGGAGGGGAAAATGCACTTTGACAGATATGTAAGATTTTACCATACATACAGATGAGGCAAAAAGCATTCCAAGAAGGGACATGTGGTAAGAGGAAAGGCGAGGAAGGGGGGAAGCATTGCAAGTTGTGAAAAATAGAGTAACTCAGAGAGTCCAGAAAATAGTGGTTTCCAGTGAAAGAAAAGGGATATAAAGCTGACAGGTGGGTTAAATCTGAATTGTGAAGGGTCTTGAATGTTGGGGTGAGAACTCGAGTTTTATTTGGAAGGCAATAAGGAGCTGCTCATAGTCTTTGAACAGACAACTGACCATCGTAGGCATAAATGTTTAGTCCTAGATCCTTATCTTCATTAATTTCCTAACTGGGCATACAGAACGATTTCTTACTGTGAGGCAGAAGCTGGAAGGATGTCAGGAACCAACAGAACCAGTAAGATGAGGTTTTTATCAATTAATATTTGTAACATCATAAACCACCCTAAAAATTCAATGTTTTAAAATGATAACCATTTCTTCAGCTTTGTGGTCAGTCATTTGGCCTGGACTTAGCTATGTCTGAAATCAGCTGCCGGGTCAGCAGGGGACCAGTTTGTTGTAAGCCAGGACACTGTGTCTCTCTGCTCAAGTCTTCTCACCTTCCAGCAAGCTAGTCTGGGCTTGCTCACCTGGGGGAAGCAGGACTCAGAGACAGCGAGGAGAAGCAGGCACAGCTCTTGAAGCCCGGGCTTGGGACTGGCACCCCAGGATTTCTACCACAGGCTGTTGATCAAAGCAAGTCACAGGGCCAGTTCACACTTAAGACATGAGGAGAGAAACCCACTTCTTGGTGAAAGGAGCTGCAAAGTTCACATTACCAAGCAGCCTGAATAAAGGCGGAAAACTAATTTGTGGCCATTTTTGCAATCAATAAGACTACTACAATTTAACCAGTGTTAAGTACATCCTGTAGACTTACACCCCTTCCCAATTACATATTCAAGCAAATAACATTGAATCCCAACAGACCTCTCCATAATAGCAGGATATGGTACTGAATATGGAAAAGCCCCATAAATATGGGACATTCAGGAATCCGAATGTGAGTCTGTTGCAGTAAGTTCTAAAGCATATAGTAACGGGCTTATGGCCCACTGACCATTTGTAACCAAATGTGTTTGTGACTTCTTACTCAGGACAAAAAAAAAGCAAAATTTAATGGGCTATGAGGGAAGAATTGATCCATGAAGCAATCTGATACAATTGCCAACAGCTTACTGAGAATTAAAGTAATAACAGAAAACTGTCTGAAAGGGTTCAAGAGAATAACCTCCAACACTGAAAGTGAGATCATTTAGCAAGGAATAAAGAGAAACAGCCAGCATGACAGGGCTGAGACTGAGAATTTTAAAGGAAATTTCAGGGTGTCTTGATTCCTGTCCTTTTTCTTTCTACTTCTTTTATTTTTTTAATGCGCAAGGAAACTCAGACACATCATCACCAAACCCAGCATGCAATTAAAAGGGCAGACAAGATCACCCATAATTTTGTTAAATAAATGTTTCTCAGTGATGTGTGCAACCCCTCCGAGGTTGGAAAGCGAAGTCTGCTCTTAGCGTATCCATTTCTTTTTTTCTCACAAGCATGTGCACATTGAGAATGGTATTATCAGACTTCTCGTGAATGCCAAGCGCCAAACATTGATTTCCATTTGGGGAAGAGAGTGGGAGGCAGTATTTAGTCAATGAGTTGGTGGTCTTTATCCAGTTCCTGGCATACTGGTGCCCATAGCCCTACTGTGCCGTGACAATAGGACCCTTTGTTGGCAGTCTTGGCATAGGCACTAAGGATTAACTGGGCACCATGCCTCGGTGACTCTCAGCTGTGGCTCTGCTCTGTTCAGAACACAACTAAGGTACAGGGGACGGCTTGAGAAGGCTTTATTCATCACTGCCCGTGGCTCACCACTGCTGGGGACAGTCTGTTGTTTGAAAGTTGTATACTGGATCTTTTATTTCATGCATAAGCTACACATGGCTCTTCTCCCTTAAAATGAAGGCAGCTAGTTCCATTATTTTCTTGCCAAGAGGTGTTTCCAGTACAGAACATATACAGGAACACATTTTATTGGGTGACCCACAGCCAAGAAGTGAGTTTCATTGTCAAGTGTGCAGGATGGAAACAAAACAAGTTTTTGGAGGATGACAGGAAAAGCATAAATAATCACAGAGTAAAACTTAAGTCAATCTAGGAATGTTCTTGGCCAGGTTCATCTTAAGATCTGGAGCTCAATGAAAATAGGCTTGAAAGAGACTTTTAAAGGTAGAACATCTGGGCGGGGTGGAGGTGCTCTTGTCATTGTTTGTTTGTCCTGCCTGTCCAGCATGTCTTCCTCTTTTGTTACTAAAAAAAAAACTCCAGTGCAATTTTGGGAGTCACTCACCACCAGCACATCATCATCCTCGGGCCCTTAATTTCAGTGAGGCTGACCCAACCCCCTGGCTCCAATGTTGAGCATATGACTCAAGAATGACGAGTTAGGCTATTCAAACTTCTTATTCTCAGAAACTGGTCTGTGGGTAAGCCCTTGACTCAAACCAAGATAATCAGAGTCAATTTTAGAATTTTGCTAGGACCCCTGGGAAAAAAGGTCATTATCATTTCATTGAGGCTATTAAAGAAGCAGGATGTAAATATGAAACCGCTGTGTGGGACAACGTGATCAACAAAAAAGAAAGCGGAGGGGAGAGATGGAGCAAAATAGATTCCAGATAACATTTGGAGCCTCTGGATCCAGCCATGCCTAAAGCTACACCAATTCCTGGACTTCTTAATTATGTAATCCATAAATCCCTCCCTCTGATTTAAACTAGTTAGGGATGTACTCCTGTCACTTGAAACTGAAAGCACCCTCGAACCCCCAAGGTTTTCTATCTTGTCATCGTATCTGGGCAAGGAGAAGGTAGAAGAAAATGGAGGTGATATGCTTTCTTGGAGGTTTCCAGGGTTAGATCAGCCTCACATTAAACAGATTAATCTTCTATTTCCCTCTCCTAGGAGAGAGTGTCTTTTTAATGTTCAGACAGTTTTTTCCTGATATAAAATAAGTTCATTTCCTCTCAGAAAGCCATAGAGAAATCCCAGGTCCTTCTCCCCTCAAACTGTCATATAGGGGAAGATAAAACTTAAGTTATCCTGCTAAATCTTTCCTTTAAGGACTGATTTCTTTCCTCTGGTCATCTTGTTCCCCTTTGCTCTACAGACTTAGGTATTGTCTCTGTTAGTTGTTTTGGAGAAGAGTGACACTAATTCGATCCGGTCACTTGCCTATTTAACCCCCTCCCACTGAGGTTCAAATAAAGTCCAGTGTTCTTTCCTTGGGACACAAGGCACCTCATTTCCTAGCATCAAATTTACTTGCCCCAGGCCCATTGCGCTCCCTTGCAGCCAGCCTCTGAAATTTATATTTCACAACAGGAAGTGTGCTCCCTCCCCAGCTTTGCCTTGAAGGTAGGCGGTGTCCCAGACAAATCCCAAGGATTGCTGTTTACAGAAACAATTTAATAAACCAGCACCATCCTGGAAACTCGTGTGATTCCAAAAGGAATATCACACCGGTCAGCAAGAGAGATTCGCTTGTCAGATCTCCCTCCAGGAATCAAGTGACAGCTCTGAGGCCCAGGGCAACACCACAGGCTTAAGTCCCAGAACTCCTAGGAGCACCTTAACAACTCTGCTCTTGGTTTGGAGAGCACCCCCTGAAGCAGAGAAATGGGTACCTGAGAAATTTTGAACAACTATTTCTAGTGACTGGGACTCACACAGTATAGGTCATAGCGAGGAGCTTGGTGCTTCAAAGTGTGGGGACAAAATTTTCCCGCATTATATCATTAATGCCCAATATAGAGACTGGGATAGAACATGCATAGTACAAAATTATGAAAGAAACCTGATGCTTTTTTTTTAGTAAAGTACTAATAAAGATTCCTAAAAGTATAAAGTCTGATTTCTTCTGCCCCATACTTATTTAAAATGACCCAGAATAATGGTAGCTTTTTCACAATTGCAAACCAAGTTTGTGGCCAGTTGCAATCCTTATTAAGCTCCCAACTAACAAAACAGTTCGTGTTTGTCTCTTGAATTTATGTCTTCAGGGCAGAAAAAAATGTCCAGATTTCAAAAATATTAGGATGCTAATTGTTTCCTTCTCTTCTCTTTTCAATTACATGTGAACCCAGTTTTTGCCTTGGCTGCTCTGCTGTCTTCTAGTTACCCTGCTGGACAGATCTAGGTTACTTTTGGTAACAATTCCAAGCCAGTATGTCCTATATGAGTCACACCATTTCTCAAGACGTTAAGTGGGTCTTACAAATACATCTTCCAGAGAAACATTGAAAGATGGTGGGTATATGTGCTGTCTGATCATTTTACTGTATTTTCTCTCTTGAACTTCATTAAAATAAACAAAAAACAATAACAGCACCAAAAAAAAGTGGAAAAAGTCATATTCAAGTCAGAAAAGAACATGACCCAAAGTAAAACAAAACAAAACAAAACAAAAAAACGTGAAATATATCTGGTAAATACTGTAAAGTACAAGGAACAGATACGAGAAGGGAAGGGAAAGGCCAAAAATAGACCCTCAGACCTCTAGCAGCAAAGAAAGATTTCCCCAAAAGTGAGAGTTTCTAAAGATCTACTGAATAAAGAGAAGACAAGAGGATGTCAAAATTGAGGGAAAGAGAGTAAGATTTTTTAAACGCTGAGTTGTTCATGTGCATTCCCATAAACCACAACCACCACCAAGACCATCATCCCTAACTCCTTGTGCTCCTGTGTCATTCTTTTCTCTCATCCCTTTCCCCCAAGCCACAACACCTCATTTCCAGGCAGACATTGATTTGCTTTTTATCACTAAATACTGTGTTGCAATTTCTGGAACTCTGGGTTATAAGTGGAATCGTGCAGAATGTGGTCATTTTTGGTCTGGCTTCTTTCACTCAGCATAATTACTTTGAGAATCACGTAATCTGTTATGTGTATCAATAATTTATTCCTTATTATTATTCTATGTTTGGATATACTACAATTAGCTTATCTAGTCACCTATTAGTGGACATTCAAATTGTTTCCAAATCCTGCTGTTATAAAAAAAAAAAACTGCTGTAAATATTTGAACATAAATCTGGATATGAACATATGCCTTCACTTCCCTCAGCTAAGAACATAGGAGTTGAATAGCTAGCTCATATGGTAGGTGTATGTTTAACTCCTTAAACTGTTTTCCAAAACGATTATACTATCTTAGATTTCCATCAACAGTCTGTTCCACATCCTTGCCAACATTTGGTAGGGTTAGTCTTTTAACTTTTAGCCATTCTAATAGGTATGCAGTGATATCACACTGTGGTTTTACTTTGCATTTCCCTAATGACTGCTTAGGTTGAAACATAGCTTCATGCACTTCTTTCTTGTCCACCTACCATCCTAGGTGAAGTGTCTGTTCAAATCTTTGGTCCATTTTTAAATTGGGTTGTTCAGTTGCTCATTCTTAAGGTTTGAGTATTCTTTATGTATTGTGGATACAAATCTTCTGGCAAGTCTGTAACTTGTGACATTCTTTCCCAGTCAATGGTTTGTCTTTCCATTCTCTTATGAATGCCTTATGAAAAGAAGTTCTTGATTTTGATGACATTTTACTTACCAATTTTTCTCTTTTCGGATCATGCTTTTGGTGTCAGATCAAAGAAATCTTTGCCTAATACAAGGCCACAAAGATTTGCTTCTATATTTTCCTCTATGAGTTTTATAATTTTAGGTGTTCAGTTTAGGTCTATAATCCATTTGAGTTAGTTTTTTCATTTGGTGGGAGGAATGGATTGAGGTTCAATTTTTACATAAGCATATCCAATTATTTTTCCAGAACTGCTTGTTGAAAAGATTATCCTTTCTCCACTGAATTATCTTTAGCTCTTCTTTCAAAAAACAATTGACCATATATTTGTTTCTTTTTCTGGACTCTCTAATCTGTTCCATTGTTATGTTTGACTGTATTTATGCCAATACCACATCATCTTGATTTCTTGATTTCTGTAGCTTTATAATAAGTTTGCAATCAGGAAATAAAGTTCTCTAGAATTTTTTTCTATTTCTTCAGACTTGTTTTAGCATCTCTTGGCCTTTGTATTTTCATACGTATTTTAGAATTAACTTCCCAATTTTTATTTTTAGAAAGACCTACTGGGATCCTTAAATTTAGGAAGAATTGTCAGCATGTTAAGTTTTCCAATCCACAAATACAGTCTATTTCTTAATATATGTAAGTACATTTTACCGTCTCTTACCAATGTGTCTAGTCTTTATTGCATAAGCCATGTGCATCTTTTAGGATTTTTCCCAAAGTATTTCAGAGTTTTGATATTATGAAAACAGTATATTTTTAAGTTTTTAGTTTCTGATGGGTAATATTATAAAGGGGTAAAATTGATTTGATGTGTTCATCTCATATCCTATAACTTACTAAACTTACTAGTTTTAGTAGCGTTTTTTCTTTTAAGATTTCATAGAGATTATAGGATTCCATAGAATGATCATTTCACCTGAGGATAAAGGAAATTTCGTTCTTTATTTCCAAACTGGAAGCATTTTATTTCTTTTGCTTACACTGATTAGAACCTCAAGTACAATGTTGAACAGAAGTGGTGAGAGCAGATATCCTTGCCTTCTTTCTGATCTTAGGGGAAAGTATGTGGTCTTTCACCATAGTTTGGTGTTAGCTGTAGTTTTTTATTAGAAGCCTTTTACCAGACTGAGAAAGTTCCCTTCTAGTCCTAGTTTGCTAGTTTGAAATTTTTATTAGGAATAGATGTGGGATTTTGTGTAATGCTTTTTCTTTATTGACTGATATGTCATATGGCTTGAATTTTTGACTACTTAAAAATTAATGTCACATAATTCAGTAAACTGATAACGTTAGTAAGTTGCATTTATTGTTTAATGTTAAACCAATCTTAAATTCCAAGAATGAGCCCCATTGGTTGGAATCAATGTGCTCAACTTTCCTTAATAATGTCTTTAAAAATTCTTAAGAATTTTTATCAGTGATAACAGCCTTTCGGTTTTTTTGTTTTGTTTTGTTTTCTTACAATGCATCTGGTTTGGTGTCAGAGTAATGATAGTCTCACAAAATGGATTTAGAAATATGCTCTCCTCCTCAGTTTTCTGGAAGAGTTTCTGGAAGAGATGTAGTATTAGTATCATTTATTCCTTAAATGTTTGGTAGGGATCACTATACCTGGAATTTTCTCTGTGTTAAGATTTTTTCCTTCAAATTCAATTGTCTTGAATTGAGCAGAGCTTTTGAGGTCACCCATTGCTTTACAGTCTACTTTCAAGTGATATTATACTACTTCATGTACATTACAGGAACTTTACATTGGTACACTTCCATTTCTCCACTGCTAGTCTTTGTGTTATTGCCATCAAAATTTTCTTCCTACGTATTTGTGTGTTAAGCAGTCAACTAATATTTGATTTAAATAATAGTCTGTTTACATTTTTTAAGTCCTTTTTCTATGTATTTAATTTTGAATTATTTCTATTGCTCTGTTTTCAAGTCCTCTCACTTTTTCTTCTGCAATGCCTATTGTGTCACTAATCATATTCTGTGTATTTTTCATCTCAGATAATGCAGTTTTCATTTCTAGAATGTTGACATGGGTCTTTTAAAAATGTCTTTTTACTTCCACGTAACATAGTAAATCACGCCTCTATCTTCTTGAGTAAACCGAATACTGTCAACCGTTATAATGTCCTTGTTCCTTCATTCTATTATTTGTGTCATTTCTGGGTGTGTCAGTCAATTGATTTTTCCCCAGTCTGAAGTGAGAGAATAATATACTCCAAAAAATATCATACCAGTGGAAATAACTGTAATCCAAGAAACAGAAAAAAATTGAAAGAAAGAAGGAAAAAGAGAGAGAGAGATTGGAGGGAAAGAACAAAGAAAGGAGGAGAAAAAATAAAGAATATTCTAATTATTTTCAGAGAAAGTTGAGAAGATCTCTTATCAATAATACAATTATAGGATGGTATATAGACTTCTACTTTTCCTCCCCATATCCATTCCATCCTTCTTCCTGATGGCATCCACCTTGGTGTTATATTTTCTATCTTCCTTTACAGTTAGCTGTGACATGTGATAAAGTTTTAGTCCACTTAATGCAAGAAGTCACATTTGCAGCTATGTCCCGTAGTTTTGTTTTCCTTCCCTGTGTGGATATGGCCAGGACCCAGCTTTGACTGAGCACACAGATGAGAACAACACCCTAACAGCTGACACAGTGACAGATGGAAGAACTTAGGCTCTTGGATGTCTTCAGGTGGCACAATCACCCCAGTCATGTCACATCAGTGACATGAGAATGAGATCCTCTTCTGTATTACTCAGGTCACTATATTTGGAGAACTATTAGGACAGTAACTCAGATTTTCATCAGTAGCTTACATAACATGAAAGAGTAACAGAGAGCAAATCAATCAATCAATCAATCAATCCCGGTACAAAAAAAAAAAAAAAGAGAGAGAGAGAGAACAGATAATAGATACCAAATAAATAATCCAGAAGGTCCACCATCTGACTACTAGGAGTTCCACAGAAAGGAAGAAAAATGTGCATAGAAAGAAATTAGTAGACAAATAATATATTGATTCCATTTATATAAAAGACAAACAAAAACAGACAAATGAATCTTCTAGTTAGCCATTAGGGTAGTGGTTACATTGGCAACATGATGGGAAGAGCACATGAGAAAGGCTTATGGGCTGCTGGAATCATGCCATTTCTTAGTTTAGGGGCTAATTACAACGGTATTTGCAGCTTGTGAAAAAATACTAAGTGTCTTCTTATGACTTGTACATTTTTCTCTAAGTAGATTATACATAAATAAAATCTTTAAAATAAAAATAATGAATAAATATGGATAAAAATTTCCAGCATTGAAGGGAGAGGCTTCACATTAAAAATTTTTTTAAAATTGTATAATTTCTAAAATTTCCTAACATCAAAGATAGAGATCTAAAAAGTCATCAAAGAGAAAAAAAAAGTTAATCTACCAAAGAATAAGAAGCAGGTAATCATCAAACATCTCGCCATCAATAGTAAATGCTAGAAAACAATAAAACAGAGCCTTCAAAATCATTACAAAATTATTTTGATTCTATAATTCTATAAGTAAGCAAATTCTCTGCGTTGATTTGTGAATTCCTCTTAAGGAAAAAAATAATAATAATTCAGTGAAACAAAATGGCATCTCCTAATCCCATGTTTTTCTTTGGTCTGATTACTGAGTTAGAGACACACACTACTGTTCTCTTGAGCAGGTAGGCATTCAGTGTTTACCCAGTTCTTCTTCCCAGGCAAATCCAGTTCCCTTGACATCATTTTTGCTCCTCCTTCTATCATTTGTGGGCGTAAAGTTCGATTATCCAATAATAAATCCTACTTTAGTTTCTCTGTGTTTATCTAATATCCCAAAGCTGTTTGTTAATTTAGCATTTGCAATTTAATTTTTCTCAAACCTCAGAGACTGCTTTATGAACAACCCACACAACGTTTCTGGAAATACTAGAACAATATTCTCTACATAACATCGTATCTTTTGGAAGATACTTCTATTTTCATTTATGGCAAGAGCTAACTATTTTTCAGACTGTCATTATTGACCCATTTTGTTCCATATAATGGTCTCTTATCAACCTGATTCCCAAAGATAAATTCTGCCAAGAGACAGCCATTTCTTTGAAATTCTATCTTTAAAAATGTAAAATAAGAGAGCAACTGGTTTGAAATGATTAAAGGGTTAGGTTTTCTTCACAATGACAATGTTATCGGTGACAGAATTAGCTGACTGTTACTTCTTTGCCTTCAATTAGATACTGAACTATTTTAGTCAGAACCCCTGGGATTCTATTCCTATTAGCTGGTTGGGGTTGGGGGAACTGGTGTAGAGTCTCTTGCTGTGTAAATTCTTTGTATTTTATGGCTATTACCTTGGATAATATTCATTAATCAAAGAGAGTAGAGTTAAATAGACATGTGTGTGCTCTTGTCTTTTCCCCATTTGGATGCCATGGTCCAGCCTCTGGCAAGCTGCTAGACTTGCCATTTTTCAGGGATTTGTTCGTGGAGTGGCCAATTTACCTCAGGGCATGTGTGGCCAACATTGAGGGGAATAAATGACAGGCATGTCATAGCCTGTCAGCTGCTGCAATTAAGTGATGTTAACTGCCACGACTGCAGAAAAGAGTGGTTTGGAATCATGAAATGTTAGAGGTGCATGGGACCATCCAATGTCGTCATTTTATATGTGAGAAAATTGAGTGCAGAGATTAACAGGTTTGTTCAAGGTCACACAGGTACTTTATCAGGGCTTTGTGGTGCTGTGATTTCTTTATCCTCCACCTGCTCACTCCACTCAACTGCTAGAATGATCCACTGTCAACCCAGTTTCGTGACATTACTCCCCTGCCTGCAAACCTTTTGTAGCCCCCTATTGTTTCTAGTGTCAGAGCTGGGAGGAGGTAGCAGCTGGCAGAAGCCCAGTGCTCTATCAGCGACCAGACGCCTGCAGTGAGAAATAAACGGTCAGTTCTAGAAGCAGCTGTAGAGGTCACATGACAGGCAGAAAATTTGGGTTCAACTCCCAGCAACATCCTTATTACAAACTGTCTCGACTTTGGAATGGGCCCCTCCAATAATCCGGACCTTGACTTTCTCATCTGCAGAACGAGCTAGTCAGGCTTGACAGACGCCAAAGGCCCCCTCCAACTCCAAGATCCCATCCACAGGGCTTCCTCAGGAGCTTCAAAATTGAGGCTTCACGTGTCCACAAAGGCTTTCCTCTGAGCACTTTCTGGTCTCCCCTTGATTTTTGATCCATCATGAGGTGCTTACATTTTTCCAGTCAGAACCTTGTAATTTTCCACTTGTGAAGGCCAGAGGGTCTACAGGAATCATGGAAATGCAACATTATCAGCTTCTGAATGAGCTTATTTCCCTACAAGCCTTGTCCACTCCAGCTGGTCCTGACTTGACTTTCCAGCTTGGTTTCTCCCAATCTCTTTCTCTCTTGTCCACACCTTCCCTCCTTCTCACAGAGAGATTGGAGTATTAGTGCGTCCATCTTTCAATTTCTCTTTTCTTCTCCATCTTCTTTCTCTCTCTCTCTCTCTCTCTCTCTCTCTCTCTCTCCCCCTGTCTCTCTCTCCTTTTCTTTCAGTTTTCCAATTCTGGTTACAAACATCACCTGCCTCCCCATCAAAGACAGAGATTATTTTGCCTTCTGGGAGAGTAGTCAGTCAGTCAGAAGAGTTCTCCTCCAAGTTCAACCCAATCTAGATTGTTACAGAGCAGAAGCGGGACTCTTGAAGGAAGAGAGAAAGGCAATTTTTCCCCAAGATAGAGAGCTAAGATTGCTGGCAAGAAATGACCCTGACTTCTGCTCCCTAATTTAACAGAAGCCTGAACCAGACTGGTTTATTCAACCAGAGGGAATGCCCTACCTGAAATACTCTGCAAACTCGCAGGCAATCCCATTTCTCTGGTTCCTAATGAGTTGGTGCCTAACAAAGGAAAGGGGTAGGAGGGGAAACAGTCTTGCTCCACATTAAGAAAAGTGATCAACCAAAGCTTCAGGCAGGTCCAAAGGCTCTCAGCTGTGCGTAGATTATCAATCACTAAAGGCCACAGCTTCAGGTTCTCCGAGCCTCTCCTCCTGCCTCCCTTGGAC
This sequence comes from Mustela nigripes, assembly GCF_022355385.1. Lineage (NCBI taxonomy): Eukaryota > Metazoa > Chordata > Mammalia > Carnivora > Mustelidae > Mustela > Mustela nigripes. The sequence goes on from NC_081562.1 coordinate 23,166,964, forward strand.
CCTTAGCAAGTCGGGTTTCTCTGCAGTGAGAGATGAGAAACGGAAAGGGGTGCAGGAACAGAACACAAAGGCATAAAGGGGAAAAACAAAACAAACAAAAACAGGCCAACAGAGTGGGAGATAATGGAAGATGGCAAAAACTGAAGGGCTTTCAAAAAAGTGAGGTATTGTTCTGCTGGCTTTACAGAAGGTGTTCTCAGCGTGTGCGTGCTGCAGACACGAGATCGGTTGCGCGGCCGCCGTCAGGGCAATTCCCGAGGCTCCGCTCGCACTGAACGCAATTTCTTTTCCCTGGGCCCGTCTCTGCAGAGGCTCTGGTCTCGGTTTAGGATACTTCATCCACTTGTGACCTTTCTTTCCTGACACCATGCTTACAGGCAAGTGTTCGTGCTGGTTAACCTTCTCAGTTTTCCCCGGGTGACCTTATGAATTTCCAACAGGAAAAATACAAAATCGCCAATTTGTTTTTTCATTACCCAGAGGATAAACACAAAGTGGGGAAGCCTTTTATCTTGCTGCACCGGCAAACCTCCTCATTACTCAGCATCGAACAAACATTTGCTAAGAGTTAATAAATCCAGCGTGTGGCTTTCTTTGTGCGGGGAATGGCCCTACCATCCAAGGCAATCTCTCATTAAGGAACAAGAAATAGAACATACTCATATTTTATTCATGGCCTCAGAATCCCAGGGGGAAAAAAAATCCAAAAATTTATAGACACAGAGAAATCCGAAACAAAAAGGCTCACGCATTCTTACTCCGAATGACCGCCTTCTAACTCTCAGCCCCTCCGAGGAGATCTGATCCACATACACAACAGTCCCAACACCACTGCCATTCCAGCCTGCCCGTCTGATTGCTCAGACGAAGTCCAGCGACCTTTCACCACATCCTACATTTGGAAGGGAGCAGGGTTTATTAAAGCATAGCCCTTGAAGAAGGCCAGTGGGTAATACATTGCGTAGTCGTCAATCACAAATATCCTCTCAAGACTCTTCAGACTTCCTGTTCCAGCTTTCCTTGGCAGAGGTGTCGGGACAGAATCTACATTAGAGGCGTCCGCATAGCCGTTGCAGCAAGTTTTAATTTACCAATGATTCCTTAGTCCTGCTAGCTTAGAAAGGCTCTGGTGATTTATTGGACTTGAGCAGAACTCTCATCCATTATAGTTTGTCTTAACTTAATCAAAGGTATCTTCTCCCTTCGGAGCGGCTAACCTACAAACTCCACGGTCACCATGATAAATGTGCCCGCTTGACTTCTTTTTCTGATTACTGTGAATGAAGCATCACAAACAACTTGATACATCCTGTTCATGCTGTGGCTGCGGGGTGGAGACGGCTGTGGTTCGGTTACCTAGAAGCAGCTATGGTGGGGAGGGGGTATGCTCTGCAAGGTGATTATTGCGCTAGGGTTTTGACTGAGTGATGTAATTAATGACTGGGAGAACAACAGAACTCGCAAGGATTTCTGGGTTGTTTCAAAGATCAGGAAAATCAAGCAGTTTCCTGGTTTGCTAAGGGAGACCTTCCTGTCCCTGTACCTATAGCAATATGCATTCCCTCACCCTCTACCAAACACACACGTACACACACGTACACACACACACATACACACCCACATGCTAAGATCACCACGCCTTTCACAGAAAGCATGGCTGATTTAGAACAGTCTTTAATCCAAGTGGTTGATACAAAGAGATCGAGGATTGTATCTGAACAAATAAGAACCTGAGGAAATGACAGATATATTTTAAATTTTTGTGTAAGAAATTATAGCCCAAAGAAAACAGAATCATGAAGTAACTAGGCATTTCTCTGTACGACACAAGGGTCTTGTGTGTGTTTTTTGAGTGACTTATGGGGCAAGTGTTCAAGGTGAGTATCTAGGCTTTGCCTGCAATGTCTTCTTGGCAGACAACAGTTAGAAACTGATGATCGTGAATTTACAGTGCTGTTCTTTGACTAATTCAACTAAACTCTCTTCAGAGATTTTGAGGTCCTCCGAGGAAGTACTGTTAAATTTGTCTCCCCAACCCTGGCCATTAGGCCAGTGCATGATCTGCTCAAGATATCCATGAAATCCAAAAGTTAGACTGAATTGTTCACATTCAGGATGAGAACGCTATTCATTTTTGTAGCCGAATCCATATGAACAGAATTCCAAGCATAACTGTGAACCAATAAGGCCTCTAGCTGACTGCTTTGCCTTTAAATCATAGCCTTGTTATAGAGGAATCTTTCCTGAATCCCACTGACCAGTAGCTGCCCCCAGCCCCATCAACCTATAGCACTTGAGAGAGTCCAGAAAGACAATGTATAGTCCTCTACTATTTGTGGTCAACATATTTTGTTCTGTTAAATATGTCAGAGAAGAAGGTCTCTGCAGTACAGTATTAAGATGAAAGTCTGCAAAAAGAAAAGAGACCATTGAATGACACTTTCCAAGCTCAGATCAGGGCTCGGCATATATGACCCAGGTAAATCTGCCCAGAGCTGGTTTTTATACAGGACAAGAACTAAGAATGGTTTTGATATTTGAAAAGGGATTTTAAAAAAACAATAACAAAGAATACACAACAGAGACTGCATGTGGTCCTCCAAGCCAAAAATATTTACAGAATATGTAAAATATTTATAGCAAAATTTTACTGATCCCTGACTTAGATGACATTAGTCAATATAAGAGTTTTTGACTGAAAGTAGTATGGGCAAGGTTGACTTTTTTTAAAAAGATTTTATGTATTTATTTATTTATTTGAGTGAGAGAGCAGTGTGAGCAGGGGGAGGATCAGAGGGAGAAACAGGGAATCCTCAAGCAGACTCCCTGCTGAACGCAGAGTCCAATGTGGGCCTTAATCCCAGAACCCTGAGATCACAATCTGAACAAAAACCTAGAGTCGGTCACTTAAGTGACTAAGCCACACAAGAGCCCTGAGCGAGGTTGATCTTGAAGTGCATTAGTCAGACAACAATGAGAAAGAATCATACTAACAGAGCTTATATAAAATAGTAAATTAATGAAAAGAAGTGAGAAAATGCAATTATTTTCTCTGGCAGTGTATAACTTCCTTACAGGGAAGGAATACACTTACAGATTCTTGATTTTTGGAGTATAGCTATGATTTCATGTAATTATATTGTTTCCCAAATAGGTATTTAATTCACTCTCATTCTTGATGGAGAATTTAGCAGGATATGGAATTTTAGGTTGTCAGTGTCAAGATGTTATGGAAGTAATCTGCATATTTTGTCTCGTACCGTATCACATTTTCTATTTGTCTCTCATGTTCTGCAATTTTACTAGGATCTACTGAGGAGATTTATTTTTATTTTCTGCAATTTATTTCCTAATCAGTGTTTTGTTAGCCTATGTGTTTATGTGTTCTTTAATTAAGAAAAATTGTCAACTGTTATGTCTTTGAAATTAGCTTCCTACCTCTCTCTCTAAGAGAGGTATTATTGGAATTTATCATTCTGGCTTTCGCATCTTTAAATGCTCTTTCAAAATTTCTAATTCTTCATCTCTCTGTTTTGCATGCTGTATGATTTCTCCAAATCCATCTTCTAGCTCATTGATTCTCTTTTTGGCATTTAATTTATGCTTTCGTCTGTCCATTTAGTTTTTCATTACAGAAACTCTACTTAGTTCTTTTTCAAATCTTCTTCTGATCATATTTCATAAGGTCCTATTTTTCCATTATTGATTCTGTTCCTTCTTTTATCTCTCCAAATATTTTAAGCATGTTTATTTTATTGTCTCAGATTGTACTCTTCTGTTTGTAGTAGTCTCCTGGTGCTCTCTGTGGGGAAGGTTATAAGGTTTAATGAGAAAAATTATGGGAGTGGGAAGAACATGGTGTGCAGCCGGCAACCAGCTTGATATTTGTGGAATAAATCGTGATTAAAACAAAGAGATGGAAGATTTGAAAGACAAGCTGAGATATAATTTAAGAATAATATTTTATTAAGTTTAAAAATATTGGAGTTTAATATTGGAGTTTATAATGGGAGCCATGGAACGTTAAGCAAGGAGGTGATCTGGTAAAAAGAGTGTTTTGGGAATCTGTGAATATCAGATTTTTAAGAAACTTTGGCATTTTATCCCTAACACAAAGGCTTTGATTACAGGAAAGGAAATAGAATTTTTGAGATAATTTACTTTTCTCAAAAGCATACAGCTAAAGGAGAGCACTGTATGTGGAAGTGCAAGAGGCAAAATGGTCTAGAAGACCCAAAAGAGCCAGTACAATATGGATGGAGAATAACAAAGTTGGATGACTGAAGAGCTCTTTGGATCTAATACAACAAAGTGATTAAGAACTTTGCAAGTACAGAGCATCGTTATTCAAATGAGATAGAATTTTTCCTGGTCATAGCATTGCACCAGAGTTAGATAATCATAGTCTTCCGGCCATGCATTTTGGAGTAAAAGCAGAGTTCAAGGCCCAACTTAACCCCTATGAGCTTTGTGACATTGGACCATTTCTTTTTTTTTTTTTTTTTCCCCTGAACCTAAGTTTCTAAATCTATAAAACATGTGGAATTAGAGTATGTATGGGGTTGCAGGAGAGATGATATTAGGATAATGCATTTAAAGGAAATGACTGGGAATTCTCTTGAGTTGGTACTCAATGTTAACTATTATCACTGTCCTGATATTGGAGAATAAGGATGCATTGTATGACTGGAATTACCTTCTTGAAGTTATGGAGTACTTGTGGTTCATGAAGACAAAATTCTGCTTGAATGCTAAGAACTAGAATATCTGGAGGCTTTTGAGTTAAAGCTGAAGGATAATGTGATGAAGGTTGAAGAAAATGAATATATATAAATATAAGTCTTTGCCCATCAGACACATATGAAGTGATAAAAAAAAAAGTACATTACCATTCCAACTTTCATAGTTGGAAATGAATCACAGAGGGAATGCCATTTTTTTTCTCATATAATTTTGCACTGAGAACGTATTTCTTCTCTTAAAAGATGGATTTTCAGATGATGCAGTTTCAAGGAATCAGCTTCTAGCTATTCTATGTCTAATGCTTAATGTGTGTACTGAATTTTCTCAACCTCTGAAAGTTATGAAATGTAATCACATCAGCATAAAATGTTAAAATAAAGCACTGTGGACACCAGTGCAGCTGGGAGATTTCAGGAATTAACTGTGGCTTAAGAGCATGGAAACTATTAATCTCTAATCGTTCACATTAACCTGACAATCGCATATACCCAGCAAGTGCTGCCCAGGAAGCTGTGTTTCCTTAGAATTAATGACATGCCCTAATTGTAGCCATTTTTCTAAGTCTCTAGAGTATCTGTAATTAAGAACTTTAACTGTACTTAAAATGATATAAAGTGTCATTAGTCCTATGCTAAATCATTTCAAATTACTGATTTATTTGCCAGTAAAATTATCCAGGTAATTTCCTCAACCTGACTAATGTAAAGTGTCACACATGAGGGTTGCTACTGGGTAAAGCATGGGGTCTTTTTCGCAGGGGGAAGAAAAGTTTGCTTTGAAGCACCACAAAATTATAATGTAAAGCTTTGTTTTTCCCTTCTCCGAGGTAGTTTTCCTCACTGAGTGGGTTTGACTGGACTAGTGACTGCCATTTAATTGGGAAAAGTGGAAAAAAAACAACAAAAAAAGGAAAAGTACTCCCCCCCCCTTAATGTAATCAACAGAAAGATTCCTTCAAATAAAATCATAATTGAACTGGGATAGCTCTGGCTAACGGAGGAAATCTAAAGAGCCCTATCAATCTCTTGCCCACCCCTATCTAGTCCCATCTCTCTTCAAGCTTCCAGAACTCCCTGGACTCAATAACCTTTACGTCCTTTCTGGTTGCATTATTCTACTTCTACTTAAGGCTTCTGTCTCAAGTGTCAGACTCATTGTCAGTACTTTCATTCTCTGTACCCTCCCTCTAAAGCAAAAGAAGTGAGGTACTTCTGATTAATATAGAAAAGAGAAGTAGGATGCAGGCTTCTCGAATGAAGTATGTAGTCCAGTTTTTTTGTCTTATAACAAAATGGAGGTGAGTAACATATTCAGAATTACCACACTCTTTTTATGCCAGCAGTTTCTGGTGTGGTATACTGTTCAACACAAAATAATTCTTTGTTTTCACTTATGTTTTCTTCAATGCATTTAATTTTCTAACTGGCTATCCTAATAAGATACTTAGGTTTACAGGGGTAACCTGATAACCAATCTAGCATTGTATATAGATTTATGCCAACTTCTACTGGTATGGTAAGATATAACAGTGTTTTGACACATTTAGGTGAGGAACTGATATAGAATATATATTTAATTGGGAAAAGTGGATTCTATATATAGAATATATATCAGTTCCTCACCTAAATATGTGTGTGTGTGTGTGTGTGTGTGTGTGTGTGTATGTATGAAATTGAATTATAAATGGTTGGTTTGATTCCAAGACCCTTAAATTTGTATGATTGTAGCTCACTGCCCCTTGACAGTAAGACATTAAATTGTTTTATGTGGATCTTCCACATTTCATCCTTTCAAGTGATTTTTGTTCCTTCTGTCACTTTTATCTGAGATCATTTTCCTTTTGCCTAAAAGTTAGTATTCCTTCTGTGTTTGCAAGTCTGTTCTCCTCATTTTTGTTTGTGCGGAAACATCATGATTTTGCCTACATTTAAATAGGTATCTTTATTGAAGTATAGAATGCAAGGTTAAAAGAGTTCCCCACCCCTCACTCCCCCAGTTCTTTAAAGATGCTTCATCGTTGTCCTGCTTCCATAATTTTCAACTAGAGGTCAATTTAAGTCTTAACTGTTACTCCTTTGAAGGTAATGAAATTGTCCCATGCTCTGTTTTAAAGATCTTTTGTCTTTTAGTTTCAATAGTTTTTCTCCAGTGTACCCAGGTATATTTTACTTGCATTCATCTTACCTAGAATGTGTAGTTTCTTGAATCTGGTTTGAGGACTGGCATTAATTCTGAAAATTCTGGTCTTGAATGATTATTTATATTCTTATATCTTGAAAGATTGTTCATACCTCATTCTCTCTCCTCTCCTGCTGCTTCATTTGCATGAATGCTAGACCTCTTCACTGTGTTTCATGTCTTATAGGGTCATTTCTATTTTTTCCATTTTCTCCCCCTGCACTTCAGTACAGACATTTTTTAGTGACCAGTCTTCCAGCTTACTAATTTTCTCATCAGCTGTTTCTAATCTATAACCAAACCCATCTACTGAATTTAAAATTTTTCAGTTCTAAATTTCCCATTTATTTCTATTTTTCTAGTACCAGTTTTCTGCTGGAATGTTTTAATTTTCATTAAGTTTTTAAAATACATTAATCATAACTTACACATTTGGGTCATCTAAGGTTCTCTTAGTTTTTTTCTCTTATCTTTTAGTCATTTATCCTGACATGCCTGCTATTTTTCAAAAGTAGTCATGGTGTATGAAAAAATTATAGAGATAATTTGAGGCTGTGCATGATGTTATCTTTCTCCAGAGCTACACTGTTCAATATGATGGCAAGGGAGTGCATGTGGTTATTTAAATTCAAATTAATTGAAATTTTTAAAAACTGAAAATTATTTCCTCAGTCATATTAGTCATATGGCAAGTGCTCAAGAGTCACCTGTGGCTAGTTGCTACCTCATGAGACAGAACAGATCTAGAACATTTCCATCACCACATGAAGTTCTGTCAGACAGCTCTGCTCCAGAGAATTTATTTTCACTTCTGGAAGACAGTTACCCTAGTCTGTGATTGAGGTGAGGAGAAGCTGGGTTTTACTATTTGGGAATTTGGGTCTATTTCTGGTTGCTTTTACTCAGGATAAGGCCCATCAGGGCTCCCAAATGAAATCCTGAGTTATTCACCAATCCTGTCCCCTTTCATTTTTGGTCTCTCCAGCTCCATTACATTGTCCATAGGTCTGGTAAGTTTCTTACTTCCTTTGCTATTACTTCCTGCTTGGTTTCCCAGCTTCTATTTCTAGTGCCACTTATGAAGAAGTGAATTTCTTAAGTAGAAAAGAATTCTGGTATCAAATATTGAGCTTACCTCAATGTATTTCCTTTCTGCATCTTGGCTTCTCAAATACTTTCAGTCTCAGCATATCTCAGATATCTTCAAATAGATTTTTAAAACCTAGCTTTTCTAGTTATTTCATCAGGAGGTTGGTTTGATATGTGCTCAATGGTCACAGCCAGAAGCTGAATCTTCTCATTCTCTATCTCCCTATCTGCTACCTGCTGTCAGGCATTCATCCTCCCACTGAAATGTTGAAATATTAAAATATTGAAATATTCCTGTCCAAGTCACTAATGACCTCTCTGTTATCAAATTCAATGGTCAATTCTCAGTTCTCACTTCACATGGACTCACAGCAGCATTTGAACTCCAAATGTATGTATTAAACTTTCTACTAGACTTTTCCAATTAAAATTTTAATAGGCATCTAAAATTTAATATGTCTGGTTATAAACTTTTGATATCCCCATTCTGTTTCTTCCTCAATCTTCCCTCACCTCAGTAAATGACAGATTTACACAGAATTTTAACTGCAATGGCAAAATCTTTGCAGTCCTTTCTTACTTTTCTCCAATGACTTTCCATTCCACTCAGAATACCATCCAACCTAAGGCCATAAATGATCTGTCTTCTCTCTAAATTCTGATGTCATTTCCTGACACCTTTTTATCCCCTTCACTCTCATCCAGTAATGCTGGTCTCCTTGCTATTCCTTTAACACCCAAAGAAGCTTCCCTTACCAAAGCCTTTTACCCACTTTTCCTCACTTCAGATATCCCTTGCCCATATATGTATGAAGTCTTTGCTGAAACATCATTCTTCACAAAGGCTTTATCTTCTTTTCCATAAATTTTTTTTCCATAACAATTGTATCCTTCCATCACTCTCTATCTTTTTACCTTGTATTGCTTTCCTTCTTCGTTCTTATTACCACTCAACAAATCATCTACTTGTTTGTTTTCTGTCTTCTTTGTTAGAATGGAAGTTCTATCAGCACAGGGATGTTATCTCTTTCATTACTGCTCTATCCTCATTGCCAGCCACGTAACTGTAGAAACAGCTTCCTTATTTTACAGGTTAAGAAGGGAGGAAACGTAGAGGTGAAACAATTCTGACCCAGGGCACAAAGCTAGTGAGTGCTAGAGCTAGGACTGAACCTGGCAGCCTGACTCCAGAATCTATGCTCTTACCACTACATTGTACTCAGGCTAATGGAGGTGTGAGTTAATAGCCTGGGCCATGTGTCTCCACAAAACTTCTTTTCCTTCTAGGATTTGGGCCTAAAACTAAAAAGAGAACACACAATGGCATCATCTGAAATGCTCCAAATCCTCCCAGAATCCTGCTTGTTTTCTAAAAACATGAAAGTTGAAGAAAAAGAATCCTTGTGGTTTTTGGGAGAAAGACTGAGATCCCTTTATGACCACTCATACTTCCAATGTCAAGCCAAAATAAGAAAAGATTCAAGAGAAGAGGAGGAAGTAAGAAAGGAGGGAGGGGGACGAGAAAGAGAGAGAGACAGAGACAGAGGGAGGAAGGGAGGCCATGTACCCTAGTGCAGGTTCAGATTTTACTTCTTTTCATATCATACAAAAATCAATCTATAACCTAATCACTAAATGTACTTTATATTGATTGTGATTTGATCTACAGAGAGGTAGGAGGAAAAAAAGGAATAATAGACTCTCTCTAGAAACCAAAACACATATGCCCTCCTAATAGTTACCATTGGTAGAAGAGAGAAAAAAAAAAAAGCTAAAAGAAGATGATCCCACTGGAAAACAGAATAACATGTGTTGAGAGAATACTGTGTCAGAAAGACTCCAGGAGCAAGCAGAAGAAGAATGAGTCCAGGGAGGCCAAAAAAACCTGCCTGCGCATGGTTAAACTACTAATGGTATGGCATAAACCCAGAAACCTATGAATAAGAGAGTTTCATGGAGGGTAACTGTCTACTCAGGTTGTGTGTTCGATACTGGAGTTTAAATAAGCTCTAGTAGAAATGATGCAAAGTCTAGTTAGAAGGAAGAAAGGCATGGGATATGAATTTACATGTGCTTTTATTTCTAAATGTTTGCTCTAAAAAAAAGACCCAAGGGATTTATTATCTCTTGAGGCCACATATTTTATGTATGGACAATTATCTGAGTGTTAGATCATTTACACATGAAGCTAAACTCTGCCTTTCTATAACTTTCCCGACTAATGCTATTTTTGCTCTGCAGAGTCACATTGGTGCCCCCCCCCCCCCCCCCCCAGATATCCGTTCTTGAGGTATTTAAAGGCAGCCCTATAGAACTTGTATGTCCTTCAGTCTTTTCTTTGGTTTCACCCCTCCTCGCTCTTGGTAAACTTCAAGCCCACATTCCAATCATCACCAGCTAGACATTTGGATCAGGAATTCATCTCAAATTCAACATGACTAAAATTGAACAAAATCATTCCTGCACCCCCTAGACAAACTCTTCTCTTTCACTTTCTGATCTGCCAAGGAATCATCTTTGACTATACTCTAATTCCAAATGAAATCAATCACCACGTCTTTGTGAATATTACCCTATTTATTCCATTCTTTCCATGTCCCCTGCCTTGGCTAGAATCCACATCATAATTAGCTCTCCCTTGGACATCTAATTGGCCTTCTCACCTCCAACTGGCCTTTCTTCCAATTCATCTAACATATTCCAGCTAAATTAATATTCTTATTAAAACTTGTCAGTCCTTTCTCATGACCATTAAATAAAAATAAAATACCTTAACTCAGTATTTGAGGTAATTCCCAATATGGTCTGACTCTATGAGATTTGTCTTGAACCAGATCTCTACATCAGCAATAACTCCAAAGACAATAATAATAGTTATAAAATATTGACTACTTCCAAATCCCTCCCATGTCTTACATAAATCATACTTTCCAGAACTATGCTGTCCAACATAGTAGCCACCAACTGCATATAGCTATCGAGATCTTGAAATGAGGTTAGTCTAAATTAAGATTTGTATTAAGTGTAAAATATACAGTGAATCTTGAATATCTAGTATGCAAAAAAATAAAATTCTATCTCATTAATTTTATATTGATTACATGTTGGAACGATAATACTTTATTATTAGGCTAAATGAAATACATTATTAAAATTACTTTTATCTGTATCTTTTATGTTTTCATAATATAGATCTTGGGAAACTTACAATTACATGTGTGGCTTGAATTTCAGGCTCACATTATATTTCTATTGACTAGTTCTCTCTTAGTATGACAAATATAGATATGTATATGGACAAGAGAAGGGAGAAACCTGTACAAAATAGAAGAATGATGGGTTTCAGCGTGGATTCCTTTTCAAAATAGTTTTCACCATTTTAAGTTTCTGTAATAAAAAGTATGATCTTAATTAAGTTTAAAGATTATCATGCCATGCCCTCCAGATATCATTTTCTACACGCTTTCTTCAAGAATCTCATCCAGAAGTGATTTCTCCTCATTGGATTCCTTATGTGTGTGGTCTGAAACCTGCAGCACATAGAACCGTCCAGCGTGTACTTAAAAAATAATAGGTCAATTGAATCAAAGTTTCTAAGGGGAGGGCCTGGCATCAGTATTTTATAAAAGCCACATTGAAGACCACTGACCTATGGCAACAGATCATATGTGTGGCAATTAGTAGTCTCCCTTTCAGTACAGTCATTTGTCTGCTTGTTATTTTATCTCCTTCACTGGACTTACGGTGTAGATCTTTGCATCCTCCCTGTTGCAAGGCTTTACACATCTCAGATCCTCAATGAATGCTATTAAATAGCTCCGGAAAAGTCAAAAGGATTTCCATAACAGGAGTCATTGCATTTACATGTAATAACTTCTGTGTGTCAGTTACTCGATACCTCATGTATTCCTCACCATGGTCCTTTGATGTGGATACTACCCTTATCCCCATTTTACTGATGAGAAAATGGGCCCATTAATCAGTGACAGATTCAGGATTCAAACACATGATGAATTAATTGCAAAGTATCCACGGTTAATCGCTATTATTCTGGAAACACAGCAGATGTCATTACTCGCTATATTGGCTATTACCACAGGGCAGCCTGACCAGATGGGTAAGAAATTGATAAAACAAGAGAGGAGAAAAATTTGCCCCTTTGTGACTGGAGTTTGGTCGTGGCTGAGTGGAGAAGAAAGTTGAGCTTGGACTGAATGGAGGAGCACACCTAGGCATAGTCAGGGAATATTGGGGTGTCACCATTTGCACACTACTCATCCGTGGGCTAAAGCAATTCATACTGCTTCTCCAGGGGCAGGCTTCTCAAACCATACCATGCGCCCAGATTTCCTGGGGTCCCTATCACAACATAGATTATGATTCAGTAAGTATGTGTGTTGTGGGCGTGTTTGGGGTAGGGGAGATGGCACTGAGATCCTGTATTTCTAACATGGTAAGGCCAAAGCTAGTAGTCCCCAGACTACCTGAGTAGAAAGGCTAGTCTCAACAACCTGTCTGCATAGAATTTACAATCTGAGATTTCCTCACATTAGAGTAAAAATCTTTGAAGAGTGGCCAACTAAATCACATGTTGGGTGGCATTCAATTCCTTAAGCATTCCTTAAAGGTCTGCTATGTGCCAGGCACTAAGCAAGGTCCTGAGCATACAGTAAATGGGTACCCGACATGCAATAGACACTGTGAATGTTGAGTACCCTGTCGAGTTCACAAATGTCTGAGTAGTGATTCATAAAACACAGTCCCTACTCAAAAGGTGCTCACCATCTAGTAAGGAAAAGAGTTAAGTAAAGAGACAATTGCAGCACAGTCTGCTATGTGTTATAAAAGAGAGAAGCCCACGGAGGAGAGTAGCATGAGAACATAAAAGGCCACCCAACAGAAGACTCCCTGTAGTGGAAAAGGCCACCGTCTCAAACCTCTTGCATATAGAGGGAAGTTTCCAGCTAAGAAAAGCTATGGATCACTTCTGCTTAATATCTCCAGAATCCAGGCATGTGTCCGGCTATTTTTAATTAGCACTACCAATAGGAAGCGTGCGTTATCTCATGGAATGTAATGCCAACCACGCAGGAGCCCAGGAAATCATAACCATTATCCTTAACTCTGTTCTTCCTTCCCCGCCTGTGTTCAGTGGTTGCCAACTCCTGCCTAACACTCCTTCTAAGTAGCTTTCTCATCTGTCCCCTGTTGTCTTCTCCTCCACTGCTACCACATGCTTCTGGTCCTGATAAGTTTTCCTGCTTCAGCCTCTTAATGGGTTTCCCTGCCCTTATCTTTTCTTTCCACTCTTGCTCCAGAGAGATCTTCCTGAGAAGCAAAGCTGATCATCGTTCTCCCTGTCTCTGAATCTTAAGTGGCTCTCGATGGCAAAGATAACATAGAGTTCCATATTTGACACACCCTTCATGTCTCTACTTGAATCGCCTCCTTTGAAGCTACCTCTTCTATAGCCTGTGCTTGTGCTCGGGACGTTGTGAATTGGAACTGATTGTTGATCTTGAATCCTGTCATAGTGGGTGATGTTTTCACATTTAACATATGTTGCTGCTTCATTCTGAATGCTATACATTTCTCCTACACCCCTCTTCACTAGGCTTCCTCCTACTTCTTCTTCAAATCTCAGCTGAGTTGCTACTTCTTGACAAGTCTTTCCTGCTTTCCAAATCTGGGTAGGGAATGGTTAAGTTCTCCAACAGAGCGGTTATTACACTACATCAGAATTGTTTTCCCCACTTGAGTCTGACGATCTTGTGCTCAAGACAAGTCAGTGCCTATTTCTAATACCAGTGCAGCTCCCATCACTTAGTAGGAACTCAATGAATGCTTGTAGCCCTTCTAGGCCATCAGACCCATAACTAATATGTTCTCTCCTGGAGAAGGCACAATGATTTAATTAGAGAGGCTACTCTGGGGAAGCTTACACAAGTCAGAAGTTGGATGTAGGTTGTAAAGGAAGGTCTATGGTGTCCTAGTTAATAGGGACAATAATGCAATATTTATATAATCAGTACTAACTGAATAGACTGGAGAAAAATGAACTTGGAACAAAAAAGCCTTTCTCTGGCCAATCCAGTCAATGTAAACACTGTCCAAACCATCATTTAACTGGCCACCTGGAAATACCTTCTTCCCAAAGGATGCATTGGCAGCCAAAACTGAAGAAATTTTCCATCATTGGTAGGTTTTTTTTTTTTTAACTTCTCTGTACAATGACAAGAATATAAAAGTCTGAATGTGATATGAAGTCCATATCTCATTATGCATTACATTTTAATTACAGAGAATGCTATCTAAGTTAATGATGTGGAATTTTTGTGTAGGAATTGCTATTATTATCAGTTAAACTACAACACTGAAATAAAATTATAGGAAAGGAAATATCACTCCATTGTTTCTAAAGAATTTGCATTAAGCTCAGAGATAGCAAATAATGAGGAATGAAAGGAGTCTTTGTTATTCAGCAATTTCTATGATCTGCCAAAATGTCAAATAATCCATTTAATCAATCAGAAAATTAAAGAATGTGGCAAACCTCAAGGTAGTTTGAGATTACAGCTGTGCAAAGTATTTCAACTATAGCATGAATCTATGTCACAATAGCAATTACTTAATGACTCATTTTTCTATAACTTTGTTGATGCAAAAATGCAATTTAGGTTTCAAATTAATTGCAGCTGCGATCCTATTTGAATCCTGTATACTTGATTTGAGGATGTTTACACAAATTCTTTCAACTTCTGCTTTAATGAATCTCACGTTTATAGGAAAACCACATCTATTAAAAAGGAACTCAAGCTATGTGTTAGGCAGAAATTGAATTATAATCTTCAAGTCTTTCTTGGAATGTAGTAAGAGCAAGTTCTGGAGAGGATTTGAGAGTTTTGAAAAGAAATATGAAATATTCTGATACTTTAAGCTGGGATAGGAAAATCATTCATTCAATTCTTCAACAAATGTTGAGTTCCTTCTATATAATCGTCCCCTCCATGTAAGTGTTGGGGAATAACAGGGGCAAGAACCAGAAACATTCTTTTCTATCATTGGGCCTAAATTATCATTAGGAATAAGAGCATTAATTAATCACCTAATAAATAATTACAAACCGAGTCAAATCTCCTGAAACACACACACACACACAGATTTCGATGGGAATGTGTAACAGATGTGTAACTGATCTAGCCTGGGAAGCTGGGAGGGTGGCATCTAGGAGGGGAAGAATCTGAAGGCTGACTAGAAGTCCCTCCCTCGATATGGGGAGGTGGACTGGCAAGGTTGGAGAACCTTCCAGATAAAGACAGCCATGAGTTTGGAGAGGTGGGAAAGGACTAACATGTTTGAATCACTGAGGGTCACAAAATTGCACAGAGCAGTAGGGATAGAGAGGTGGGAGAGGTAGATGGCGTCCAGATCACACAGTACCTTGGAAGGCACGGTGATGACTTTGGTTTTTATCTAATAACAGATGGAAAATCCCTAACAGGTTTTAAGCAAGAGAGCAAGTTGACACATCAGACTTGAATTTGAGGAGCTACGTTTGGCTGCACGGAGGCTGGAGGCTCAGAGACAGTACAGAAGAGACCAGAAATGCCAAGCTGTAAGCTACTGCAGTCACTCTGCCTATTGACCTTGACTCATGGCCATGGGGACAAAGCCAAGTGGAGGGATGCAAGAAATACATTCAAGATATGACTCAAAATTAGATTAAAAATGGGGTAAGAACTGAATCAAGGATTATTCCTGGATTTCTACTTCATGCAATGGATACACTTCCCTGGGATAGGAAATTAGAGAAGTCCCGGGTTGAGAGCAGAAGATAACTGATTTGTTTTGAACATATCGCAAATGACATACCTTTGAAACATCCTAGTAGAGATGTGGAGAAGGTAGTTACATACATAAAATGGAACTCAGAAAAGAGACCCAGGAAGAAGTTATTGAAGCCACAGCCTTGAAAAGACTTACTTAGAGGGAGAGGAGGAAAAGAGCCAGGGCTAAATCTTGAGTAACTTCATATTAAGTCTGTGGGCAGAGATGGAAAAGCCAGCAAAGCAAATGGAGCCGTAACCAGAGACATATGAGGAAAATTAGGAAATGGTCTCATAATGTCAACAGAAGAGAATACATATTTTTAAAAGGCCCTGATCAGCTGAGTAGATTGCTATGGAGAAGTCAGGAAAATGAGAACGAAAATGGTTCTTCAGATCCAGCTACATAGAAGCTACTGGTTACCTTAACAGGAGCTGTTTCTGGCTATGAGTCATGAGGTTTAAGCAAATTAGGGTGAACTGGAGTAAGTAGGAGGCGAGGTAAAAGAAATGGTGATGGTAATCATAATACCATTAGCATCCATTCATACATTTCCTGTGTTTCGGGCACTACTTTAGATCAGAACCCATTTAGTCCTTCCAATGACCCTATGAGAAACACTCCGTGGCTTTCCTCTTTCTGCATGGAGAGGCTCAATACCCTGTCTGACATCACACAAAAAGACACTTCTCTGAAAAAGTTTTGTGCACAGAGAGGAGAGATTTATCTAGGAAAGTAGTTGGAGGGGTTAACTTATTTTTAACCCTCAGGGGAAAGCCCTTGATTTGTTTATGTGGTGACAAGAAAATATACTTTTATCCCCTCAAAGAAGTGGAGATATGGCTCCCCTTTATACCTATCCAGAGAAACAGAGGTCCTCTCCCAACATAGTTCAGGAGACACTGAACCCTGTTCCGCTGGCCAAGGGGGGTCAGAATGGGAAATTCTTTGTGTAAAGTTATCTTTAGCCTAAGAATTCCTGTTAATGTCTGTGTGTCTGTGTAAGAGTAAAAGGAATGACCTTGAATCTTTAGTTAGGGATTGGAAATCAGGGGCGACTGGGTGGCTCAGTGGGTTAAGCCTCTGCCTTCGGCTCAGGTCATGATCTCAGGGTCCTTCGAGGGAGCCCCACTCTCTGCTCGGCAAGGAGTCTGCTTCTCCCACTTTCTCTGCCTGCCTCTCTGCCTACTTGTGATCTCTCTCTCTCTCTGTCAAATAAGTAAATAAAGTCTTAAAAAACAACAACAAAAAAGGAGTGGAAATCGGGTAGGAGAGTAACAGCTTTGTGTACTCTAGTTTTATGATACTCGGAAGTTGTGGCCTCCTACCCCTGAAACGAGGATTAAATGTTTCTCCAGGAGGCCTTCTCGGATTCTCCCAAGGAAACCTCCATGTATCCACCAAACCTTGGGCAGACCTCTTCAGAACACCACCTGTTCAGTCTGTGTCTCCCACCCTCACTCCCGCCATTAGGCCCCACAGAGGACAGTGCCTGCCTTGTTCTTGGGACTATCTCCAGCCCCTGGCACAGGGCTTCACAGGTAAACCAGTGAATGACCTTAAAATCAACACAGTAAGTTTCAAGTGAAATTGTATTTTTGCCATTTTGTGTTAATTTCCAACTTAATGACCTTCTAGATGCTACGTTTGCAAAGTATGAGCTCATCAAAGCATTTTGGCTCACACATAACTTGAGCTGAGCTTTGTAACAACTTGAAACCAGAAGGATAGAAATTATACCCAGGTTACAGATAAGGAATTTCAGCTTCAAGAGAGGAAGTGAACGTCTCATGGGCACATGTTTAGTCAGGGGCAGCACTGTCCACTCCACTATAATTCTACTGTCACCTTCACCAACTGTCATTGGATAGTGTGCTCTTTATTCTATTACTGAAAGCTTGCGTAGATTGCAAAAGGATGTCTGAGTCACTTTGAAATATCTTACTCCTTCCTTCTCCTTCTCCTTTATTCTTGAAGTCACCTGCCCTAGTAGAATTAGGATACAGACCACCCACAGCCACACCGTTCGTGCAAGGAAGTGCGGAAGTTGTAGAAAGTGTCCCCACTGGGGTCCAGTGACCCTCAGCACTTTGTTTCCCTCCTGGGAGGCAGGAAGCTTACCGCTCAGATACTCAGAGGACACTTTGCCCTGATAGGGCCATCCCTCCTTTTTCTAGCATCATTCCTACCTACAGCAAGAATTATGGGAAAATGTTGACAACAGCAGTGAGAAAAAAATCAGCTATGGGGACAGAAATTGGGGGTCTCAAGCTCCTCTCTTTCCTGGACAGGTTAGCCGTTAGAGGAAACAAAAAGGGGTGTGTGTGTGTATGTGTGTGTAGAGGCAGCATGCTGGTGGTGTTGGGCACTCACTCCAGTCTCAAACCTCTGAGAAGCAGGAGTGAAAGAGTCATCTTGTATCACTATATACAAAACACAGAAGGTTTGGAGCTGAGGGACGATATCTTAATAACTGGCATGCCTAGGACGAGTCGTACCCTGGGTCTGAGGACTGACACTGGGGGGATAATGAGAATCCTGTGAAAAGCAGCCCGGTAAATCACAATGTCTGTGAAAAGCAGCCCGGTAAATCACAATGTCTCAGTCCCTCAGTTTCCAAACCTGAAAAATAAAAATGAGGATAACATCTTCCTGGTGAGGTTGTTGAGAAAACTGATCAAGATGATGTATGTAAAAGACATGCCAAAGACAGGTTGTGGGGAGAGTATTGTTTTCTTAGTTCTTATGCACCTCGGAGGGAAAGAAAGTATGGAAATGAAGTGAGGAGGGAAGAGGCTGTCGATGTCTAAAAAGAGGTTATTTCCAGACTTGAGAGGGCATAGCTGCTGACAGATGTTGGGGGGTGTAGCTGGTTTTAAGGATTCGGATTTGATAAAACTGAGAAAAATAGTTACGGAAATTGTTCTCTACAATCTCACAAGAAGGGGCCACAACCAAGAAATACATATTTAAAGTAAAAAAAAAAAAAAAAGTAAAATAGTGTATATCGTTTGTACACAGCCAGGTTTCTTTCAGGTGAACCCCACTATTTTTTGCCCTTTAACAATTTGTTCTCCTGAAACAAATGGATTCACACCCATGTACACACCTATCCCATGTAACTACAGTGAACGACTATTAAATTCAGTCATTCTAGTTCCCTTGGGAGGTCTCTTGTCAATCGAGTTATTTATTTCACCTGGGCTCTTACATTTTTCTTTAGAGCCATTAATGCCATCAGTAAATAATAGTGTATTCTCCCTAAGTCGTTTGGAATTTCAGACTTCCTGAATTTAGAGTAGGCACCCAGGGTAAGGCATATATTTGTATATTAATGATTTTTTTCTAATCAGGTCACAGTGTCCTATTTGAGCTATCAATTGATTCATCCCTCAAGTCTGTCTGGAAATAAAGAGGGCTTTGTTAATTGTTCTTGTCTACCATGGATGTTAACCATTGTTTGATCTTTAGCTATGGCATTCTCATAACAATTCAGTTTATGAATGAAGTATGAACACCTTATCTGAAAAGAAATCTTATGAAGGCATATACACATGAGAAAAAATATATGGGGCCAGTTTTGAGGATTTTAAAGGAAAGGCAATATATTAGTGTATATTTCTCTACACAGAAATGGGAGATTATGTGTGTTTATCTAAAAAGATAGATGTCTTCAAAGGTGTACAGCTTTTTTACAAATGTATATGCTGACTTGAATAGTCATCCCCAGAGTCTCCAAATGACAATTTTGTGTTAGTGCCAGAGAAGCACAAGATCTTATTCTCTGGGGAAAAGACCAGAAATCTAATTTTTTTACTTATATTCAAAGAAATGCAATGAATCCTAGTAGTTTCTTGGTTTGCTTGTAATTTTATGAAATTCAGAAAGAAGATAAACTTGAAGGAGCCAGATTGTGTAAGAGAGACTAAGATAAACAAAAGATTCTAGAACAAGTTAACACAGCAAGTGGAACAGGTAGTTCAACTTAAAAGTTACATCCTACGCACCATAAATATAGCTAATCTTTCAACATCAAGGGATACTCTTGCGGACATTCTGACATTCACGTTAATGAGGAACAGGTAGGCTCTGATAGGCAAGAGCATGGTGTACTCTGATTCCTGTCAATTCCTAATTGACTCATGGTTTTCAAGACTTGAGAGCAGTCTCTCACTCCTCGCCTTGCTTGCAACCAGTAGAATGATCTTGGAATTGCATTTCATATGTATTCTCATATGTAGAATAGGGGAGTTAAAGAATATGATTTTAGACTCCCATTTCTAAAATAATTTATTGCATCCTAGAATTCTAGAATCAAAATTGAAAAAGCAAATAAAGGTAGCACAAGTTGACACTCTAAGGAAGAATAAGGCAAAAGAACCAAGAGAGCAAGGGAATCTGGTTAACCTGGCAGAAATAGCATAATACTGATCTTAAAAAGTGTAACAAAAGGTTTCTGACATCTCCTTTCTGCTAGGAGTGGGAACTGGTACATCACACTTAGAAAGCAATTTGGGAATATATGCTCATAAACTTCTGATATAGTCATTCTACAATTAAGAGACTTATCCTTAGCAAGAACTGGCATAAAAGTGATAGGCAAAAATGCACATCACCGGCACACTAAGGGAGGAAACTGGAAAAACAAAGCTATATGTCTTACAAGAATATGATGTTTGAAGCAAGGTTAACTCAAATGGTGAGACATAGAAGTGATTCTTTGTTGTTATGTTATATGAGGCCGGTATCTTGACACATAAGATGCCCGGAAGCGCTAGATAAGTACTACTTCACTCAACAAATATCTGGGGGTCTATTGCGTGACAGGATACAATTCTAGGCTGTGGGGATAAAGCAGTCTTGGCCTCCTAGAGCTTATTTTCTAGTAAAAGATAATCATCACTCTTTTTAAAGCAAATATGGAGTAAATATGGAGTGCATCAAATGATGAGAAGGAAAGATGAATGGGGGTAAAGTGGTGGGCGTCTGGTGGAAGAGGTGACTTATTTTATAGAGGATAGTCATGGCAGGTCTCACTGATAAGGAGACTTTGGGCAAAGATTTGAGGGTGTGAGAAGATATGTAAATATCCAAGAAGAGTGTTCAGGGGAGAGGGAACAGCAGTTCCAAAGGCTCTGAAGTAGAAGCACACTTGGCACATTCATAAGATACCACAAAGTCAGTGGGGCTGGACTGAACGGATGGACAGGAGATGAGGTTGGAGATTGGGGCGGGGGAGGGAGGGAGGGTGAACCCAGGCCAGGTGAGGCCTTGTGGATGATTGCAAAAACTCTGAACTTGAGTGAGCAATTAAGTCATCAATATGTTTTGAGCCCTTATTTTGTAACCTGATTTTAGGTGACCAGTAAGTCACTTACAGATTCTGTACTAAAATATACTCCCTGAATACTTATGAAATCTCTTGGCTAGAAGGTGGTTTTTTTTTTCTTAGTGCTTAATTAAACACATGAAAGAGGGAAGAAAAACCTAATGGAGGGGCGCCTGGGTGGCTCAGTGGGTTAAAGCCTCTGCCTTTGGCTCAGGTCATGATCCTGGTGTCCTGGGATTGCGCCCCGCATTGGGCTTTCTGCTCAGTGGGGAGCCTGTTTCCTCCTCTCTCTCTGCCTGCTTCTCTGCCTACTTGTGATCTCTGTCAAAAAAAAAAAAAAAGAAAGAAAAAAAAAAAACCCTAATGGAGTGAAAGGTTGAAATGTGGCTAATTTTATTAGCTTAAACAAGCCAGTTTATTTCATTTTCTTGAGGCTAATTTTATTAGCTTAAACAAGCCAGTTTATTTCATTTTCTTGATAAGGACTGAAGGTAGAAAGGTAAGGGGGCCTGTCATCAGTGGCAGTGGCCTGGGTCTCGAGAACATCGTTTGTCTTGGTGTCTGCTTCCAGTAAAATCATGAGAGTCTTCTGAAACCATATTCCACTCCACCCCCTGACCATCAGCATTTCAAATCCAAGGACAGTCTAATCTAGAAGAACCGGGTCTGGGGCCGTCCTTTCTGGCATTGCTACCCTTGGGCAATCTGATTACAAGAATGGCTTTAGAGAGGGGAAACCTGAAGCTCATGACCAAGAGGGTCATGTTCTGTGGTGCTTACTGAGGTTCAGGGCTTTGGTTTCCTCTGTGCACCCCACTGTGACCCAGAGCTGCTGGTGGGACCTGCCCCTTTGTCACGCCTTACATGTGCATGGAAGTAGCTCTCATGATAAATGTAGGCAAGTGAGTGTGTGGGCCAGCCTGAGCCCATTCTTACTCTGGCAAAGATACCTCAGAGGACATGCATCCTTGGTGAGGTCCAAATTATGACTAAAAAAATTAGGCTTTGCTATTTGAACCATGGATACAGAGTAGTTGGGACCATCCAAGATATGAGAGAATTTTGAATTCTTTATTTTACCTGCTCAGGGGGCCTCACACTTCCAACAATTGCAACATTTTGGGATTTGGATGTGTGAGACAATTTGGTTTTTCTTAAACTGCCCAGTCCCAGATCCTATAAACATTATCCTCTATTATTAAGATGATGTTGTTGGGGAAAGCTCAGGTCTCCTGCTTGTGCTATAACCACAGGCAAGACGGAGATGGACTCACTGACTTGTGGAGTGAGATCCCTTTTTACCACAGCCTTCTGTTCCACTGGTCAACACTTTACCTAGGTGTAACCTGAGATTTATTGCCACCCAATAACCCTGAAAAGGTCAGTGGTAGACTCACTATCCAGAGCTGTTGGGGGATGCTGAGCACTTCTCAAAGGCAACCACTATTGCACAAGTGGCTTCGGAGTTCCAGCAGGTACGAGACAGAGTTTCAACACAAGCACACAAAAATAGAGGAGGGGAGAAACTGGGCGAAGAACATATGCCCATCCTTGAAATCACCAGCAGTCTGGCAACTTAGACTCATCCTATCCCCCATGGGTGATAGCTAATTGCAGCCCAGTGAGACTCAGCAGTGATTAATTAATCTAAGCAAGTGTGTCCAGTAAAATCTACTATCTGCTTTTAATGGTACTTGGGAAGATATTTAGAAATAAATACGTTCTCCCGGGTAGAATACTTTGTAGATTGGAAAATTTTCCAAGAACCACTCACTTGGGCTTTTCATAAATTCCTTGATAAATTAATATTTAAATCCTTGACTCTTGTCTATGGAAATCTGGCTGCTGTTTTAAATCCTCACATGCCTCTTACCCTGATTCTAGGGAACGTTTCCTGCTCTGGATCCCTATAGTAATTTTGTATACACCATTCATTACACGTTATCTAGACTGACTTAGTAACATTCAGTCATAACAGTATTAAACTCTCCTTCCAGTTCAGCTTTAACTATGTATGTGTGTTGGCTATTTTCTATTTGTCTATCCATACAATGTATTTCTTAAGGTGATACACAGCCTTCTGCTTCTCTATTGCCTCCATCTTCCTCCTTCTTTCCTTTCCCATTCATTTATTCACAACTCTCTGAATACCTGCCTCATGCCCCTAAGCATCAGGGACATTACTAGGTTCTGGAATACGGAGAGGTAAGCATGAGGTTTAAAGAACAAATTTGGGGGACCTGGGGGGCTCAGTCGGTTACACATGTGACTCTCGATTTCGGCTCAGATCATGATCTCAGGGTTGTGAGATCAAGCTCCGAGTCGGGTTTTGTGCTGGGCATGGAGCCTGCTTAAGAGTCTCTCTCTTCCTCTCCCTCTGCCCCTCCCCCCCTTTTAAAAAAACAAATAAATGGGGCACCTGTGTGGCTGGGTGGGTTAAGCTGCTGACTCTTGACTCTTGGTTTCAGCTCAGGTCATGATCCCCTGGGTCCTATGACTGAGCCCCATGTAGGGAAGTCTGCTTGAGATTCTCTCCCCTTGCCCCTCCCCCCACTTGTATACTCTCTCTCTAAAATAAACAAATCATAATAAATAGATAAATTCAATTATAATAACTGCATACAAATATGGTGTCACTGATTTTCACGATCTTCTGTATTTTACACAGCAATACACTGACGCCATTCCGTAATTTTTTTAAAAGTTTCAGTATTTGTGTACTTGTGAAGTCCTTTCCTTTATTCACAAGTATTCTACAGATGTTAGTGATAATGTCAAATGATAACTTCTCTGTGTTTAGAAGTTAAACCAGCACTTAAGTTACAACTGAACTGACGAATTTCCTCAAGCACATTGATATGCAAATACAGCGAAGATACTATACTGCTCGGCCTCACCAGTGGGCAGTTTCTGAGGAAAAGGCTGCATTTACCTTACTGGGGCAGCGCAGACATTTTCAGAACCCAAGCTAAAATCCCATTGTATGGAGGAAATGGAGAGGCAAAAGATAACAAAAATAATCTTTATTAGAATTCTCATTGAAAAAAATACAGAAAACCAGTAAAAGGGAGTATAGGTCAACAGTCATATTAAAACAGTTCAAGGAAAAATACATATACAGAAAAAAGAACAGTGAAATAGGTCAATCATCAACATTAAAAGAGCTCATTATAAAAAAAAAAAAAAAAAAGGGAAACTGAATCCAACGGAGGCATTTAAGCCACTTATGGAAAGGAGATACGGCTAGACATTCTAGAAGATCGGTGTTCTCTCTCAAAGGTTCTGCTTTTAGAACCAGCGTCTGAAGGGAAGGGAGGACATGAGATGGGGAGAGAGGGGAAGGGTAGAGGGAAGAAAGGGAGGACAATAGAAAAACTAGTATCTCACGGGTTTTCCCAACAAGCTCAGTCACTTGCTAGGTACTGTAGGCATTACTTCATTTAATCCTTACAACAACCCTGCAAGGTGGATTACAGGAGGTTCACAGAGGTTAAATGACTTGTGCCAGGGCTCGAAGTTGAAGTGGCAGAGAGAGGAGAACTCAGCTCCCCCCCAAAGCCCTCCTCCTTCCCTCCCCCAACAGGTGTTTCTCTACCGCGCTACACCTGGACCCGGGTCCGGAACAAGCTTAGTGCATTGATGGTCTGAGGAGGGGGTCCATCTAACCCACGCAACATATACCTTTTTGGAGCTTGGGAGTAGAGCAATCTGGACCACATTTCCAAGAGGGCAAGTCTGATTTGACTATTTCTTCCTTGTTTCAGAAAAGAGACCACCACAGGAGAAAGAAGCCATAGGAGGACCGACCGCTGCCTACTGGACTGGTGGGCTCATAGCAGTTCTCCTAGAGCGTACTGGTTAATCGAAGACGGAGAAAAATGTATGGTAGACGGAAATGTGCAAACCCGAATGTGCATGTAAATCGATGATCACGAAGATGAATCAACTCTCATAACCTAGATTCCTTAGCTGTCAGAAATCTAAGGATAAAGAAACTCAAACACCAAGCATGTAGCAGAGCTATCCGCTAAAACATTGCTTCGTCACGTTCACAGCCGCACAGGCAACGTTTTCTATCCTGATGGCCCCTTCTTAGTTGATGATTTTTCACAATGTATTTCATGGCTTCCATCCCTACATGAGACTTTATTACTATCACATAGGAATAAAAAGCCATAAAGCACTAGAGTGAATTTATCTTGGTCGGATGCAAAACTTATTTTCTTCACATGACTTCACAACCATTTCAAAGCTAACCAATCATTTCATGCTACATTAAAGAACATTTTAAACTACACATAAGTGACAGGAAGCACACTTAAATTGTGACATCACAAATTAACAAGATGTGATCCTTCAACGACATTCTTCACTACAAGGACCAAGAAACAAGACCAGAGACACTCAGCAACACTCAACCATTGAATTCACTGAAAACAAAGGACACTGGGAAGAATTCCTGGAGAAAAGCTCATCACTTTGACATTGGACTTGGAAACACAGGAGGAAAGACGGAAGACAGACAAATCACTGACGCAAACTGAAACCAGGGGATTTCTTTCAAGCCTCTTACTTCGCCTTCTTACCCAGGAAGCTTTCCTACATGGCCCACTGCCGGCTTTCAGACTTTTCATTCTAGAGCTGGTGTACAGGGGGGAACTTAGCACCTGCTTAATACACTAAGTCAGCACTAAGCCTTCTATACCTAAATAAAAAAGAAAAAAGAGAGAGAGAAAGGGAGAAACCCTACAGCACGCTAAGAGATCACAAGTGCTAACAGTTCATCTGCAGACCTCTTGGAGGCTGATGCCATCCCCCACCCACATCTGTAGAAGCCAATATTGATGCCAGAAACAACACGGTGCACTAAAGCTCTCAGTGATCGAAATAACTCAGGTCCAGAGCCCAAGAATATTCTTTATGCTGCATTAAAGTGACATTGCTCTTGGAGCTATTAATGCACTTATAAGTGAGCACACGGAAACCAAGTCTCTGTGACCACTGATAACTCAATGCCATTAGTTCCCATGGGTTTCCTGGTCTTTCAGAAAAAAACCTGGAATGCCTGTTTACCTACTCCTAAAACAGTGCCCAGACTAATAAACACTGCCCTTTGCTTTTTAAAAAAGTATTGTATTCTTCAAATTCAAATAAAAGAAACAAGAACTGGAATTTCTCATGAGGAGTAAGCTCTAGGCAAGCGATTTCCACCTGGAGGTTACTCTAATGAAATCTTGGTTTATGTGAATCACAGGGAGGAGACTGGAAATAGTTAAATGAAAGGAAGTGCATACATAAATTCAATTATCATGCATGAAACATGCAAATGATTCAAGCACTGCATCTGAAACTCTACTTTATATTCATTAATCTCAGGTTGCACTTTTGAAGGAGAAAGACATGCTAATTGGGTCCAGATTAATGCACTCCCAAACCTCTCCAATTTGTTTTTAGGTGAGGGTTAAATGATATGTATTAAAATAAACACAGCTGTTCATCTGCCTCCACCTTCCACCTCCCCCACTCCACCTCTACCTCTGCCCCCAGCTGCCTCCCCCCCTTAGCTCACCCACCCAGCTGCCTCCCCTCCCTGCCACAGCCCACTCCAGCTGCCTCCCCTCCCCCACCACAGGCCCATCCCAGGAGGCTCCCCTCCCCCCCCCCACACCTCTCTTCCTATAGGGAAGGAATTCAAAAGCCCCTAACTTCTTCCTTTAGAAAAGATACTAAATGAACCAGCCTCAACTTAGCCTTTTCTACACTTTCCCTTTCCCTGCAACCCAGCAACCTGCAGAAAGAACATCACATCCTGAGGATGCCAAACTGTGGCATCGAGAATGTGCCCAGATGGGCAAGCTGCCTAGCGTTTCCACGGACAGCGGGTTCCTTCTATGAGTCTGGGCCTGAGTCCTTGGACCAGTATGTACTGAAGGGTAGTTTCGGAGTGTCCTGGCATGTCCTTGCTTGAAGCCAAAGTTGCTGCCGGCTGACATGGTGATCCTGTGACTCGGTTATGTGGGAAACTAGAGAATTGAGAGAAAACTTGGGGTTTTTGTTTGCTGCTCTTCCACTGTGGCTCCCTGGGCTGGCAGAAACCGGCATAAAGCAGAGGGCCCTCAAAAGCTCTTTGGAAAGGATCCCCTGCTTTCCCTCTTCTTCCTCCTCCCTGGCAAAATTATCCTTAAAAGAAGAACATTATTTACATATTTACTTATTTATTTATGTTTGTTTATTTTGATTTCTTGGAAACATTCGTTTGGGACACAAAGAAATAACATGTTCTGGGGGAAATCGTATCTTGTGAGTCATGACGCTTTTAAAACAGTGAAACAGGCAAAATTTTTTTTTCTTGGTTTCTTGGACCTGGTCTTTAGAAAAATAAGACAAAAGAAGAGGAGCTATGGCCTCCTGGGAGCAGACTTGGGCACAGAGCAGGGATGGAAGGGTTCGCTCGAAGGAACAGGCACTAAGGAGTTAAACCAGGCCCAGTGGGGGGCCGGAGTGGGGGTGGGGGAAGAAGCCTTCAAACTAATTTCACAGTGAAAGTGATGTTTAATTTGAATCACGCTTTTCCCAAAGGGAAAAGGTTGGTCTCATCACTGGGCTCCTATCCTCTCCCCTTTTCCCTTCATATGAATTGAAAATTCAGATTGACCATTAATCATGATGTGACACATTCTTTTTTTCCTGGTCCAAAAATCAAAGGAAAGCCTGGGAGAACCTCTGAGAACGCACTGGCTGGCCAAACCCCCCAGCCTACGTGCACAACAGAGAGATGACAAGAACAAGGGCACACACACACACACACACACACAGACACAGACAGAAGTACTGGACTGGCACTCAACAGCAAGACACACAGACACGCACAGCGATTAACAGCCAGCGGCACCGGGGAGCCTTGCCGCCTAAATTGATTTTTGCACATTTGCAAATGTAAATCGAGTCACAGTAAATAACAACAAAGATGAGGCCGGAATTAAATCTGTCAACGTCCTGACGAATGCTCTGAGCACTCTTTAGTGAGGAAAGACACTTAGGATCGTCAACGCTCCTAAAAGAGAAAATGATTATACGCTAACCAAACCCTAAGTACAAGCTAAAGATATTCACTTCATGAAGCCATTCCTCAACTAGCCCCTTGGCACTTGCTGGAATTATTCGCAGCACGAGCTCTACTTTCTCATTTTCTGCGGACTCCATGTGGGTAATTTCTTTCTCCTGATTAAAAGTGAGCTTGGCAGATCCTTCAAAGCGTGGCTTTAGGTGTGGCGGGGCTGGAGCGCATCCTTTGTCTAAGGCAGGTCGCTAATAATTCATCAGTGGACGGGCAGGCCGGGGGAATAGTCACACACCTAAAATGATTTTTTTTTAAAGGCAAACCTTATAGATATCTTCATATAAACATATTTTTATACGGAAACATGCAGCCAATAGATGAAATGAACTGTTTACCTTGGAAAAGAATAGGCAGGCTTTTCTCTTCCAAATAATCACTCCGGCCTTTCTGAATGTCATCCAAAAGCGATTCTGCCTCCTTCGACTTATCCAGCATCTGAGGCTGGGAGATAACCCTCATAGCACTGGCCTCCTTCCCCAGCCCTTCATTATTAGCCTCCTGGTGGGTGAGATAGAATACAGTGGATGTAATAACCGTACTTCACACAACAGGCTCGCTCTCTCTTTTAAATTGAAAATCCCCTTATTACAAAACAAGGGGTGTTCTTTTTCTTCTACCTTTAAGTAGGACTGCCACATTCATTGCTTTTTACAAAAACGCAGCTGCTTTTTAAGCTACAGATAAATAGAATCTGCTAGGCGGTAATTCGACTCAGTCTGAATGCATTATTTTCTAAGACACTTTGGCGAGGGGCTTTTTATTATAAACCGGAATGAACAAGGAAAGTCCTTTTCTCTTCTAATTATGAATGTGTTTTGTTCCCTACTATTAACTTACAATGTCAGATTGATCTCCTTCTTCTTCATCCTCCTCTTCTCTTTTCTGCAGCCAGTTCAATAATCAACATATTTCCTTTTTTTCTGGAAAATTAGAGGGCTGATGATTAAGTCTCCATGAACTCCAGTGTCAAAAATAAAAATAGCACGAGGGACAGGCAAAGGCTGTAACCACAAGACAATGAAGGGGCCCTCTGATGTCCAAGGTGATGAATCCTGTTTTGACACTGAAAGTTAAGATAAAAGGGATTTACATGTTCATTTCATTTTAATTAATGTGATTTTAATAAAATTAAGCTTTCCAGGCATTTGCATAAAGCCGATCTTATTATACTCATTCACTTAGAAAGGAAGATGTAATAAGAGGGTAACAGTTCCACATACAGTGCCCAAACTCCTGTGTTCCTTGTTTACTTGTTCATTACGTGTGATAGTTGGTAATTTTATCAGGAATCCCTCACTTCTGGAAGCAATGCAGTGAAGAATTAAATTGAGAGGAAACACTGTGATAAAACGTATTTAATTTGAATTTCTGCGGACTTTGCTTTAACTCCAAGGATAAACACTGAGAAAAATGGGCGCGTTCCTAGTAATATTAAAAGCAGTCTGGAAACTACACTAGCCTAGGTGTTGGCTTAATTTTGATCCCTATGTTGATATTTCTGACTTTAATATTACCATAGACCATGGTGGCTATGCTCTATGTCTATATGGATACATCACCTAGCCAATGGGAAGAAATCCCACGGGGTATCCGTGGGGTTCCAATTAAAAAAAGATAAATACTGCTGCAACCTGGTCAGAAAGTGGAGATTGCCAGTATATCACAGAAGCACAGGCAGGTGCCCACAACTAAATCTGTAGATTTAAAGCCGATGGCATCAGCTCCCTTCCTTCAGCGGTGATGGAAAGCAAAGTGTTGGAGATGAACCGTGTGTGGCAGATAGTTTTGGGACAAGTTCTCCTTGTTTAGATTATTTTGAGTTTATTTCCAGTAAGGATGATAATGGGAATCGAAGGGGACCTGTGCACACATAAAGGCTTTCATGGAAGAATTCTGTGCTGCGATCCCATGCATATTCAAGAGACCTCAGAGAGACAGAGAGACAGAGAGGGAGGGAGGAGGGAGAGGTGACTTGAAATCATCTTTCCATCTAAAGCTACACCGTGGCCTCTCCTGTGTAGTTCTGTTTGAAATTTTTAAAGGGGGTACTTATTACAAGTGAGATGCAGTCCAAATTTTCAGAGCTCCCACTGTGGGAAGAGATATATTTGCAGCGAGCGGTGGTGAGGGATCTTTGAGAGTTTACTGCCCTGCTGAAGATTTGAGTCTGTTTTCTGTCTTCTGATATGCCTGGGAACAAAGGAGCCCCAACAGGATGCCAGTCTCAGTCTCTGTGACTCCTTGAGGCTGTGGCAATAGAAGCAGCCCAGTTTACCTGGAATAAATAACCAAGCCCCTTCACTGAGAAACAAATTAGAGTATATTAGTTATCGCTGTAAGAGTGAAATTGAATCCTCGGGCATCGACATCTCTATTGAGCCAAGGCCGCAATACCACACCGGCTTCGGCAATTGGGGATGTTTATTTTTGTAATATTGATACGTGAGGCAAATAGAAGAAGCGACCTTCATGAAAGGAGTTCAGTCCTGATTTAGAAACATAATATTCGCAGAAATCGGTTTTGCTGGCTTACTCACAAAAAATATCTTTGTGCCTCTGCTCCCCTCAATCCATTCTTTCTCCCTGGTAAATCATTAGCTCAGATGAAAGACAGATTCGGCCGGGCTGAATGTGAACTTGTCAGGACAGCATATAATCACCATCCTCTGCCATCTGTATGATTGTTTCAGGGTAATCAAAATTACCTTGTGTGAAGATAATATAAGCCATGAGAGGCAGAACTCTTGGCCCTTATTAAACTTTCAAAATCATTAAGTAAGTAGCTCCACCGAAAGCGACTCTGTGGCTAAGGAGAGAAGAAGGTCTGCCTGTTGCAGGAGACACCGTGGGACGATGCTTTAACAATGCGGTCTCCCTTGATTCTCTCTTGGAGAAGAAAAAGGAGGAGAAGCCAAGTGAGAAAGGAGGAGGTGACTGAGGAGTTGGAAAGAGGAAGAGGAAAACATTCCAAAGCCCACTGGTTACAAGTGAGTTATTTCCTTCCTTTTCACATAAAAACGATTCTCTTTGCACAATGCCCCTGCCCCTTCGACGTAGACTCAGTTTCAACCATTTTAAGCATCACTTTGTGCCCCAGTAAACTGGTGAATTGAGAAAAGCTGGGCCCGTCTTACTGGGCGCCTCGGACGATGAAGCGTTTGGTTTTGGGTTGTCTAAGACGCACCCAGGAAATAGCACTTACCCAACCAGGAACAGCCATTCCTACTCATGGCACTGCTAATCAGCCTTTTCATTCCCCTTGTGCCTCTCCACCTGGGAATTCCTCACTCGTTCTCCAATCCTGCCCCAAACTCTTCGAATACCCAGCAAAACAAAACAACCCATGACAGGTGGACCCTTGCTCCGCCTCTTTCCTTTCTTCCACCAAATTCAAATCACTTTACTCTTGCAGTGGAAGGGCTGGACACTGATTTTGTTTTACCT
Source organism: Mustela nigripes (assembly GCF_022355385.1). Lineage (NCBI taxonomy): Eukaryota > Metazoa > Chordata > Mammalia > Carnivora > Mustelidae > Mustela > Mustela nigripes. The sequence goes on from NC_081562.1 coordinate 23,198,694, forward strand.
CCAGATCCTGCTGGGTAGAAAAGATCTGAGAAATGGGAAAGAGGAGGTGCTCAATGTGCAAAAATCCAAACCTACAGACCAAGCCACTCCCTATTCTGAGAGGGTTCATGGGTATAGCCAAGTCAGCCATGCACTAAGACAGGAGGTCCCCAGGGAGAACTTAGAATCCATTTGGTTTTGGAGTTGTTGTCCCCCAGCCCCAAATTCAAGTTAGTGAGCACACCTTGCACACCCCACCCCTGGTTGAGCCCCACCCATGGTTGTGTGACATGCACAGGCATATACACACCTGCATGAACAGCTCTCATGAGTACCCCCTGTCAAGAATAGGAACAGACCTGCTCCAGGACATCACCTGGAAGTCTTCATTCTGCCCCAGCTGGGGATAAAAACACTGATCCTGAATTGCCAAGAGTAGATAAATCTGATTTTGCAAAACTGCCAAATATCTCAAGTTTACTAAACAAAATAGCAGCTAACCACTCTTGGTTGTAAAGGGACATTAGGACAATTGTCCCTCTCAAGGTCAACATCTACTATCAAGATGGGCTGAATTTCCTAAAATAAAAATAGCAACTTCAGAAAACACTCATATCTTTCTTTACTTTTCTTTTTTCTTTTTCTTTTTTTTTATTTTTAAGTAGGCTCCACACCCAGCGTGGATCCCAACACGGGGTTTGAACTCACGACTCTGAGATCAGGACCAGAGCTGAGATCAAAAGTCAGGCACTTAACCAACTGAGCCACTCGAGCACCCCAAAGACATTTATACTCTTAAGCATACTTCACACGATTCTTTTTAACTTTCACCAACTCCATTATTTCTTTTTAAATGAAAAAATAAAAAGGCTCTTATGAAGATGAACTTTTGCAGAGGTATACTCACTTCCTTTTAAGAAAATAGTACATTGCTGCGAGTGAGAAAAATGCCCGCTCTTCCTCCTCTTCCCTCTAAACCTATTTTCTGAAGAGTAGTTTGAAATGATCTCATTTCTATAAAGCCAAATATCTTACAATGATCAAACTTGACAATTACTATGCAAGCAAACACAGACTCTTAGAAGGGCAACTTCAAAAAGATTTCTTCCTGCTGATGGCTATTTGCCCACGAACAGAGAGGCTCCAGAAAGATGCTCCAAGCTCCACTGACCACAGGAACTTCCAGCCAAGATTCTAATCATCGCTGCACAAGGCAGTGCGAAGGTGATGGATGGGAGCAACAGAACACAGTATGCGTTGAATCTGGTGTGTCCTACAAATGAGGAAAACACTGATATCACCCCAGAATCGCATTCAGCACAGAGATGCTCTCAATAAGAAAAGGAAGACAAGCTTTTTAACTCCTTGTCAAGGCTTCCTGACATCCAACACTTTCATGAGGTCAAGAAATGTGTCCCCAGCTTGTTTTCTGTTCTCCTTCAGGGAACACGATGAAGAATAGGGCCGCCCAGCTGCCTTTTAGCAAGTCACACTTGGATGACTCCCATCCTTACGGGGGTGGGGGGAGGGGTGGTGTTGGAGGAGAATGTGTCCACTGCATTTGGACTCACAGAATAAAAAAAATCAAAAACCAATTTAACACAAAAGAAATTCAGATATATTTGCCTCTTTAATATTCTACAAAGTGCCTGTGATACAGTTAAGTTGAAAAAGTTTTACATAATGAAGATTACTGAGGCATAAATCACACAGGTAAAAACTGAGATGTAAGACAGAGATGAAACCTACAAGCTAATTAAATTCAACAAGGGCTTCTGAAAAGAAAACATGCCCACTACACTTCCCATGCCAATATTTTGTTTTTCAAGGGGCTATAAGTGCAGAGTTGTCAAAGTTGTAAATTCTGCGGTGTGATCCTTCAGCAAAACCTGAGTGGGGGGGCCTGGTTGGGGGGAAGATTAGATGCATGGATTTCTGTGCTGAATGGATGCCAGAGCCAAGATGCAAAGAACAGATAAGTTGGAGATTCGGAGGAACTAAATTTGAAGCCAGCCAGTAAAACGGATTGAACCTTATTACCTCTAGTCACTGAGAAATTCCCGAGACAGTTGGATGCAATTTGAAAAGGTCAGAAAAATATTTCCTGCACAGCATTACTGCTTCATGGTTTAAGGGTGTACGTTTGTGAGATGCCAGCTCTAATCATTTTTATTGACTTTGCTTTCCAGAGACAGACGGACAGTCTGGGAAGCAAGACCACTAGATAAGAGAAAGGCAATCTTATAAATGAAAATCTCTCTTATTTTGCTCTCTCACTTGTGACTGTGAACAATCCCAAATCTCGCCTATTTGAGGAGAAATCACACCAACTTCACAGAAGAATGACAGAATGCAAAGAAAATCTAGGAAGGTATTGCTCTAATTTTAGTAAAATGATCTCTCTTCCTTGCTGTTTATTTAGCCTCTACTATATGCTAAGCATTGAAAGGTAAAGGATGCTGCACTTTAATCCAAGTATGAATGATTAAAATGAAGCACCATAAAATACACCAGGGTGTGGATGTTAATTTATTGTCGGCATTTCCTTTGAGGGCTGGCTTCATGAAAGAGGGAAATCCACAGGAAACAGTAAGAAGTAAATGAAATATGTAACTATATACTCAAGATATATTAGAACCATTCCAAATACAAAGAAAAAAAGATATGTCATTTGACTTTAAAAGCAGCTTGTACGCAGTAAGAACCTTTGTTAGCAAATACATTCACAGGTCTTTTTGGGGGGGCAGGCCGAAGTCAAAACTCAGTTTTCAATACATAATGGCATGATCTCTTCTAGCCCTGCGAAGGTTTAATTAACATCTGACTTTTCTGTCTGCAAGGACCATGTGTTTCAGGGGCAAACACAAGACTATTTACTTTTCTCTTGTTTGGCAGTGAGGCTGAAATTTTTAATGGCCTATAGACCCAACTGCATGCTTTCTTACGATGTTCTGCCTCCATGAAGATGACCTGGCAGCTCACGAGGGCTTTTCAACCAGCAAGATGGCTTTTCTTATAGAAAGCCTTTGTTCTGATCCATGGCATGCCTTGCGAAATACAGGAGTTTCAAGCTGTACACCATAATCAACATACCACCACTACCAGCAACACACAAAGCCAATCACGAAATGGCTTTTCATAATCTCAGGTACCCCAAAGACAAGGGGAAAACCCAGCTCATGAGTCAGACATCTGAATTCTCGGCAGGGAGGATTAAATGTCTCTCTTCCAAGAGAACATTTTTTTTTTTTTCTATTTTACCTGAATCTATCTGGTATTGGTTAGATATAAGCAGTAAAATTTGGTGGACTTCAATTTTTTTTCACCTTGTGTGACATCATAGATTTAACCACAGAACGTGTTTATGGACACTGTGATAGTTCAGAGGCTTCCAGGGAATCACAGTTAAAACTCGAGTTTTTCCACATCTTCATTTCCTGGGCCCTGTGTTACTAGCAGAAAAAGTATCTCATGCATGCCTCTTTTGGTTTCCACTATCTGAGTTCTCCCAGAGGGAAAATTTTGAGCATTTCTCCCAACCATTAATATCATTAATCATGACCATAATAACAATCCTTAAAGTAGTATCACTAGCAAAAATAATGATAACAGAAGCAGTGACCGTTAGTTGAGCATTTACTAGGTATGGGCACCATGCAAATTTATTGTCTCATTTCATCGTCTCAGCTAACTTAAATAAAATAAGTGAGGTTTTTTTTTTTTTCTTCCCATATTAACTATGAGGAGAATGAGGCTCAAGGAGATAGGAAAGTCATCTGGGTCAGAAAACTAGAAGGTATTCCCATGGGACTCATCTCCAGGCTTCTCTGATTGTAGTCCCGATTATTCAAAGCTGTGTGCTTTGCATCATGTCCCCTGAGCATGGCTGGACCCAGGAGTCCCGCTCCTCACAGATCACAGCATCTCTGGAGCTGTGTTGAACCAAATTTCATTGCTAATATGGACTGAGTCACGCCCACCAAACACTGGCTGACAGTCCACACAATGCAGCCACCTTCTAGAGCTACTGGCTAACAGTGGTTGATAGATGTCCTTATGGAGTTTAGTACCTGAAAGGAAGAACACACTCATGGCAGCCTCCTTCATCAGTTGGCATGGTTCACCCACCCTTAATACATTTTGGAGCCTAATGGTACACAAATTGCTTTTCTATTTGAACTGTCTTTGAATTGTGTTCCAAGAAGAGCAAGAAGAGAAAGTTTCTTCTTAGCTGGGGCTGCATTAAGGTTGAATGTGTTCATTCAATGAATCCTTCTTTGAACACATTTTAAAAAGGGTAGATGAAGATGAGTAGCCATTTTGTGTAGTCACGGGCAGATAAGCAGACTGAGAAGAAAAGAATGATGGGTTACAAAGGCTTAGCACATAAACTACTCCAAGTCTTTTATCGCAACAGAATGTATGTACCAGCTTCCAACAAACTGTTGGCGTGCCTTTAATTGGAGATCAGTTATTCTAACCAATTCACCAAACGTATCCCCAGCCCCGATTCTACCTGTGTGTGGAGAGGTGATGACTGTACGTGTTGAAATGCTGGGTGGCCGTCCTAGCACATGCTGTCCAGGCACCTGTCTACACCTGTCTGTATAGTAGTAGGTGCCCACAGAGCCCCTCCTGTCTGGAGGGGAGCCTCGTATACTTGTCAGGCTCCCTTTCAGAGGAGACCTTTCTTCCCACCCTGAAAGGAGACTCTCCTCCTGACAAAGCTGTCTTGGAACTCGAGAGGCACTAACAGGAGCCAAGAGGAGAAACAGCGGCAGCTGGGCGGCACTTCTGACAGAATGAAGTCATTGTTGAGGTCCTCCAAGTGAAAGCATTTAGAAACTAGAACTGAAATTAGGTGCAGCTACAGAGAAGTGGAGAGAGGGGCGGGTGAAGAGGAGGCTGGCACATAAAATAACTGGAGTCTGGAGGCCGAGCCCCCCAGTGCTTCTGATGCTTTGCTTTCCGTAAGTGCAGAGCGGGCAGACAACAATACAGAGAAGTGTGGGCCTTCTTCTCTTTGCACCCCTACAGTGCTCGGGGACAAAAGGTGTCTAGTTCTTAACCAAGGGAGGAATGTAAAAGACCCTCCGAAGTGATCTAAGTTTTAGTACCTCATGGCGAGAAGTCAGTTTTTAACCCTTGGTTATCTTCCAAAGAAGATGCCCGAAAAAATGTTTTTAAGACAGGTTAATTGGCTAATGTCTTATGGTTGGTTGGTTGGTTTTTTAATTGTAACCTACTCTCAAAGTACAACAACAACAACAAAAATCTCTGTAAAGAAAAAGCTGGAAGAAAACGTCAGGCTAGCTTATTGAATGAAATTCCTCTTTTACCGGATTCTTCCTGGGAGCAGAAACTCAGCTTTAGGCGTTCATACCATTAGAATTAACGTTCTAGCAATGATGCTAAGAAATGATGACATACATTTAAAATATGGTATTTTTAGCAGTAGAAACAGTTACACCTCAGACTCCAAGAGAATGAAAACAGCCTTTCCTTTCTCAGCTCTGGATCAAACATAACAATTTAGCAATTTTTAAAAACCCATTATTAGACTTTTATTTTGATTATTCTTCCAACACTTCAATGTCACAATGTTAAGTGCTTTGTGTACCTGGCTGTCCTTCTCAAGAGGATTCTGGTAGCATGAGAACCCGAATGTTATCCAGGTCTGTTTTCTTTGAATTATAGGAATCTCCAGAGTGTATTCCTTCCTACATTGGGAGATAGCATGGCTTCAATTTTTCTGAATAATTTTCAAAATCAAATTTGAAAGTTTTCATGAGAGATGATCCTCCCCGGTGGGTGAGATGAAGCATAACCTAAGGGGAAAACATGAAAATAATTAGCATAAGATATATTAGCATATAGATGCCTTTGAAATAATAAACAGCTGAAAACCAAAATGCTTATTCTCAAAAGAAAGTTATAAGAAAATATGAAATTAGTATACACTTCTCACATGACAACCTCAGCCTGAAAGCCTGAAACCGAATATTCTCATTCAGTGAAGGGTGGGGTGGCCAGGGAAATGGAGAAAAAAACCCAAACCACATTTCCTACATTCTCGTTTTCTTCATCATTGTCACATCAATTTTCTCTCTTTACTCTTACTCCATGCTACCCCTTTTCTGTTTTACACAGAAAAAAAAAAAGGTAGGAAAACAAGGGTCTTCCTACACCACTTCTAAGAGAAGAAACACCGAGTAGACAGATCCAATGTTTTTTCTCTCTTTTCTTCCCCCTCTCCTTTAGCTAACCTTCTATCCTTCCCTAGATGGCATAAGAAATGCTAGGCTTGGCAATTCAATTATCAAGAGCACTGAGGAGCTTCAGAGGAAAGGGGACAGGACTTAGCGCTTGCTAACTGTGAGCCATAAACATCACTGATCATTTTTCCATTTTGAGTTAGTATAGCCTCTCAAGATAGTGAGCTTGCATACGTGCTGTGAAAAGAAGAATACGGTCTTTGAAAATGTGACCCTCACTCAAAAATCTGATCTGGGTAACCTTGAAAAAATTCATCAACCACAATTAGCTTCAGGGGCAACTGGGTGGCTTAGTTGGTTAAGCGTCTGACTTTTGGTTTTGGCTCAAGGTCATGATTTTGGGGTCCTGATACTGAGCCTGGCATTGGGCCATGCTCAGCACAGAGTTTGCTTATCCTTCTCCTTCTACTCCTCCCCCTACACACACTCTCTCTCATACGTAAATAAAATTTTTTTTTAAATGTAAAGAAAACCCCCACAATTAACTTCATATTTCTCTTTCTACAAAAGAGCAGTTGTGTTGTCTCATTTCCAGAGAACTGTGACAAGTAGAGGTTATATAATGATGACCTGGAATACAGTAGGGGTTCAGTGACGGTAGGCCCATTCCTTCCTCAATGGCTTTAGTGAAAACTCCATACATTTTTGAATTTTGGGATTTGGTAAGCCTACTTTCCCACTCCCAATTAGCATGTATGTAGATGAGCGTATAGGCTAAAGACATTTATTAATGTCTTGAAATAATGATATTTTGTTCTGGGTCCACGGGATCCAACTGGGTCCACGGGATATTTTAAAAGTATCTGATATGGGTGAATTCCCTGAAGAAGCCCCTTGACCATCAAAAATAGTCAGTGTCCCCATATCTGGACCATCTACATGATTTCAGTTCTTTCAATATTTAGTTATTTTAATGGCTGTCTGTACAGCACTTAGAATGCTACGAACAGGTTCTTTGTCAATAATATCCTTTGATTTTCTCAATTTGTTTTCAACTTTGAACTTTTGAGTGATGCTAATTACTTAACAAATGTTGTGTGTGTTGGTCTCTTGGCATATAAAATGGGAAGGAAAGCTTCATTTACAAAATATGGAATTCTGTAGAGATTTTTACAAAATATGGAATTCTGTAGAGATTTTTACAAAATATGGAATTCTGTAGAGATTTGAAACTCTAACTTAGTTTAAGTCACTTCATTCTCTTTCTGTGGAGGACAGATCTGGAACTTACCCCTTTTTGTTATCTAATACCGGCTTCTATGTCAACAGTTACAAGTCCAGCAAAAAATACCCATTGATTTCTTGAATGTTTATATTCCTTCATCAATACTTAGCATACTGCTGACATACAGAATTGAGATTGGGATGGCAAAATCACCTCATTTTTTTTTTTTGTCTTTTTTTGGTTTTGTTTTGACAAATTTTATATGCTACCTAGTTAAGTTTGTGAGAAGCATTTTGCTCAGAACATTTTGGATACTTTGCATGAACACAGACTATCCTCTGTTTACTTTCACCTGCTTAGACTTACCTGACTGACCATACATCTTCAGGCAGACATTATTTGCAGGACATTCCTGCTGAATGTCCTTTAATCCTTATCCTTTTTCTCCACTCCGGTCTAATGGAGACCCAGCTTACTGCCCTCGAGGGCCAGTTTAAAAAAGAAAATGTTGGGGCACCTGGGAGGCTCAGTGGGTTAAGCCTCTGCCTTTGGCTCAGGTCATGATCCCAGGGTTCTGGGATCGAGCCCCACATTGGGCTCTCTGCTCTGCAGGGAGCCTGCTTCCTCCTCTCTCTGTCTGCCTCTCTGCCTACTTGTGATCTCTGTCAGATTTAAAAAAAAAAAAAATCTTTAAAATAAATAAATAAATAAAATAAAAAAGAAAATGTTTACAAAGACCCACCCCCGGTAAATAAATGAAAAGCTAGTTTTCTTTGGCTTTCGGGATTTGAAAATATTTTTTGATTGCCTGCATGCTCTCTGAGAATGGTTCCTCTGGCTATGAACGAAAAGGCCCTGTTTCACAAATCAAATAAATACATATGTATACAGAAGGTATTCTCAATGGTCTGCCAGTCACACTCTGGTAAGGTAAAACATGTTCTCTTCTGCAATTTGAAAAGGATTTGAGACTCAACCAATTTGTTTCTGAAGGATATTTTGACTTCTTATGGTGGGTGGGGGTGGGGAGCTTGTTTTAATGCTAATGATGTGCAAATGTGTTTGTTCTATGTTGTTTTCAAAGTTTAAAACCATTCCAGGTGAGTAGTGGGAAATGGGCAGGCCAGTCTTCCTGAAAACTCTAAAATCTTTTTCTGTTTTATTGATACATTTTCAAATCGTTCTTCCCGAAGTTTCTGCTTTCAGAGCTAGAGTTCTGTTAAAGCTTGATAACATGAAAGCAAACCTTCCAAGTCAACTTCCATTGTTTATTTTTTTCAGGTGGTAGACTTTTCATTTGTTTCATACATGGTCAAAATATTTTTTCTTCACTTCCACCACAACAAAATAGTCAAAATCACAAAATGTACTTTGACGCTAACATTTCCTTGACTGAAAACATAGGTGGGAAGATTAAATCTCCTGCCAACACACAAGCATACTCTTCAAATATTCTCCATGACTAGGAATATAAGTCGGCAGAAACAGTACTATTCATCTACCTTGGATATAAGCCCTTCAAGGATGAAGATTTGGGGTACATGATGGAAAAGCAACAATGATTAGCTGATAATAATGACTGAGGTATTATCTCCTTCAGCTCTACTTAAAGCATCCTCTTCCATTTCCTACTTTCTCTTGCCCAGCAGTGACTAAGCACTCACACTGCACCCACAGACAATCCTTCCTGTTAACTGGGATGTTTTGTCACCGGCTGAACCAGTGTTTCATAAGAAACTGGCATATTCCCATTTCTCCTCCCATCTGACAACACAAATAATTTATAAAAATCCATGCCTCATTTATCCCTTCTTCATAAAACTGTTAGACATATTTATGTGGCATCATGGTAACACCACAGTATTAGACATATTAATGAAAAGACCCATTCATCCCTAGAATTTTTTCCTCATCAAATTCCATGACCTGAGCAACCAAGATGACTGTAAGTAGGTAAATGGCTAAATAAATGTGGTATATCCAGATAATGGAATATTATTCAGTGCTAAAAAGAAATGAGTTACTAAGCCATGAAAAGACAAGGCGGGACCTCCAATGCAGATTATTAATTGAAAGAAGCCAATCTGAAAGAGTGTATACTGTTAGATTCCAACCGTATGATGCTATTGAAAAGGCAAACTACAGATACAGAAATGAAGTCGGTGTTTGCCAAAGGTGGTGTGAGGAGGGGAAGAGGTGACTAGGCAGAGCATAGAGCCTAGAGGATTTACGGTGCAATGCAACCATTAGAGAGATGGATATATGTAATTATATGTTTGTCCAAACCCACGAAATGTACCTCACCAAGAGTGAAGCCTAAGTTAAGTATGGACTTTGGGTGATTATGGTGTGTCAATGTATGTTCATCCTTGGTAAAAACCATGTGCCATTCTAGTGATGCTGATAGTGAGGGAGGCTATGCATGAGTAGGGCAGGGGGGTATATGGGATATCTCTGCGCTTCCCTCTCAATTTTGTTATAAGCTGTTAAGTGCTTTTAAAAAAATAAGTCTTTTTTAAAAATGCCACAATCTTCTATATTTCTGGCCTTGTCATATTTGAGTTCTGATAAAATAGCAAATATTCTTAGCTCCATACCCTGATTACCTGCTTGCTTTTCTGTCTGCTAGAAGAGCTTGGGGGCAACTGGAAGCCAGTGTCTGAGAACCCTTTCCACAGCCACCATCTGGAGAGATACAGGAGAGAATGTTTCATTCCTTAAGGTCAGCCTCAATCACTGATTAGTTCAAAAATATTTTTTCTAAAATCTGTTCTCTGAAGGTGGGACATGCCTGCAGGTATAATTAAATATTCTTTGTGGTACTAATGATTGAATAGATCTCCCATTTATTCACTATGATGTGCAATCTGAGAATTGGAGTCTGACTCTTAGATCTGTCCCACACTAGCAATATGATTTGTCTCCCCTGTACTTGCCATGTCAACCACAGAGCACTGTGAGAAGAAAACATAAGGGGAAGTGCCCTACAAATTGGAAAGTGTGCAGTAAATATTGTGTTTTGTTGAGATATGGTTATCATCATGATGATGATAATTGTTACATGAGGACCAGCCGATTTTATAATATATGAAAAAGAAGATATGAGGAACCATACTAGATTCAGTATGATGATTAAGTCTGAGAATGTAATTTAATAGAAACATATGATTTTGTTTATCTGACCCAGAATGGGAAAGATCATGAGCTCATCCAAAAGTTCTTGTGTAAAATTAAATTCTCCAAGTTTCTTTCAATGTATTTGAATATCTTTATAAGGAATTGATGCCTAATAATAGATGCCATTTATTGGGGTTTGTTACCATATGCTTCTTATGGTTAAACATTTTGTGTGAATCATCTTGTTCAGGTAGTAGGGCAGGAACTGATATATTCTGCCCTATTAGGTAATACCAAGAATGTATAACATATAAGTGCATATTATATAAAAAAAATGGATAGAGTTAGGTAAGCCCCAATAAGCCTACGTCATTTTTTGAATGGGATTTCATGGAACTGATAAATTCAAGAGAAGGGAGGTAGGAGGACAGATTTGGGCACCTGGACTGAATGGAAGGGGTATCAGAAAAATGAAGTGGTAAGATAATATGGCTATATGGGTGGACAACAGGAGAGGTTTCAGGAAAATGTACAGGTCATGAACAAAATTCCCAATTCTTGTGAGGATATGGTCCCTCTTGCAATAGAACACTGCTCCCCCACTATACAAATTATCCCTGAAAACTATGCCATTCTCCTGAACATTTATTGGTCACTGTATTCTATATGCAGTGACCAATAAATACACTGCATTCTATATACTGTCCACTTTGACTTCTGGCACTCACCAGGGACAAAGCCTACACCACCCTGGGAGGTCTGGGCTGAGGTACAGAAACTAATCTTCAACATTAATTTAACCAACCTTAATTGTGCAGACATATTTGTTGCTGAAAGTTCTATAATATATTTCAATTTCAGAGCTAAATTTGAATATTCTGTTGCCATGTGCATCAGTGAGAATAAAACTTGAGTAAACATTGAGTAAGCCAAGGTAGAATCCACAATACCAATCTTTCCATTTAGCTTGAAAATATGTTTTGGGGCTTGTTAACACAGTATTTTAACAAGCACAAAAACTCAGAGTATTTATTTACAGCATTTATCATCATTTTTCCTTTCCACAGAAGAGCAAGTAGATGGGCAAACTCGATGGAGAGAATAATACGAAGTCGGAGATGTGACTGCCTTTCCAGATTTCTACTCATAGAGTAAAATGGGCATCCTAGTCCTTGCACCACTGGGTTGCACTGAGCAGCATATTTAAGAATAACACGGAAATAACTGTGGTTGTAGATTTTTTGCTAATTGAAAGGATAAATAGATTCCTGGAAGACTTACTTTCAAATCCGGAAAGTAGCCTTTGATCACACATAAGATATAGAAAAACAGCCTGGTGGGCTTGAATCTTGGCTCTGTCACATGAGAGTCTCTGTGCTCAGACTCCCTTCCAGAAAATAGAGAGAGTAACAGCCTCCACACCAAAGGTCTTTGTGAGTGCTCAGACTAGTACCTGGAGCAGAGCAAACACTGTGTGAGTGATAGACATGACCGTGACCATCAGCCCCATTATTCACAATGATCTGTTCATCATTTCAGAGACAAAAGATAACCTTCATGTCATGTAGGCTTTTAGCACAAGGGGAGATTAAATACCATTTCACTATCTCAGCGATAGCCAATTTATTCATTATCATATATAGAGTGCTTACTATGTGCCAAGCACTACAGTATTAAGGCAGAAAAACTCCTTCTCCTTATATAATTTCCATTCGGGGGGATGGTAGACAATAAAAAAAAATTAATAATATAATGTCTGTACTATACTATGTAGAAAGCTACAGGGATGCCTGGGTGTCTCAGTGGGTTAAGCCTCTACCTTTGGCTCAGGTCATGATATCAGGGTCCTGGGATCAAGCCCCGCATCACGCTCGCTGCTCAGTAGGGACCCTGCTTCCACCCTCTCTCTGGTGCCTCTCTGCCTACTTGTGATCTCTCTCTCTGTCAAATAAATAAATAAAATCTAAAAAAAAAAAAAAAGAAAGAAAGAAAGAAAGAAAACTACATCGTTTGTAAAACTACATAGTCTGTGCTACAGAGAAAACTGAAGGAAGGTAGAGAAATGTGGGGTGACCTTTACTCTGTCCCCACGTTCACTGTGTTTGACACACAGCTCACCACAGGCCCTGCTTTTCCTCAGAGAGGAATTCTCAGGCTGACATTCTAGGTAACTGCTTCACTGAAATCTCAACCATTTGGCTGCAACAAAAATAATCCAGCATATGAACGCATCCAGATAGACATATGTACACTGGTTTTCTGAAATGTAATGTGTATGTAATTTCCCGAATGGCTGGTTGTCACATCCATCTGGTCTTATTTCCATAGCACTTGAATGCACCACGAGGATATAAACCCTAAAAGCTAGAAAACAGAATTTAAATACCCAAACACATACGAGGTGTGTTTTCAAAAGCAGCAGACAAGCGAGCACTGTGGTATCTTCATTAACTTCTCTGCCACAGTTGAGAGTAGCTGAGACTCAGCACAAAGGCCATCGAACATAAAAGACATTCCACGGCCAGACCTCATTAAGTGGGCTTAAGACAAGCCTGACGAGCTAATGACAAAAATCTAGTTTGGAATTTCTGGACATAAGAACCCTGAAAAAGTCCAAATACACCAACACTCTACCATGCCTGCTATCCCAAAAAGGCAACAACCCAGCCTCCATTGGGTCCACGTAGTTCATGAATCAAAGCCCAGGGAAGGATGTTGTCCTCTTCAACCACACTTAATAAGAAATTGTGTTCTTTGTGTTTTTAGGTTTGGGCTCTGGTCCTATTTAAACTGCACAGATGTTGAAGGCTCCTAAATTAACAGTGGTCTCCAGGGAGATGCTCATCAGGCCGCACATACAGACAAAGGCATGGTTAGAATTCAGACACCACACTGCTCAGAAAATATTTCTGGTACCGTTTCCCCTCTCTCGAAAAGACCTTTCCTATTTCTACTTTCTGTCAGCACTGGTGGAGTCTGGACCACGTTAGACTGTACCTCCTTAAATGCCACGTAGAATTCTCGAGTTGCTTTTGGTGTGCGTGTCTGTCCACTCCAACTATTTTTACATCCCTTGAATGAAGGAACACACCCTTGGTGAAATGACAGCACTTGTGTGTGCCCCACACAGTGAGAAATGCCTTACAGATACTGTTAACCCCCATAACTATCTTATTATGATCAACTTAATTTTAAAGACAAGCAAGTGAAGAGTCAAATAGTTTGCCCCCCCCCCCCCACCTAACTGGTAGAGAACCAATGATCTACACCCAGGCCATCTGATTTCAGAGACCACATTGTATTCCACCACCCATGCAGGGAGGAATAAATGTTTGTTGAATGAATACATGAACAAATGCATGTATTACTTAAGATCTTAGAATTAAAGGAGGAAGAATCTGCCACTTGAACTATATCCTATTGCAATAGGAAGTACATAATACATGCAATAGTAGGTACATAATGACAAGATAGTTATTTGAAGTCCTTGAGACATCGTGTCTTATCCTCTCTACGTTCCTACAGTATATTTTGGGATACCTCACAAACACAAGGTATTGTGAAATATTCGTGGAATCAGTGAAATAGTTTAACCCAACATAACAAGTAACATATGAATGAGATGATTTCCTTGGGGTCATTTTTCCATTTCCTGTTACCAGCTCCTTATATGAAGGAAGAACAGATTTTTCTAAAATCTGGCTCCGGGTGCTAATTTCATAAGAAATCCCTACACATGTACCCATGTTTCCACCTCTGGGCTCTTGGCCAGGCCTGAAAGAGACCTAAATTCCTGGTCCCACTTTTCAAAATATAGCTCACCTCATTTCTACAAAAGTCCTAGTAGTAAGGATGGAAATAGTAATCTTTAACTATTGTGAACAAGGCAATGAGTCAGAATATCTTAACACATGTTTACCGAGGAGAAACAAATTCCACTCCACCTGTCAAAACATGGATAATGTCCTGGATTTCACAATATACGCATCCTCAGCCCTATATTTAAATACGGTAATATTTACATAGGATGTTACTCTGCTACTGTTGCATGGAGAAACAGCATTAATAGCTTCTTTTTCCTGAACAGTCCAGAAAAAGTCTCTGAGTGTATTCTGAACCTTCATTGCTTCCCTGTCCCTCACTGTAGCAGGTGATTCTGGGAAAGTTCTTTAACATCTCTGCCTATATCATTTATAAAGAAAAATGTAATGTCACTTGTCCTATCTCATTATTGTGAAGATCACATACGATCATGTGTACAGAATTGCTTCTGAGCCATGAAATGTTACATAGCTGTAAGACATTATATGAACAGAAGGAATATATGTTTGTGTATAACACGCCTTGAGAAGACAGGTGTTTAATTTCATTCTTATGTAAATGATATGTGCATGTATATAAACACACATGCACATATATACACCCAGGACAAAACGGGTTTGTATGTATACTGGTGGGAAATTTGAATCACTTTGTTGCATAAGACTTTAAGAGTTAATGAATGTCACAATAAGAAAATTTCTCTAATAATTTCTGTTGGTTTTTGATGCAGAGCTATCGTGTTTTATTAAATAATTATATCTACTATTTATTAAGTGCCAACTTGATGATACACATTAAGTTAATGTGTTTATATACATTGTGTGGTTTATTCATTGTAACACCACTCTAGATATGTATTATTATCTCTCTGTTGCATATGGGTAAACTAAGGCCCGAAAAGAATTAAGAAATGCCCCCCAAGGCCACATTGCTGGCAAATGACAGAGGCAAAATCTTCAGGTCTTCCTATTTACAAAGCTTTGCTTACCAGGTCAAATCTTATTCATCCGAAATTTGCATTAATTCAAGTGTAGCATATGCTATGCTTATCCGAGAGCAAATTCAAATGAATTCTGTTCTTTGTAAAATATTAGGGTTCCTTTGACCAAACATGAACTGATCAAAAACATGCAACTTTCTAAAAATAACCAGGAGCTTTAACTTTTTTTTTTTTTTTTTAATTTTTTTAACGTATCTTCAGAGGGTTTACAACAGCTGGGCCAGGAAATACACAATATCCTATAATTTAGGTTACTGAGCTATAAATGGGGTGAATGGCCATGACTTGGACCCACTGGTACCCACAGTTCACTCCAGGCATCCAGCAGGTGCTCCCACTGTGTGCATACCACTTCTCATGTCCTACAGCTATGCAAGGTACAGGGGAAGGTTTAACAAGAAGCAAAAGAGAACCTTCAGGGAGTCTATAGTCTAACCCTTTGAAAAGAAACCAGCATACACGAAGCACTCAAAGAGTCAAATTAATCTTAGAATACATTAGCAATACTTAGAAGTAATAAAACTAAATCAAAATTTCTTCAAAGGATTAAGTCTCTCAGCCTTTAACTCAGTCTGACCTGCTTCCCCCACATGCCAATTAGAGTTCAAAGAAAAGATTCATACACTTCATTTACAGATCTATTGAACCTTGGGCACAAGTGATAAATCCTTAATAAATCAGAAAGATAGCTATATTTATTCTTAAAATTAACTAATTTGCACACTGAGGTTAAGTGATTTGCCTAAAGACAATTCATTGCAATGTCTGATAACACTCCGTAACTCCATTTTACATTTCACATCACTGACCTGGTTTCCCATTTTAAGGTTACTGTGTAGAAATGCTAACACATAGTCAACAAAGATTATGGAAGAGATTCTGACACCAAGTAAGTTCACATCTGCACAAAGAGACAAGACAAACAAACAAACAAAAACTTTTACTAAAATATATAGGGAATCTCATGATGAGCAAAGAGTGCCCCAGACATCACTGATAATAGAAGAGATGGATGAGCTTGGCAGGGAGAACTTTCCTTCTTCTCTCTGCTCTGAAAGAGGGCTTAGGTTTATTCAGAAGTTGCTTTACTGAGTGTAGCAGCATGGCAGTAAGCACATTCACAATCAAACTGGTTGGGGGACGTTAGTGTCTACATTCAACCCTTCATTTAGGTGATTTTATGAAAGTATGAATACACACACACATCCACACACCCATATTTTGGTTCTTTAACAATGAACTCCCTGAGACTACCCACAGAACATGTGGCAAACTACCTTTAGCTGCTGGGAAACAAAATAATCCCAAGTTCTCAAAAAGAAATATTTCCAGAATAAAGGAATTTTATATGAGGCATTTTTGAAAAGGCAAATGCCAAAATGATAATTAAAGACAAGACAATTTTAAAGGTGACTTTTTAAAGCATGCTATTAAATAACCATAATTGTAATACACATAAGTTTTATTTAAAAAAAAAATACTGGGGTGAGCTTCATTGATTAGACAGCAAATGGCAATGCTATGTTACAACTAACTGGTGTTAATACAGAAAATGGAAGATCAATGGTCCAAGCAGGACTTATGTCCCTTTCTCAACTTTGATTTAGGCTATTTTGAGGACTTCATGGTATCTGGGGCCAGTTCACTGTACTTTAACATTTCTATAGCCAAAATGTAACAAGAATAGAGTCATTTCCACAAATTCCTTATTTTCAGTACTAGATTTGATTGTAATTTTGCTGGATCTAAACCTATCTTCGAGAACCCAAATGACACAAAACTTTGGGAATAGAAATTAGCATAATGGAAATAATTTGATTTTTGGTAATTATAATTCTCACTTAAACCTAAATTAAATATGCCAAACTATAATTATGTTCAAATTTGCATCATGAAAATTATCCCCATTTTGCTCATGGCATCTTAAAATACCTAATAAGGGATCTTAAACTCTTAAGTTTGAGTCAAGAGGCCTTATTTTCAAGCCTTTGGGAAGAAGAGACTTCTTATGTATTAAGCACAGTTATTCAGCCCCTTGGGAAAGGGAGGACGGGTCCATTATTCTTCACGATTTGATGTGTAGGATTTGTACTATCATCTTTGGGTACCACCTTGCCATTAATGAGCCCTGAGTGCCACAGCAGATGGTAAAAGATTAATGCTTTCTTTGGAGAGAAACTTTAAGCAAAGCAGGTCATGCTTTAGGACACAGGTAATGGGAATCAAAGACATAGTAAGAGCTGTAATACTTAAAATCTGGGCATTTCAAAATAAGCATGACTTTGCAACCCATTTTTAAATGATTGAAGATGAGAGACAACGTGAAGGCACTGAGAACTTACCTTCCAGTACTGCAAAGTGCTCAGGGATTCCTAAGCACCCTATGATCAAAATATTATTATTACTATTATTTATTTGGGATGCAAAAAGAAAACACCCCTAAAATACTGCTCACTGGAAGCTGTCTGTTTAACTAACCTTTCTACTACTGGATTTCATTAAATTAACCAGTTGATGTGATTAAATTTGCAAGGTCTTCTATTTATCTTCATCTTTGGGACAGTGGGTGGATGTAATTTGGGAATATATTGGTCAAGAAATAGATGAGTCTGGATGTGCAGGGCTGGCACACTGTCAAAGCACACGATGAGTTTCTTAGAAAAAAAACACATGAATATATCGCCGGTTGAGTAAAATATTCACATTAATACGGGAATAAAAAAGAAGAACCCTGGCTGACATCCCATCTGTTCTTATGAATTAAATTTAGAAATCATATGTAATATAGACATTTCTGTCTGAATATCATAAAACCCTGACACATCTAGGCTTTCATTAGAAAGCTCCACGATGTGACTTGAATAACAATCTGTCTTAGCTAATTAGTATTTTCAGTTTAGCATATTCACTTCCAGACATATTGCTGTTTGCACATGGTAATTTAGGTAAACAGATACCATCCACAGCTGCATCAATTAACACTGCTAATCAAAACTGAATTCAGGTAATTAGGCACATTTATGCAAAAAATGTGTAATTTTGGAGAAAAGCTAGATTCTTCAGTAATATGTCAATAAGTAAAAAAAATCTCCCTTTGCTTATGAAGATGAAGAATGAGGGGAGAGAAATCATCATTAATATATACATCATGCAGACAGAGTCAAAATTCCTAAATTAAATCTCAAACTTTAATTGGCCTGTATTTTCAGAAATTGGATCATATTTTTCATAAATGTTTCTCTCAATGTTTCCACATAGAGAAGTTGATTCACATCTGCCTAAGGGTTTAATCATCATCAAGCAGGACTCAAATGGTTAATGAATTCTCAAGTATTTATATACTTAGAAGATGTTGGTCAAACTTGTTCTTCCATCTTGCTTAGCATCTCTTAAGGAAGATGCTCTCGTTTTCTTATACACTTTACTGTTTGACTTTTATTTACAGTTAGAATTACAAGAGTAATTTCTAATTTTCCTGCAAATACTCTTACATCCCTCCCATGATTCTACACAATGCCTTCTAGTCGCCTTTTCATTCATTTTCAAAATGAATATTGTGAATCATTTTTCTTATTTTCCTATAAACATCAACCCATCTGATAATTTTGATTATTCTAGTCAGTTCAGAAAAACTAGTTTAGCTGTTGGCAAGGTAGCAGTAACCAGTAACTAACAATTCAGGTTGGAAGGAAATTGACAGGTTTAAGCATTAAAGTCAAAGTAAAGAAAAAAAATTGGGTCATTCTCAAAAGAATTCTATAGTAGATATGGGAATCTATCCTTCATCTATCATCTATCTCAATTTCCCTTTTCTCTTTTCCAACTCTGAAACTTAGATTTCTTTCTTAGTGCAAACCCCAGGACTTTATAAGGAAATATTGAATTCAATGTCCTTAACTTTATTTTGATGGTAATAATCATGATCCAGTTTGACAAACACTCCCTTGGTACCTACCATGTCTCAGGCACTCTCCTATGCCCTTGTGGGCAGAAACAGAGATGTCTTTAGACCTATCACACCCCTCTGACCCAAGCTCTGAGGGTTCACAGACCAAAAGAATCAACTTTTTAAAAGTGGACCAACTCTCCAACTGAAAATTGATCTGTCAATTTTGTTCCAAACTTTTGGAACCTCCTATGCTAATTTTGCAAAGGTTTACTTTTTGTTTAACCCATGCTAACTCTTTTGTTCTCGTAATGAATTAGGAAATGAGGACAATAATTGTTTCTGCCAGAGGAGCGTGATGGCTTTCTCTCACATTACAGTAACCCCATACAATATCATACATATATTTTTTTTTTTCACATATTCACTTAAACTCATTTGGTATAAGCAACTGGGCAATTCCCAATGGGAGAGCAATCTGACAGACTCTGGACTCATATGCAGTTTCAGGAGGAGGGATCATAAAAACATGGAGGCACATTTATCAAGGGTTGTTAAACTGCTTAGCCAATGACAGTGTGTGAGGCGAGGTGGGGATACCTCTGACTCTCACTGGGTTCAACAGAATTATTTACAAATTTCAAATGAAAGACAGTTAATTACAAACATTTTAAAGATAATTTTTTAAAAGAAAAGCCTATTGGCTGACTTTCAATGAATTAAATGATTAATATTTGGGCAGGACAATTTTTAGTCTCCATGAGATGAGCCAACCAAGTCAAGTTCATTGCATGGATATGCCCATGAATAATCTTGGTCATTCTAAAGCACCTCTTCTCTCCCTTA
Organism: Mustela nigripes; assembly: GCF_022355385.1. Lineage (NCBI taxonomy): Eukaryota > Metazoa > Chordata > Mammalia > Carnivora > Mustelidae > Mustela > Mustela nigripes. The sequence continues at coordinate 23,218,784 of NC_081562.1, forward strand.
GGAACAAATCAGGGGAGAGTTCCTTCTTTCCTTGTAGTCCCTGCAATTTAGCAAATTCCTTTGTCCAAGAGAAGAGTTTACAATCATCTCAAATCCCCATGCTCACAGTCACCAAGTTTCAGCAAAGTGGGATGCTACGGATATGGCAACACTAGCTCTGGTGTTTCAAGAAGGCCTTGAAATATGGCACCTGCTTCCAAGCCAGGCCAATTGCTCTCCACCCTCAGTCTCAGTTTCTGGTCCAGAAAACGTGACTCATGGGCCCACCTGGCTGCACTGAGGGGATACGTGGTACATATGAGATACCCAAATAATTCTTGCTGACACCCCATACAGATTAGTTGGTGATGGCTCCAGAAAGACTAATGCTAAAGGCATTTAGTCAGAAGCTATTTTATCAAGCAGTTCTCCATATTCCAAAGTCCTATGCAGAAGTGGTGTGAAAACAAGTGGCATGGAATGCACCTCCTCAACAGGCTACAAGTCACTACCCTCCAGTAGGTCACCTTCCAATTCACCCGTAAACTGATGTTTCAGAACTTTCACAATTAGCTGGGAAGTTAACATCGGAGCATTTATGGTATCCGGGGTATCTTTATGATTTTGTCAAACAAACTACAAGAAAAAATTCACTTGACCAACGTTAACCAAATCATTTTATTCTAGAAGCACAGCCCGCTAAGGAGAATAACACCTTGAAAAATTCAGACAAGTTCTTGACCATGAGGGATTTTAAAAACCTTGAAAATCCTTGTGTTTGCCACTTGTTGTCTCTCTTTGGTTTGGCACCATCCGACTGTTCATAGTGGGTCTACTCTAAATTTTTGTGGCATTAAATTATGGACTCACAAACCATACAAGATGCAGTTAATAAAACGACACCACTGGTCACTCTACGGAGAGTCTGGTTTATAAGCACCAGGACTCCTACTAAAATATGCGGCCCAAGAAAATATCAAAAGGATTAATTTTGGTTGTTAATGGTAAAGAATGTTCTTCTGCAGCCATAAGAGAAAATGTCAGGTCTGGGACTGGGTGGATTAGAGGCGAACAGATTGCCAGAAACAAAGGCAACAAAGAAATAAAAATGTCTTCTAAATACACTGAAGCAAAACAAATGATTGGATTTGGGATTTAACAAAATATAATCTTATTTGCCTCTGCTCTTTCAGCACATCTTTTCTCTACGCCAAGACAATATGAATCTCGCCTTCTCAAGCCATATTTTCTTTTATGGGAAAGATTGCTGGTAACTGAGGGCAACACACAGAAGATACTATCAGTAGATTGGCATATTCGTTTTTTATGCTGAGAGAATGTCATGTTTACAATAAATTTTAACGCCCAATTATTTTCATTCCGTTCTGGTAAGAGGTAAAATAAGAATAATCAAATTAGAGGGGATTATTGAATTACAGCTGAAGAATGAATAGTGCTTATTTTAGAGACTGAGTTTAGAGTAGGGTTTGTTTGTTTGTTTTAGTGAGGAGTGTCTCTAATAGGAAAAGTATTATCACGGAACAACTGGGTTTTTAAAAAGTTGGACAATTTAATGTACCCAACCTCAAGCTAATAAAATACACTTTATCAGGCAAGGCAGAACAACATATTTGTTTACAGTTTATGGTTGAATACCAACCCCACGATTAAGAATTAGGAAATTATCTTTATAGCAAACAGATCTTAGCCAAACAGATTATTAATCTGTACTGCAAGGTATCACCCCGCTCTTTGGAGGGTGCCAGCGTCACGTAGCCAACTGAATTCCCTCTCACTCTATCACAGGATTTTCATCTTTGACTTTCTACATAGGCCTGGGGTAGAAGTCTATCTTTCAGAAAAAAATGCTAAAAAGGGTACATGAAAAGCTTGCGCAAAAATAAACCATAGCACCTCAGGCTTCTTAATTTTTACACTATAATACTTGGGACATTCGTCCCTTGACATGTTCAGAGTGAATGCTTTGATGAAAAGAGAGAGAAGTAAATTAGATATAGAATGAAGAGAACCTGTATTATCATTTTAATAGTCCACAGACACATAAAAGGAAGATATTGTTCACTACGTGGTGGGACTTAAACAACTCACTGACTTGGGAATAAAAAAATTTAACGGGATATGAAAAATAGCAACAGCTTTTGCAGTGACGTGAATATGTAACTTTTCACAAATTTTCTGAAAAATTTAACGAAGAAAAATAAAACCCACCCATTACATGACTTTGTAAACAACGAGAGTTCGCTCCTCCTATAACATTTTTGGACCTAATGTAAGATACTGAATATATTTATAGACTCTCAGAGATCACAGGCAACGAAATTCTAAACATTAGAAAGAAATCAACATTTTGCAACAAACAGCTTCCTAAGCAACCATACCACAAAGCCTCCATTTACAGGAGATGTCATACAGATTTAACACGGATATAATATCCAGTTTAGGTGGCTAGCAGTGGATTAGAATAGAGATGTCCCTGCTATTTATTCCTAACCTCTTCAGGACATTTCTAGATCGGTTTTTCTATTGAGAGCACACATTTTTCAGTGTGTGGAGATTGCCTTCAGGCTCCCGGCTTTTTTTGAGGCGGTGGTTTTGATGTTTGGATAGGAGTGATGCCTGGGATGCTTCCCACGTGCTCCCAATTATCTATACATTAGTCCATATTCCCTGCCACTGGGATGCTCTCGCCAGAGCTATGATCCTTCCAAAGCAGCATCCCATTCAGAAGTGCAAAAATGAAAATTAAAATAGGGTTTTTTTAAATTATTATTAGTTGAATGACATACGACCTGCTCAATGTTTGCATTTAAATTGGCCAGAATAATTCAGCTCTAGCTTTTAATTTCAGAAGGGTTAATCACCCTAACAAAGGTCAATCAAACTTTAATCTTCAATAAAATTGCTACAGCCCCAATCACCTGCAGGACATTTATTATATTCCTATTTCCATGCGAAAGAATGCACTGCTTTCATTATGCATCACTAATCTTCTAACTCTTTACATTAGCACATTTTACCAAAAATATTAATTCCTTTGAAACTCTGACAAGAGTTCATTTCTACACATCTCAGGAGATAATCCTGTTTAAAAGAACGGGTGTATCAGCTGTGAACCACTTTCCTGGCTTTTTCTAATCCTCATAGACCTTCGCTACTCCAACTGAGTTCTTACAATAGGAAATCTCAATGACACAAAATGTTATGGAGGTTTAGGTTAAAACAACATTATATCATTTTAGGAACTTAATCCCCCCTATTGTCTGTGATTATGCCATTCATCTCCTTGTTTCTATCCATAATGTTTACTACGTTCAAAAGTTATTGATTGGAGGAAGCAAATGTTAACCATATTTGAACAGCAGCAGAAAGACTTAAATTCATTAATTTGTTCACTCAATAAATATCTATCGAGTGCCTATTATGTACCAGATACTAGGAGGCGAGAAATGCAAAGTCAAAGAAAAAAAGAGATTCTCTCTCATGAGAATAACACTCTCTTCCGAAAATGACATCCGGAATATAATAAAATGATATCTTAAACCTCCACTTCCAGTATTTCTTATCAACGTCATTAAATTTTAGTGAAGATTGGAAATATGCTGAGTCAAATTTTAGCCAAAATTTCAACAGTTTTTTTTTCTATTATTCGGACACTTAAAGAGTTTAAAATTCACAATCTCATAAGTGGCTCATTTTTTAAGTTTTGAGAATATGAAATTTGATTTTCATATTTTCAAATAAATATATTCAGAGTATCTAGTCTCCCATGACTAGGAATAAAGCCGTGAGAAAGTTTAAATGGGCTTATTAAAAATACGCATTGCTATGCATTCGTTTCCAAAATGTCATTTCATTATGTTTTAAAAACTGCTATTAATACACACAGCAAATGGCATTGGTAAAACAAACAAACAAACACACAATTTTGCTTTATTTTTGCCATGATATACTGGTCTAGACGACCACAGAGGGAAGCAAAGAACCTCAGGGTAAGTCCCAATTATACTGCAGATTGATTGCTTTGGTATTCTAGCGGTGATGTGACACAGCATAAACAGCCCAAACTTCACCTTCTGCATCATTTTTGAGAAACCTTCCTCTCTCTTTGTACTCTGAGGAAGCACACAGGCATACACAGAGGCACACACTCCTTCTCATTAATATTCAAGTTCATTAATTAGCAATATGTGATGACTATAATTTGGGTAACTCCCCAGAGCCTGAATATTCAATCAAACAAAGCAAATCCCAGTAAAAAAGAAAATACAGGTATGACAGTCAATGGCCAGACTGGCATTGAGGAATGGCATGATTTTAAGATATGCTGGTCTTTCTAAATGTTGTAAAAAGCCCCAATTACTTTGACAAAAGTCAAGACCCCAGCCTTCCTTCCCAACTGCTTTGAGCATTTCTTGAAACCGAAATAGGACCTCCACATCTTCTATAACTATGCTTACTTTTTTCACCCCTATAACGAGGTTAACACAATAGAAAAAGCAGAGCAAAGGCTCTTATTTTTGAGCAAAATGAATCCAAGGCTACACAATATAAAAGGTTCAATTGATACTTGTTAACAAACAGTTAATCTGAAAACCGATAAAGGTTAGACACAACGACAGGCAAAACATTGCTTTATACTTTATTCTCTGCATCAAAAGCCATTTCATTATAGTTCTGAATTCCCAGATTTGGAAAAAACCCAAAGCTTTCAGAGAATATGATGTAAATGCTCAAGATGCATATGGATCTTTTTACAAATCATTTTGGTCACAAAACAAATCGTAATCCACAAGCCATCAAACAAAAAAAAAAAAAAATCTGAATAAGAAAGCCCAGATGTGGAATTATGAAAAAGCAAACAAACGTACCTTCGGCTGAACAAGTTCACGATTTCTCATCTTGCCTATACGGCTTTGCCATTCCACCTTGAGCAAAAGTCAACTCCGTGTCCCTTGTGATCTTTGTGACAATGCCATCATATCGCTGGCAAATTTTTCGATTAAACTTTGCAGATATAGTAGCAACTTTGTTAATTATGATATTAGCCAGCTGGCGGGTACAATCAGTCAACCGCTGTAAGAAAGCCAGACAAAGAGACATCTAATCATTGCAACCAGAGCAGATAAATTTTGTTCCCTTCTCATACGTGTCACAGATTCTATCCCTTCTGACCCTCTCCTCAGCCATCGACTGTCAGATTTAGATTCTGCGAGCTCCCAGCTTCCCTTTATCCCTGCCTTAGATCTGAAACTCCTGGTTATCAGGAAGACACGCGTCACCAGCTGTCTCGGAGCAGGAAAGCAATCAGGTGAATACTACTTATTATCTTGCATTGCTTTCTGAGGAGTGACAAGATTGATTTGAGACCCAGAATACATTCAGATCTCAGACATGTAGTTCCTAGGTTTTGAGTTCAAAAAGGAGGCTATGTGTAAGGTTGCAACAGAGAGTACTTCAATCGCAGTGTTAAGGATATGGGATATTAGAAACTTAAGGAGAATTAAAAAAAAAAAAAAAACAAACCTATCAGAGCTCCTTTTTCAGATGCCTTTGTATTTTCTTTTCCACATCTGCATTACCTTGGTCATGTCTGTGAACAGACTGTTACCCAGCGGAGACAGCTTTATGGCTAAGTAGTCTTAGGTCAACCCCTGGAAACTGTATTCTGACATTATGAAGTTGTATCCATCCATCCCCTTTTCATCAGCAAGAGTACTCTATAAATTCCCATTCCTGGAACTCAGCCTTACAAATAAGTTCAAATCATACTTGCAGAGAATTTTATGAGGAACTAATTTGGGCATTGCAGCTAAGAATAACTTACACAACTTTAGATAAAGAGACAGACATCTCTAAATCCTAATACAAATTTTCCCTTCAGAAAAAAAATCAGTTAATTCAAATTATATAGAAGTGTGATTGATCAATTGATTGGTAGATATAAACACACATACCTTAATGAACTTACTGAAATTGAATTGTATATTGGTAACACACTTAATAACATTCCTGTAAAATGACGTTAACAATATTTTTTAAAGTGAAATATTCAGTTGACCAGTAAAGAGTTTGATCTCATGGTAAGCCATTAAACCAATCTAATACTTACTAAACGATTATTTTTCCCCTTTGAAGTGTTTCAACATCAGTGCATTAAAAAACATTTACATTGCAGACTTTTAAAGAGAGTAATATACAATATGTTAATAAAATTGTATTTATCAACAAATCAGTAGGTTTTTCCGGGATGGAAGAATTTGGTGAAAAGTTAAAATGCAATTTTGAATTACATTTTAAATAGGAATTCTATATATTTGGCTCCCTAAAGGGACCAAAATGGTTCTCTACCTATGAAAATTGCAGGTAGAGTGTACTGTGTTAACGAATCATGGTATGTATCTAAATTTGCATTTTATTTCCACATGAGGATATTCCTGTAATGGAAGGTCCAAAGCCCCTGCGTTTGGTTTATTTAGCATGAAGTGCTGAAAAGATAAATGTAGTTAGATGCAGTCTGAGCTATATATGACAGGGATAAGATGATGTAGGGATCCCCAAAACTACAGAGCGAGATACTTTCTTTCCAGGAAGATAAAAAGGCTTCTTAAATCCTACCAGAACAGAGATGGGAGGAGAAAACTATGGTTTCAGGAATTCTCAGAAATTATATCTATGCATATGTCTTTCTGAGAGTAAGATATTCTTTGTCCTTCATGTCTGGGGCTGCATTGAAGAAATACGTCAGAGCCCAGGAAAGCAGAAGAACAAAGGATTCAGAGACACTAGAGGCTGAGGGTATGCTGCAGCACAGTCTCAAGGACAAACAAAACAAAACAACAAAAACCCTTAGACATGACCTTTAGTGATGTTAGGAAATGAGCAGACTATCACCTTCACTGTCAGAGGCTTGATGACCACCATGGGGCCTGGCACATGGCAGTTTCTCAAGAAATGCATGTTGATGCAGAATGAACATTTTTGTTGCACACACCATCCTCCCCAAAGCCCAATTTACCCATCTTAGAATTTAAGTAATGCCAAAAGAATCCTTCTTTAGGCCTTGTGTCTGTTTCTATAGATCAATGATCCCCACATATTCATTCAAGAATTGTATCTTTAAACATACCCCCAAACCCCCCAACTCAGACCTACAAAGAGATACCATTTTTCTTAAGATTCCAAAATAAGTGTTTCAGTCTTGCTCACTACTTGCGCCCATGAAAATAGTTCTAACTCAGAAACTTCATGAGTCAAAAGCTTTTTTATTCTTTGACTGAAAGACTTTTCCCTAAGAAATTCAGGATAAAACATAGTACTTACACTGAGTTTTTCATCACAGTAGTGTCTATAAGAGAAAATGAAAACAATCTAATATTCCCAAAGAGGGAAATTACTAAACTACAGCAATTAGGTGTATGCAGTCATTACGTGAGAATGGGATGATTGAGGAAATCAAATTTTTATGACTACAGTAAACGAAAACAGCGGAGTATGGGACTGTACATATACTGATTACTGAGTGCATCTGGACAAAGATTGGAAGAAGAAATGTCCGAGGAGGAAGTATGTTTTGCGGGATGAGAAAGTGTTTTCTTCTTGCCCAGGAGCTTGCTTTGACACCATTACAATTGTTCATCTCAAAAAGTCTGAATAGAAGCCCCCATCTGTAAAATGGAACAACAAAAATAATACCCTCCTGGCGGAGCTCTGGTATTAAATCAGATAGTGCATACAAAACCTTTTGCATCTCTCCTGACCTGCAGTAAACACTCGTTACATATCTTCATTCTTACCTTTCCTATAACCCCCATATAAAGAATCCAGACACATCGACCTACACTTATAATTTCATTTTTTTTCTACGAAAATCCCCAGAGTCACTGAATTAAATGGCGCAATCTGAAACAAGGAAAACCCACCAGACACAGAAATAGAGCCTAGGTGATAAAATGGATTTATGAAATAATAATGACAGGAATAATTTCAGGGGTACAACACAAGAATTCGATAATTCTGTATGTTACTCAGTTCTCACCATGGGTGCAGTCACCATCCATCACCACACAAATGGATGTAATGTTTCATGTCAAATATACATCAGTAAAAAAACTAATGGCAATAATAATAATAATGAATAGATAAATGTGACTTTTTATAAACCCTACAGGTCTTAAGAAGCAGGCCCTAGCTCTGCCATAGGCTGTGCCAATAAAGAATCAGGACTGCTGGGAAACTGAAGTGGAAATAGGAGAATGTGACCTGGAGGAATGGTCAACCCCTCAAGGAATCTTAGGGCTCTTCCTTTCCTTTTCCAATGTGGTGCCTGCTGATTTCTGCTCCCTGGGGGCACACATTCCAATGCAGAGCAGAAGCACCGAGGTTGCGCTCTCTCTAGAGCCTGCCAGCGCCCCTCCTCACAATGGGTTGTTTATTATATAGATGTGATGCACAGGTGTGGACTTTTGCTCAGATGGAAAGAGTCGGTGAGAACACGTTCATCTGGACTTAGAAACACACTGTCCATGGGGAAGCTTGCACCAATATCCACTGGGAATCCACACAGACAACTAAATCTTACTTAGGTGTTTATCTGGGACCATGCACCAGCTTCTGCTGGCCGCTGCAACAGTCCTTCCTAGTCCCTCTGGTCACTTGAATCTGTTTAATTAAATCTCATACATATATTTATTTCCTTCCTGCCTTCTGGCCTACTTGCTGGAGAATCAAACACCTCATTTCCCTTCCTGTTGTGCCGTGGTCTCAGGAGTCAGATGGCCTGTTCTGTCCTATGCCTAGCTCCTCACTTACCAGCTTGGGGACTTCAGGCAAGTTATCAAAACTCATTAAGACTCTGTTAAGAAAAAAAAAAAATACCACCACCTTGTAACGCTATTGTGAAGATTAAACTATACATGTCATTTGCTTAGTATACAGTAGGTATTCAATATATACTCTGTCATTGTTGAAGGAGCAGTGGAATCCCTGGGAAGCAGCACAGCTCGGCAGTGGGTGAATTTAGATCCTGGTTTTCTCACTTCAATGATGAACAACAACAATGAAAACAGTAATAGTAATAATAACATCTCCATAGCATTATAAGAGTTAAACGACTACTACAAAGTACTTACCACATAGTAAATAATGTTTGCAAGTATAGTTATTATTCTGCCTACTATGCTAATTGGTTATTTCTTCCCCATTATGTAACTATTGTATAGTAAAAACAAATCAGGACGTTGAATGTGAAGACCTGAGGATACATATATTCATCTATGTCCATATTCATTTTTGTTGCAGCACTATTTGCAACAGCGAAGGCCTGCAAATGATCCAAAAAATCACCAAACATAACTGGTTAAAGAAGGCTATATCCATACTGTGGAATGCCAGGTAGCCATTAAAATTAATGAAGAAGTAATGATATGAAATCATTTCTATAATCCATCTTAAGGGAAAGAACAGTGTATTGTATGTTATCATTTTGTTTAATAAAAGTTTGTTCATAATATTTGTATATTTAGAGAATCTCTGAAAGATACATAAGAAATTGCTAACGGTGGTTGCTTCAGTGGGGAATGTGGCACTTGAGGAACAGGAGGGGAGGAACTCTCTCACAGTACAGATATTCCTCGATTTACAATGAATTATGTTTTGATTAACCCATCAAAAATTTAAAATATCATAAGTTTAAAATGCATCTAATACACTTCATCTACCGAATACCTTAGTTTAGCCTTGCCTACCTTAACTATGCTCAGGTCACTTTATTAGCCTACCACTAGGCCAAACCATCCAATACAAAGCTTACTTTATAATAAAGTGTTGAAAATCTCATGTAATTTATTGAATACTGTACAGAAAGTGAAAAACGGAGTGATTGTATAGACACCGAACAGTTAGGAGTTGTAAGTGTATGTACGGGTTGTTCAGCCTCCACGGCTGACTTGGAGCTGCTGCCCAGCATCAGGAAAGACCATTTTACCATATTTCTTTAGCACAGGAAAAGATCAAAATTCAGAATTCAAAGTACGGTTTCACTGAATGTGTATCACTTTTGCACTATAATAAAATAAAAAAATTTTAAGTCGAGCCATAGTATAACTTAGGGGCTGTCTGTATATTCTTTGCTACTGTATGAATTTGTGTTATATGTATGTAGCTCTTTTAAAAGCATTAATAAACTTATCAACCTTAAAAAAGTCATTATCACTGAGTATGAAGGGTGTTTCAGTTTCTTTATAAAAAAGTAGAGACAACATCCACCCTTCATGCTAGTAGACATGATTCGCTAGTTTGTCTACTCAGATATCTGTAAGACACACTGTGTTGTTGTTTTTTAAGATTTTATTTTGTTCTATTACTTATTTATGTTTTAGAGAGAGAGAGAGTGTATGTGTGTGTGTATGTTAGCATGAGCAGGAGGGGTGGAGTGTGAAGCAGAGGGAGAATCTTTAGCAGACTCCATACCCAGCAGGGAGCCCGACATGAGGCTTGATCTCATGACCCTGAAATCATGACCTGAGCTGAAATCAAAAGTCAGACACTTAACTGACTGAGCCACCCAAGCACCCCTAGAGATTAATTTATATCTCTATATCCAATTTGGGGCTCGAACTTACAGTCCGGGGTCAAGAGTTGCAACTACTGACTGAGCCAGCCAGGTGCCCGCTTAGTGTTGTTTGTTTGTATCATAACATGACCTTTTCCTTTCAACTCTCATTTCAATGCTGCTGTTTCAGGAGCCTTCATTGCGTAAGTTAATTTTCTTCACTCAGTAAGTGCCAAATTGTTGATATTCCAGCAGCCTCTCCTTTCTTATAAAGGATCCTTATAAAGGATCGAACCCAGCACGTGAGAGACAAACTATACATTCTGGATTATTCCAGAATCATTTCAAGTTAGGAGTACTCTTCATGTTACAAATGACACATGTCCATCTTTAGATAGGAAGTTGGCTCTCAAGGCTAGGTCCTCTAGTTGCCAGCAGAATGCCCAGAGCTAAGGGTGCCCAGTACGGCACAAGGGGAAACTCCTGGTATATTGTAAATTCTCCACGGATAACCTGAAAGCTTGGTATGGGCTTCAAACAAGACGCTTTTTGTCTTTTCAAATATGCAGATTTGAGAACTCATTGCTAATTATAAATATTATCTAAACAAATATCCACCGATACTTTCATAGGAACCTTTCATGTGTCATGTTTCCTTCTTATATGGAATATAAAAGGTGCAACTGCCGATCACAGATGTTAGTCACCAGAACGCTTGGATTTGCAACAGGTGTACGTGCAACTTGTGGCCTTTACTGCCTGTCTATAAAACAGCATTGAACTCACAGGGAAAAGATGATGGTTAAAGGGGTTGGATGGCGTGCCAGATACAATGGCCAGCACTTGGGAGCACTCAATAATGGGTTTTCTCATCAGCAGCAGCATCACTGTCATCACCACTAATTTTAAACACCATTAGATGGTCAACCGTTGCACTGGGATATGAAAAACTGCTGGTTCTTCCCGCTTGCTAATTTTTCTATTCCAGAGTAAATGTTATCCATGAAATGAACACATGCCCTTACAGCAACTGGTAATATTCATGCTATATGCCAATCCTCAAACTTTTATGGTCATGTAAATCAGGGAGGGATCTTGTTAAAATGCAGATTTTGATTCAAGTAGGTCTGGGTGGAGCCTGACATTCCACATTTCTGACAGGTTCTGGAGGGACCCAACCACTGCTGGCCTTGGGTTATCAGGTTATGGACACCCTGGACTTTATAGAGAGTAAGAATGACACACTTCGTAATAAACACAATGACTATTAAACTATGTACTTATGTGCACAACCGAGTAATATCTTTTTCTTCTCTCTTTCATGCTTATCTCTCTGCATTTACATTCCTCAGTCTTCAAATAAAATACAGGTATGGAATAAAAGTACAACTAGGTTCCTCTCTATGCTGACTCCTGCTGGGTACAAGGCAAGGGGGAAAAATCAATTATGTCAGTCATAAAGTAAGGGTCATATTTACAAAAAAAATTTTTAAGGGAAAAGGCAGAAACTTTAAACTTGAGTTTTTTTTGTTTTTTTGTTTTCCTTTAAGTATGCTCCACACCCAGCATAGAATCCAGCTCAGGGCTTGAACTCATGACCCTAAGATGAAGACCTGAGCTGAGATCAAGAGGTGGACGCTTAATTGACTGAGCTACCCAGGTGCCCCAACCCTGAGATATTTTAAAAGAGTGAGTGATAACTATGATTTCCTTTCTTACCACAACCTAAGCCATTGTTTATATTCATTCTGTTTGACCCCAAAACAAAGTAAGATATTAACAAAATATTTTTTCAGTGATCTATATGCTTCTCTTGTGTAACTAAACATTTACAGTCACTTCTTAAGAGAATTACTTAAAACTAAATGGTTTAATCAGTAAGAATACTGTACCATCAGCAAGCTGATATAGCTGAACTCTTAAAAATTCTGGAGATATTTGCTAAGCTTTCATTATTATTTCTATTGCTATGAGTTCTCTTGATTTGTTTGATGATAACTAGTGGGAAAAAAAACCCCAGAATTTTAATATGGTAAGATAATACTCTAAATTCTAAAACCCAGCATCCAGGCAAAAGCTAACAAAGGGTATATGACCTAACTCAGGTTTGTTTTTGTTTTTTGGGCTTTTTTTTCAAACTGAGACCCATGGTAAGAAAATATTTATAGTAGAGCTAAGGAGCACACACACACTCAGAAGATTTTTGAAAAATGTGTTCATGAGACAATATTTGCTAGATTCAGTGTGCTCTGACAGTTCCATTCTCTTTATTTTAATATTATTAAAATTATTACAATTATTAACTTTTAGTGCTGGCTGTGATCCATTCCATTGGTTTTAAACAGCCCACTAATGGGTCACTCAAACTTCCAACCTCAGAAAACAGATCTGAGAGCTAAGGCTGATTCTCTGGAAGTTCATGAGTACAAGGGATGTTCAAGAACTGAGGCGACATCGTGACATTCATGGAACAAAATCCTGACCAGAGAGCCCACACAAGGCCATTTCAGTGGCAATTAACGGAAACCATATTCCCAACAACCCATTCAAGACAAATGTTTTCTCCCCAACCTTGTCTGGAGGATAATGTAAGAAAATCACCTTCACGATTAGGTAGAATAATGGAGTTTAAGTGAATCACCCAATTACTTTTAGGAAGTAATAAGGAAGTAAGTGAAGGATGACTGTGGATCAGAACTGATGAATACAAGGGAACGTGCAGGGAGCCATTTAGCAACTTTTAAATACATTCGAATATAGCAGGCTGCCTTGACCTGAGAGTCACATCAGTGAACCAAAGAGACATTATTCTAACATACACTGGAACTTTTCTAAGGACAGGCAAATCACAAAAAGAGCATGGAAACAGAATGAGATTTTGGATGGCATTGATTCTTTTTATGTGGGAATGGCTAAATTTTATCTTTCAGAAGTTCAAGCAGCACTAAATTGCTTCAACTACAAGTACAGGAATTTTGTTTCAATTTTATAAAAGGAGGACAGCGATCAGGTGTGTGAGATAAGAAACTATAGCTAATGAAGTCATGGAACCTAAATGAAGTATACTGAAGCCACATGTCAATGCCTGGGTACTGGCTAGATCTTTTCTCGCCAGCTGAAACACAAGCAAGCAAACAAAGAGAAAGAACACCCCAACTGGTAGCAAGACAGACTAAATGGTTAGAGAGGAGCATTGCTATCTTTAGTGGGTCTCAGAGTAGTTCTGTGTGAAGAAGGATTGGGTAACCTTTCATATTTCCTCCTGCACAGTTATTCTCAGATTCCATATGGGGAGTACAAAAATAGTGAAGAAAATCTCCCTAGTTCAGACTTGGGTACCATGCGGAGGCTTAAGAGATGCT
>NC_081562.1:23532794-23636718 GCF_022355385.1 Mustela nigripes
CACTCTGATAGGACCATCTTAGATCCCTGTTTGTTCCTGAATCATTCAGTGTGGCTGGGAGAAGAAATGATCTGATTGACTCTTTCTAAGTTGTGGGTTCCAAACGTAAAGTCAAATTACCAGATTCCATGAATTTATTCCAGTGCCAAGGACTGTTGCGAAGGGGAAGAAGAAAATAAATATGGGAGAAGCAACTAGCAATACACACAGCACACGTTCTGTTTTGTAGTGTATTAGCACACCTTTCTCACATTGGGTCTCAGATATTCAAAGCCTCAGATTGTTACCCCTGCCAAATACTCTTTCATTAATGGCAATAAATGCTACTTATTTGAATTAACCATATATACTGAGAGGTATAAAGATTTTTTTAGATAAATAAAAATGTTAAAAGACAAGAAAACAAAAGAAGTTATAATGCCACCATTGATCCCCCAGTAACTAGAAACAGCTTCTCTTTGAAATCTCAGTACCACCTGCTTTGCATCTGCTCGACCAACTGAGAAATGCAGGTCTGGCAAAGAGAGAAAATCCATTTTAAGTAGATCTGTGACAATACAGGGCGAGAAGGTCTTGAAATCCACCAAGGGTTTTAATCAATAAGACTGACAGCACAGAGCATGCCAGAAGCCAGGAAAAGAAGAGTTTGCAAAAAGCATTCAAGACACAGCCCGAACTCTAAGGTTCTGGTGACAAACCAGAGCCAGAGAGGCAGGGGCACATACCACCATCTTTCTCTTCTGATCTAAGAAAAGGGGAGAGAGGAAAGGGCTGATTAGCTCAGGGAGGGAGGGTTTTTGTTCTGTTCTTTTCCATTCCAACTTTCCAAATCGGGGGGAATTCTAAAACCCATTGTCTGATTTCAAAAGTTGGGTTTGAAAAACACGACAAGCTCTTTTTTTTTTTTTGTTACCTAATTCTCAGCTGTAAACCGAAGCTCTTCGAGTGTGCATGCTTCATAAAAGGCAAAGGGACTTAATTGAATTTTGCTTGCCGCTTCTAAGTGGATTGCTAGGGTATACCAGGATTAATTAGTTTCATGTTGTTAATTCAATTCAAAGGTTGCTGATAAACTAAGACCATCAAACTCCTTTAGGAGAAACAAAAACTGCTTAATTATGACAGCATCTTTGGGGTTGTGGATAAGTTTTATCAGTATGCTAAAGTTTCATCCTGGGTTTTTAGGATTTGTGAAGAATCCGTGGTAGTGGACCAGAGAGACCTCAATGATTAAAGCACTTTTCACCAAATTGTTAACTTTCCAAATTTGGTAACTTTAAAAAGAAATTAATCCTTGATTTCAATGGCTCTTTCTGCTCTTTTGAATGTAAAATTTCATATGTGGAAAAATAACTCTCAGAGAATGAGAGTTCTCTAGCCTATTGGCATGTCTGCATGTAAAATGTACAAGATTGCAGATTCAGACTTGGCTCTGTCTCCCTACGCGAAAACTTTACTGTGTTGTCACAATCACAGTACCATGATCCCTTATGTATGAAAAAAGTCTTTTTTATCAATTACATATTTTATTTGTGTAGAGAATGTTGGAAGTATGATTAGCAACACTGTCTTGCAAATAACTGTCTCTCTAGCCTTACCCCTAGCTAAACTTCACCTCTCTATGAATGCACCTAGGAGAACATGCTTGCACACAGGAGCACACACACTCGTTGCCTTACCATTTGGTTTAGATGCACATGAATATTGCAGTTCAGAATCCAGCTAACTTTCTTTGCAGCTTGTTACACTGGATCCCTTGAACATCTTTCCACATTTAGTACAAGACACTTCTCTGCTTCTGGAACACTCCCCCAGGTATGTGCATGTGTGTGCACACAGACAGAGATGCACAGAGACACCCCAAAGGCACAGACAGGATCATACATACACATGCACACACACACATGCACACACATGTACACACTTCTACTAATTCCTCCTCAGCTCTTAGTGTACCCCCCTCACCTCACCTAGAACATAATCTTTGATCCCCAAGACTAGGCTGAATATCACTCCTCTGGGCCACTCCAGCATGAACACTTAGCACTAATGTTGCAACTGACACCCTATAATAGGCTGTAAATTTATCAGTGACTCTTACCCAGAAATTAAGCTCCTGAATGACAGGGACTATACCTTACTCATGGTGGTATCACTGAACAGTGCAGCACATGGCACACTGAAGAAATTCCATCAGCATTTTTTGAATAAATGAATAAAGGCCAGAATGATTCCAAAATTAGCTGCAGAATCCCTTTTGGATATTATTCCATTCTAGGTCATTTCATTAATGACCTCTTTACTTCTACCCACCAGTCTGGCATCTCTACGGACTGATTAACATCTAGCAACTCCTCTAGGAGAGACCTGCTGGTGCCTCCCAAATTCCTCCCTTTCCTTTTGTAAAAGAACACTAGAGTTTTAGCAGAGAATACTGAAATAAGAGAGGGGCTAGGGAGACATTTCCAATACTCCAGTTAAACTGATTGTTTACATAATTATGGTCGTTGAAATGTAAACATAAATACTATATGGGAATTCTGGGGAGTATTCTTAAAAGGAAAATGCATACCCCCCTTCAATACTTCCTCCTTCTTGTTGCTTCAGATGGTGGAAGCAGCAGCTGGTTCTCTAGCAGCCATATTGGACATGAGACAGTATGTTATAGAAGGAGGCTGTTCTCCTGAGTTTTCTGGAGTCCCCATCCCAGCCACACCACACTTGCAACTTACTGCCAGACTTCTTTTATATGAGAAAAAAAATTTCAGTAAAGTAAGCATTATTTCAGCCTTTAAAAATATATATATAATAGCTAGATCTAATCCTAAATACTATAACCAATGTAACAAGAGAATTTCTTTATCTAAGTCTTAGAGGGCCATTCCTTGTCTTTGCCCTGAGTAAGCCATGGAATCAGAGAAATCAATATCCAGTCTGGCTAGGAATTTTTTTGATATAGCTGTAAACTGACCTTTCCCCAGACTATATATCCTCTTATCCTCAGTAAAACTCTAAATTAGCCAATATTCCACCCTCCCACTTTTTTTTTTTTTCCAGCACATATGGTTGCAGATGACTCAAAGACTTTTCCGAGATAACATACTCGTAGTTTTTCCCAAGTCCTAAAATTTTAGACCAGTGTTTCTCAAAGGATTGTCCCAGACCCGCCTCAAAATCTTCTGAGAT
Source organism: Mustela nigripes (assembly GCF_022355385.1). NCBI lineage: Eukaryota > Metazoa > Chordata > Mammalia > Carnivora > Mustelidae > Mustela > Mustela nigripes. Next base: position 23,535,981 of record NC_081562.1, read on the forward strand.
CATTATTGTTAACAGGGAGTCATGACTACTGGACACAGAGTGTCTATATTTTATTTTATTTTTTTAAGTTGCCCATGTGATTGTGAGACATAAAATAGTCTGACAAACCACTGTCTTCTAAGAGACACTACAGAGAATTCTTGTTACCTTCAAAATCTCAATTCAGAGGGCTCCTCTTCCTCTACAGAGACCCAGGCTACCTCCCACCCATCTTGCCAAAATTAGAGCTTCAGAAATTCTACTGTTTTGCTACCCCAACTGTGGACCATAGACCAGTGGTATACACATTGCTTGTTAACAGTGACAATCTTGAACCTCAACCCAAGCCTACCAAACCAGAATCTGCATCTAACCAGATGTCCAGGTGCTTCATAAGCAAGTTAGTGATTGGGAAGTGCTGAGCTCCTGGGCAGTGCCTTTTCTTGAAATACATCAGAGCCTTCATCCATTCCCATCATTTGGCTACAGGCTACAACATATATTATCCACAAACCTGCTGCTTGCTGAGGCCAGCGGTACAACTGTTCACTGAGCATCTACTGAGCACCATAGACAAAAGTGTAGGAAGTTGTCTAAAGGTGAATATTATGGGACAACTTGGCTAGCATACATTACCCAGATAATTTGGTCAATTACTAATCTAGATACTGCTGTGAAGGTACCTTTTAGGTGAGATTAGCATGTAATCAAGATTCTGAGTAAAGCAGATTACCCTCCATAATATGTATGGGCGTCATCCAATCAGTTGAAGACCTTAAGAGCAAAAAGATTGGCCTCCCCTAAGAAAGACAGAATACTCCCAGCACCTATTCTCCAGCCCTGCCATTCTACCCTGCAGATTGTGGACTTGCTATCTTCCCTGATTGCATGAGCCAATTTCTTAAAATAAATAAATCTCTCTCTCCCTCTCTCTCTCTCTCTACATATATATATATATGTGTGTATATGCATAGATGTATATATCACATATATATAACATATATTGTATATGGTCTCTTGTACATGTATAATATACATATATCCCCCATATTTATTGAAAGTTAAATATACTTATTAAATATATCTAATATATATAAATATTAATACAATTATATTTAATATATAATATTAAGTGTATTTATGTAAATGGATAAATATTTATCATACACACATATTTTAGTGGTTCTGTTTCCCTGGAGAACTTTAATACAATATATTTGTATTATATATCCAATACACTAGTCAATATGCTGACTAATACAATATATTCATTTCAAATTCTTTGCAAATCTCCTTTACATAGATTCATCCATCTCATCAGATTCTTCCATTTTTCCCTGTTACCTATGGAATAAATCCCAAACTCCTTAGCATATTTTTTAATACTTCCAAGGTCTCATCCCCACAAGTGCACATTTCTGCCTCATCAGGCTACTCTCCGGTTTTTATTTTTATTTTATTTTATTTTATTTTTTTATCTTTTTAAGATTTTATTTATTTATTTGACAGAGAGAGATCACAAGTAGGCAGGGGGGGGGGGAAGCAGGCTCCCTGCTGAGCAGAGAGCCCGATGCGGGACTCGATCCCAGGACCCTGAGATCATGACCTGAGCCGAAGGCAGCAGCTTAACCCACTGAGCCACCCAGGCGCCCCTACTCTCTGGTTTTTAGATGAGCTTTTCTGCCTCTGTTCATTCTGTCTCTCCTTGGCTTCCTTCTCATCTCTGATGCTTAGTTCATATGACCCATTTTCACTTACTGAATATGAACATATAAACATTTGTTGATTACTGAATAAAACTTTCCTATTCCCAGGATCTCTTGCCATTAATTAATTCATGACAATTAGTGATTATTCCCTGAAAGACCTTTGAACAATTATTTCATTTCATATGAAATATGTTGCAGTTGGTTGAATGTATAGGACTCTCACTAGACATTGAGCCCCTTGAGGGCAGGAAATATGTTTTTATTACACGTCTTACTTTTTGCATGTATTCCTTTCAGTTTCTCAGTAAAACTTATTGAGTGAATATAAAATCATTGTATGTTTGATATATACTTTATTACTGACATTATTAATATATTATGAATATTAAGTGGAGAAGGGGAATACGTTTGCTTTTTTTTTTTTGACTTTGCAATACAAATAACTCCAAAACTAAAAGACAAATTCCCCACTCTCAGAGGTTACTGTTTTATGGGATACCTGAAATAGCACTCCCTTTCCTTACTCTGTCCTTTAACTCTGCCTTATTCTTCTTTGTGGCTCATTTTACCACCTGACACTTTATTTATGTATGGTTTGTTTATCACCTGTCTTACTCCTCTAGAATATAAGCTTTATGGACTTTGTTAATACTTAATAAATACATATTGAATGAATTCATTTATCTCTGAGCATAAACATGTGGTCAAGGCAGGAGTACTTATCCACTAAAAATAACAAAAATATTTACATACTCGCGATGGAAGGAGCTGGATGCACTGCCTTGCTGTAGAATGGTGAACAATCAGTCTTGTTGGTTTTGTCTTTGTCTTGGGTAATGTGAGAAGCTGGCTGAGGTTAAAGATTCTCCAAAGTAATTTTTAGCAACAGAGCCCTTTTCTGGAAATCAAATGTTACACAAACCGTGGTCACCCTGCTGTGCCCAGAAGAAGGGTCACTTTTTCTAAGTTGCACAAAGTCTTCCTATGGACTAGAGGTAACCCTGCATGGAAGATGAATACATAAGGCAGGTCAGAACTGTATAGCTTTGATTAAATCAGGAACAGAACCCTCTCCTCTGGCCTCATCATTCCCCTGTGGTCCCTAAGGCATCTTTGGGGAAACAAGAGTCCCTGAAAAGCACTTTGAAAACCACACTAATCGATGCATCTGGGGAGACTTCCAGCGTCAAGCATCATTAATCAGGTGGGACTTTCAGTCTGAAAACAACTGAGGCTTAAAGAGGTGTGAAGTTTTGATAGAAGCTGATCTGGCACTGATTTCATAGAGATACAAGAGGAAGGAACCTGACAGTTAGCATCTGTAAGCATTTAGATTATAATGGAACCAGGGCAATAAGCAGCCTGGATTTTAAGATTGAATCAAGCTGGGCAAACCTAATTGCTTTTTTTTTTTCTTTTTTTAAAAGGGAGTGGGAATTGCATGATTAATAAAAGAGAGGGAGAAAATGAAGATGTAACATAACCTAATTTTGGTAAAGCACTTAATACGGTATCTAATAAAGTCTTACTTACAAAATGAATTCAAATTGGATTGGATTTGAACTCTGGCATTCTATACTGGCTGAAAGCTGAGAGCTGGTGACATAGAAACCAAGGATAAAGGCGATGTATGACATTACAGAGGTGTCTGGCGGCCCTGCCCCAGGAATCAATGAAGCTCTAGAGTTAGTTAACAGCTTCATTAATGATCTGTATGATGAGACAAAAGAGTATCTTAATGAACGTTATTGAAGAAACTGGGGAGATGCTGTGAATTCCAGTCTCAGCTGAGAGGTGTGCAATAAGAAAATAAATATGCAGAAACAACTGGAAAGAAACTTCTTAGAAGCCGATATTTGGGGGGAAACAGTTTGCAAGATTTTGACAAAATACATTTCTTTAGTTTTATAAAATAGCATTCTTAGAGATTTGAGTAAAACAAACATTTAACCCAACCATGAAATTAAATGCTAGTCTAGATGCCCAAGACAATCTGTTCCCCAACAAAACTAAAATATAAATAAATAACCACATGGCATTAAAAAGTAGCAGCTAGGGCGCCTGGGTGGCTCAGTGGGTTAAGCCACTGCCTTCGGCTCAGGTCATGATCTCAGGGTCCTGGGATCAAGTCCCGCATCGGGCTCTCTGCTCAGCAGGGAGCCTGCTTCCCTCTCTCTCTCTCTGCCTGCCTCTCCATCTACTTGTGATCTCTCTTTGTCAAATAAATAAATAAAATCTTAAAAAAAAAAAAGTAGCAGCTAGATAAAAGTCATTTTTTTTTCTTCTACAATTTTTCTTTTTGTCTTGGAGTATTAGTGAGAGAATGAATGCAAGGAACAACAGAAAGGGATTTGACTTTTTTTTTTAAAGGGGAGGGGGAGATGACATCAGCAGACAGAGGCCACATATGTAAATCCCACCCCCCACCCCCAGATAAGAAGCATGTTTTTCTAGAACTAAGATTAAAAGAAAGAAAGAAAGAACGGACTCTGATAATTCACATGATCTCAAAAGCCAGTACGTATCTTCCATTCTTATTCCTCTCCTCTGCCCCAAAGTATAGAGAAGAAGCCAAAACATACTCCATGATTAAAGTCATTCATTTGGCTTGTCATTTCTATGTAACAGGATGAAAAGCAGAATCTTAACCTTAGGAAGCACACATTATAATAGCAAGAAAGCCAAACACATTAATTAATATTGAAAGAAACAAGTGCTCAAATCCAATGTGGGTTGGGAACATGGGTAAATTCAGGAAAATCATGGAGAAGGAAGCATTTGTAACTTAAAGACTCAATAAGCATTTACTGGGGGTCAATGAGATCACAGAATGGTGGAGGGGTGGCAGCATTAGAAAGCAAAGGGTAAAAATAGTAGAAGGCACAAATTCCTGACCAATCTTAGAAGCTATTCAAAGAAGTTTCACTTTTGGGGCACCTGGGTAGCTCAGTGGGTTAAGCCTCTGCCTTTGGCTCAGGTCATGATCCCAGAATCCTGGGATCGAGCCCCGCATCGGGCTCTCTGCTCAGCAGGGAGCCTGCTTCCTCCTCTCTCTCTCTCTCTCTCTCTCTCTGCCTCTCTGCCTACTTATGATCTCTGTCAAATAAATAAATAAAATCTTAAAAAAAAAAAAAAAGAAGTTTCACTTTTATCCCATGTGTATTGGGAAACCAGTACAGGGAGAATTTCGGGTCAGAGGATGGCATGGTTGAATGTATATGTCAATGAGATCATTCTGGCATCCAGAGTATTGTCATAGTTTCCTCCTAAGAGTTTCCCTTCCTGTCCTCCTCTTCTTACAGTCTAGCCTTAACAGTGCAGCCCGACTCATCCTGGTGAAATGTACCTCAGGTTATAACTTCTGCTCAAAATCACCAGATGCATCCTATCTCAGAGAAACAGAAGTCCCAGTTCTTGCTATGACCTATGAGATTCTGCATGATCTGACCCCTGTGAGCTCTTAACCTCTTCTGCTACTGCTCTCCGTTGTCTTCTCCAGTCCATTCCAACCACAGGAAAGCACCAGGGAGGACCTCTACCTACTCTTTTCTTCTAAGCAGACCTGTCTTCCACATACTTGCACAGCATTAGTCCTTTCAAGGCCCTGCCCACATGCCACGTGTGCAGTAAAACTATCCCTAACCACAGTACCTAAAATTTCATCTCCCTCTCCCCAATACTTATATCACTTTTCTCACTTTATCTTATTAACACTTATCATTTTCTAATATATTATGATAAGATCCACAAGGGCAGGAATTCTTGTCTATTTTGTTCCTGTCCTCAGAACAGTTCCTGCTAATACTAAATCCTCAATAAATATTTATTGAATAAATGAATGAATGAGAAAACTACTGAAACATAAATCCTGTAGGATTGAAAATAGGAGGCTATGGCAGTTGTGAAGAAGCCTTAAATAAGGGCAATAGCAGGGCAGATAGAAAAGTGAAAATGGGGACAGGAAATACTTAGGGTGCAGAATCAGTAGAAATTGAATTAGTGGGGATTAAGATGCCAGGAAGGATTCAGGAAGAATGGCTCCCAGGTTTCTGGTTAAAGCAACCATGGGGAAAAAAAAAAAAAAAAAAAAGCAACCATGGAGATGGTAATTCTATTTCCCTAAATAGGGAACATGGTAGAGCAGGAAAGAAAGAAAGGGAGAAGACAATGGATTCAGGTTTTGACATGTTGAGTTCCAAATGTCTGAGGTAAATTTGCCTGGATCGAACAGTTTACTGTGGGATGTTCTATGTCTTGGTAAGAGAATATGAAGTAAAGGTCTTTGTTTCCCTCTGGGGTTTTCTCTATGCAGATGAAATTCCAAATTTCAAATGAAAAGCTACTCTGCTTCCCTGTAGTGAGCTCTGAGTTGCAGAAAGTAGCAAAACCACCCAGAGCACCAGACAGAAGGTCCAAGTGGGAAAGGGCAGTGAAGGCAGGTGAGAAGGCAAAGTGTCTGAGTAACAGGTGCAAAGAGCCCTAGCCAACACTTATGTATTCATGCAATAAGCTTGGGGAGGAGGCTGTGCTATAGACCAGGGACTTAGGTAGCCAGTGGAGCAGACCAGGGGATGGAGACTTACCGCCTTCCCTGGAAACACAACAGTCTAGTCATGCGACTCTGAATCAGGACTCTCTGTTCCTGAGTCGCATGACTAAGGAACATGCACTAAGGTAGAATGCACTAAGGTAGAAGAAACCTGGTCCTTAGGACTGAAATAAATTTCTACGTAGAAATACTTTTAAAACTGCTAAGACTGAAACTGTAGTTTCAATCTTTTGAGGGAACAAATAAGTGCTACCATCATTCCAAGTGAACTAAAAATTAGTTGAATGAATTTTAAGAAATATATCATCACCAATGGTGCCATACATACACATACATGGGTTCACAGAAGAGCCACTGAGTCAATAAGGGGCTTCATCATGAAGGCATATGGAAAAACCATACAATTTGTGTACAACTTGTTTTTTCCTGATATATCAACATTTTCATCAAAAGACACCACATAAATATGCTATAAGAAAGGTTATCTTGAACACTATGGTTCCAGGCAAAGATATGCCTATTCATTTACTTGATTCATGGTTCCTAGTCAGAGAATATCATATGAATTGAGTTTGTACTGTGTGCTGTATTTGGATATACCCCACTTTTCTTTATGTTCATATACCAAGTGAGAGACATGAATAGACAGCATTTTCTGGCTTTATACTGTGTTTTGCATGTGTATTCTACGTATGTTGAAGTGCTCTTATGTTTAGCTTGATTTTACCCCAAAGTTTTGGATGTGCCATCACTTTATTTTCACATGCAGCTGGAGAGCAAGACAGCTAGCTGACCATCTGACTCTTCATCACCTTCCACAGGATGTTTTCCTGGCAGCCCAATCCATATTCTCTCTTCCCTGTCAGTAACCTTCATTACAATAAAATTGCATTACATTTCCTGTTTTAAGTAAGTGACATTTATTTACTTTCAAGTTGTTATTAGTTGTAGAAACTTATTTATGTTATTCACGTGATAAGATTTTTCTATCTATGAATAATGTTTGGGTATTTGGGGTTGGGTGGCATGTATCACAACTTTTTCAATTAAAATTAACAGAAAAAAATGTTTTTAGTTAATAGCTTTTCACTTACTGGCAAGGCTTTCAAAACAAAATCATTAAATGAGGGAGCAGGAGCTTCTGTTTTATCCTTCTAGTATTCCTTTTTTGCAAATAACCACTTCTAATTAAATAAAACAATACTAACAATCTGGTCCTTGTTTCTTGGTTTGGTTTGGTTTTTGTTTGTTTTAATGAAAACTACCAATTGATTCCTCCTCAAGGTGCCTCTTTTTGCAGGTAGTTAGGTCTCACTTGAAAACTCCTGCTTACCGGCCCCAGAGTTAGGCCTCTGAATTCTTCTTCCCTTGCTAGAGGGACCAAAGCAGCAGGGACGTGATAACAGGCCTAACCATGCCCTTCTGGATTGTCTGCAGATTCAATTTTCTCCAAGAAATCCAGTCCCCAGTGAAGCTGAGTGACAGGAAAGCCTTGCCAAGATGCCAGACTCTCAAGAATGCTAGGGCATATAATGATTGACAGCGGGAGGCCAGTTAGAGGAGGGGAAACAGAATGGGAGGGGGAAGGAGAGGGAATGAGTGAGTTGAGCTGTGCTGCAGTAGGGTAGAAGGGAGGAGGAGGAGTGACATCAGGAAGGGAACATGTATAGACCATATACGCGTGCATGCTCACACACACGTACGTACACACACACATGCAGACCACAAGAGAGCACTAAAGAAACCACGTATATGGAAAACCATGACATCCTTCATTCAGATTCTTCTGCCCTAGTTAATGCATAGTGTTCCCAAAAGTTTGTCAGGGCAGAATTTTATACTCAGGTTCACACCAAGGCCCCTGAGATGGTATAAAAATTAATCTTGATCTGCATCATTTCCTGGAATGAATTTTCATAGGTTTTTCATCTCATTGGATCCCTAAATCAAATCACTTGAACCCTAAGCCCATTTAAAAAAAAAAAAAAAAAAAGGTCTGTATGCTCCCTCAAATCCTCAAAATGGCACATAACAGCTCTAACGTATGAGTTTTGCAAACAAGCTTTCTTTTACATGGACTCTTACTCAAATGGTTCTGAGAAAAGAAATACAACATCCTCTCAAATTTGATTAAGGGTGACATGAGGGCTAAATGGGTTTTCTTTTGGATTCTGGCATGATAGTCACAGAAAGAAAAACATAAGCCAGTGTTACTAAAGGGTGGATCTCCTCACACCTCATCTTGCCTGGAAATTACTATTAATAGCAAAGAAATAAATTCTATAATAGAGAAATCTACACTATTAGTGGTGGTATTAATGTAGTTTACGCTTCACTAAAATCTAATAGAAGAGCTTGTCAATAATATAGACATTTGAAAACCATTAAAATCACTAAAAACAGCTAAAAGTCCTTATTTTTTCCAACTTCATATTATGAAAAATTTCAAACATATGGAGTAGCTTTAAGAAGTAGGCCCAATGAATATAAATTTAACTGTCACCTGGAGTCAACAATCATTTATAGTCTTCATATTTGCTTTATCTATAAATATATGTGTATATACATACTTTGGGGTTTTTTCCTAGATCATTCAAAAGTAAATTGCAGATGACATAATACATTATCCATAAATACTTCAATGTGAAGCTCCTAAAATGTACATTCTTCTACATAAACATAATTTTACTATCACACCTAAGAAAATCACAGGAATTCCATAATATCGTCTATGGCCTATCATGCTCAATATGGCTTTTAAAGATTTTTTTTTTTTACATGGATTATCAAGGTTCTCACATTGCATCTGTTCTGTCCCTTTGGTTCTTTTATCCTGCAGCAATTCACCCATCTATGTGTTCCTCATGACACTGATTTTTTGAAGAGATATCACCATTTCTACGTTAGATGGTTCCACATCCTAGATTTGACTTAATATTTTCTCAGATCATTAACTTGCTTCTCTACTCCCTTCACTTGTTATAAACTGGAACTTTGATCTAAACATTGATTGGGCTCAGATTAACTATTTGGGGCGAGAGAATTTATAGGAAATGCTGTGTCTTCAGACTCCACAGCAGAGACACGTAAGTTAGGTTGTCCTAGGGTTAATAAGAGGATGTGTATCATCCCTGCTGCATCTCCTGATGATAAAGTTATGTTCTCCCTTTACAATCAGCAAACTGGGGGCTGTTCCTTTGGTGTCATGTAAATATCCCATATGCCAACAACCTCTCACCTAATGATTTTCTCCTCCATCTACCCATGCAGGTCCAAATCAAGACTTTCACCAGGGACTGGAGAATGGTGATTTTCTAATCCCACCATTCTTCTACATTTAGTTGTGGGATATTTTTTATTTTTTATTTTTCAATAAAGAAGAGCTTCTCCTCAACAAGCAGGGATGAACCACAGTTCCTTCTAAAAGCACAAAGTAAAATCCTTTATTTTTATTGTTTTATTTTTAATCACTACATTTCAGAGTAAAGAGCTTATATAATAACCACCTCCAATATTGTCAAAGAACTCTCTCCCTTAGTCTGGATTCATGATTTTTGTTTATTCAGTGTTTTCAATGTAATTATAATTATTATTCTTATAACAATTTTGATGTTCAAACTGCCAAAAATTTGGACCAGTGGCAGCCCCCAAGGACTTGGCTTCTGAGTTCTCAGATGTGCTCCTGTTGGTCTTTGAGTGTTTCTTTGTCTTAGAGCACAACATGCCCCTTGCTAATACTGTCCCCTGCCCCAAATGTGGAATTAGCTATTCCTCTGATGAGCTTTCATTGCTTTGAATGGGGAATGGTATTTAGAAAACAAGATCCAGTATTAAATGTGCTAATCGCGACTGGGGTATTATTATTTCTAAACAATAATTTTTAAAGGGGTAGTATTAACTGTAGTTTAATTTTAACCATGATTATAGCCTAGCAGAGGCTTCCTTCACACCTACCAAATGGGCTAGACTCAACTATAATATATTTTGCTATAAAGAGAATCAAATGAAACAAACCCTTCTCCAACTGGCAATCAAGGAAATATGGTTACTTTCTGTAACAACAACTTTACAGTAAACACAGAAGAGGTAGGTGAATTCACTTAAAAGTGTTTGTCTTTCAAAAAAAAAAGACTAGGTTGATCAGAAGAGGAGTTAGTAAGCCATAGCCACAAAGGAAAAGAAAGTTGATCATAGGAACGCTCACTCAGGAGAGAAGGTGATCAGACGCAATGACTCATCCCATCTGGGTCTGGCGGTAGATCCGTCCCCGTGCAGGAGATAAAGAAGACTGAGGCCTTGAACCATCTGATCCTATCCCATGCTCAAGCAGTATCTCTCTCTCTCTCTTTCTTTCTTTCCTTCTTCCTTCCAATTTAAATTTTGTTATTTAACATACAGTGCAATATTGGTTTCTGGAGTAAAATTCAATGATTCATCACTAACATACAACACCCAGTGCTCATCACAACAAGTACTCTCTTTAAGACCCATCCCCCTTCTAGCCCATTCTCCAACCACCTCCCTGCATCAACCCTCATTTCGCTCTCTATCATTACGAATCACTTATGACTTGTTTCCCTCTCTCCTTTTTTTCTTTCCCTCCTTCCTCTATGTTCATCTCTTTTCTTTCTTAAATTCCACACGAGTGAGATCATATATATGGTATTTGTCTTCCTCTGACTTTTTTCACTTAACATAATACACTCTAACTCTATCCACATCATTGCAAATGGCAAGATTTCATTCTTTCTGATGGCTGAATAATATTCCATTGTGTATATACACCACATCTTTACCCACTCATCCATCAGTCAATGGACAATTGGGCTCTCCCCATCGTTTGGCTATTGTTGATAATGCCACTATAAACATCAGGGTGCACCAAGCAGTATTTTTCTGATTGTGACTTGGCATCTGTATCTGCCGGCTATTATTGCACAATGCTCCATAACAATGCAAAAACCTCAGCAGCTTTCAGTAACAAACGTTTGTTTCTTATTTATAGATCTTTGGGTTCTGTGTGATTGTTCTATTTTAGACTTCAGTTTGGGCTCAGATCTGTTGCATGTGTCTCTCATTCCTGGATTCAGACACGAAGGAGCATAACTACTTGGGCATATTCTTCTCATTATTCAGGGCAGGTATACAAGTGCAAGTCAAACCACAAAAGCACGTTTAAAGCTTTGAATTTCATGTTTTGTACAGCATGCCCCTAACAGTCCTTGGCCAAGTCAGGTCACAGGGCAAAGCCCAAAGTCAGTAAGAGCAGATAAATATATTTTGCTTTCAAGCCAATCACGGCAAAGGTGGAAAAAAGGGAAAAATAGTGACAAAATAATACACACACCAAAAAAACATCATTCTATGCAGCATGTATACAGGAAGAGATGGGACCATCCTATCCTTCCCGATCTTATATTTCTTACAGCAAACTAATAATTTATATACTTGTCTCTGAAAACTTGATTAATATCATCCTTTCCAGAAATGAATACATTTTGCTGGACTGACTAGTCATGTTACAGGTTTCAAGGTAATTGCCAAGAACTGCACATGGATGACCCATGCAACTAAGCCTATGGTTTATAAATAATAACATTCAAATTTGGCCAGTTGGATATTTATTTGGGGGCACAACATTCAATATCCATTCAGAAACTGGATACCTTTCAACTACTCCTCATGCCCCATCACTTCAACCATGCTCTTTAAGGGATGAAGTCACATGAATCTATATGTCCAGCCAAAGACTAATGGTACTACTTGGTGGAGTAGGAAGAACAGTGGACTTTGATTCAGACGGTCTTGATTTGTGTCCTAATTCCACCATCTGTCATCACTGTGATTTCTGATCAAGTCATTCATTTTCATGGTCCTTATTTTCCTTAGTGGGAAAATGAAGGCAAGAAATACTCCCTTATTTACCACCACATTGTGAGACTCTAAGACAAAATAGATCAACTATTATGTGCCAGAATTATAATAAAAGAAGTTGTTATTAAAGACTTTTCCTTTAGTGCCCATTGTGCTCTGCCACCTCTGCTGGCACTCTTTCCCAGCCACCTGTATCCACACCCCCATGCACATACTGTTCAATCCTAAGAGTTATCTAGACCAAATGGGAGGGCCCTCAGTATGCTCCAGCCACAGAATCAGTCCGTGAATCATCTTTGTATGCGCAGCCTGTTCCTGGTTGATGGCAGCTGTGCGCCACTAATGGCCTCCCAAGCATCAGACATGCTCTAGTGCAGCAATTATTTGCATTAATCAAAGGCTTCAAGCAAATCTCCCATTTTTGGCTGAATAGTAAAAGTATATTCATGCTGTGCCCAAATGAGAGATTTCACAGGAAAAGGGATGCTTTGGGCACATGTTGCTATTATGGTATTCAACTTCTCACCCACGTCTCACTCACAGAGGGTCAACCTAGCTGGAGAATATTATCTGCATACAAGATTACTTAACAAACAGAATGTGTGCTATAAGTACACAGACCTACTTGCTAATTAATGGATATTTGAATGGGTTAAATAACACTATTGTATCCATTCCAATTCCAGAGGGCTCTGTGAGTGTGGAAATGAGAGCTGATCAGCACAGACAGACACCTGTTTGGATAGTTCCAGGTGGGTTTTTTTTTTTTTTTTTAAGATTTTATTTATTTATTTGACAGAGAGAGATTACAAGTAGGCAGAGAGGCAGGCAGAGAGAGAGAGAGAGGAGGAAGCAGGCTCCCTACTGAGCAGAGAGCCAGATGCGGGACTCGATCCCAGGACCCTGAGATCATGATCATGACGAAGGCAGCGGCAATGACTCATTCTCAGCTTCGCATTTGAAAGTAATACCACAAACAGTAGCATGGACCCGAGGCATGCGAAGCCATTTTCATCCTGAAGACATGGATGGGATTCATTTTCCAGAGCCCCCACCAGTTCCCAAATAGAACACCTCAGATAACATCCCCCTGTGGCCACACAATTTCTTCCTCTCATCCTCAGCACAAAAAGGAAAAAAAAAGACTTTGAAATACCAAGACTCAGAGGGTACACCCCACCAAACCAGAACAGGCTTGGAGATCTAAGACACTATGAAAAAACCAAGAAGACTCCTGTCAAGCCCACTGGATCTTTCTGAGGTCAAACTAAATCTAAATTTCTTTTTAGCTATTCAACAAGACAGAAAAGAAAAGGGAGACTGAAAATTTCCCAATCAGGATGTGATGACTTGTTCTCTGTGTGCTAGAGTATTATAGAATAATGAGGAGATTCTGCATAGTCGAATGCTAGGATGCCCCCTATACTGTGGCAATATTCATTGAGGAGTACGTTGTGAGCTGTGGGGGAAGAATGAGTCGGCAGAGCTTGACAAAATTCCTCTCCTCTAGAGACCTCTGTCTGTGCACACTGAGTTCTGTAGCCTAATAGTGGTCAACTCGTCACTGCTTTAAAACTTCACCATGTATTTTTTCTAAAATAATAACTTGCACTTTAATGAAAGGATCATTATCATATTCAAGCACACTCCTTTCCCACAGGACTTTAACTATTCTTTGCATATTTATGATTCTGCTGGGCTAAAGCTGACAGAAATTTACAAATGAACAAAGGAAAGGAAGATGTTAACTTCTGAAAAAACGGCCATAAAATGCCATTTGTCATTATTTGTTGTTTGTTCTGTCCACATCCTCTCAACCTTCCCGAAGGAAACATACCACAGTCTTTCTCTAGAGAATCATCTTCCTCACTTCCAGTGCTTCTATTAGAATTGGCTCCACAAGAGCATGTGTGATGCAGGTCTGTCCATGGAAAGCATCTCATTCCCCTGGGTCATCATGATGTTTGAAAGTGGGTATGAGTTCAAACTGCTGGGTAAGAAAGGCGTTCTCTTTTGCCTTGGATTTGAACCTGGGAGGAGGTAGCCCTGGCACTGAGGACTGCCACTAACCACTGCAGGAAGCCTACAGAGAAACCACACCATGGAGGACATCAGAAATTGAGGGACCTGCATCTATGTTAAGCTCTAGAGTTTGAGGTTTGATGAACCACTAAGTTCTCTCTTTTTTTTTTCTTTCACTTAAGCCCATTTGAGCTGGGCTTTTTGTGCATCCTTATCTAAAGAAACCAAACCAAAAAGATTTTTCAACTGTACTGTATATCTCACCCTCCAAGAAGGAAATACCACAACCTTTTCTATGCCTGACTCACCACTGCAAAGCAGTGGGAATTCTACAAAGCTAGAATACATTCTAGCATTGTAAAGCAAGAATGGGAAGACCTGCTTTCTGGTCCCGCAGGCGCCCCCATCTGAGAAGGTGATCAAGCCACCGAGTGAGTGTAAATGTCTGAGGAGTTTCATCTAGGAAGTGCGGGGAGGGTCCAAACTGGAGAATTTCTAAGGGATCTCCAGCCCCAAGATTCCACTCTAACACTTGCCCAACGATCCTGACAGGGAGGACATTTAAGAAATAATCAGAAAGAAAAAATATATTTTCTATTCAATAGGACATTGACTCAAATGGCCAAATATTCTGTGCCCTTTAATCATCTTTATCATAAACCCTAAGCCTGACCCATGGCAAAGGGCATGGGTTAAAAAAATAAATCAAAGAAACATACACCGTAATACATGTACTTCTTCACCTGCGACAAAGGTCTTCTGCATGAATCAGATTAAGCTATTTTCCAATCTTCAAACCAGGCCAGCTGGGCAAAGTTATGCCATCCTTGATAAATGAGAGGGAAAACCTCATTAAAGAAACCATCCACACTTTCTTTTTTCTTCTTTTTTTGTCAAGAATCTCTGCAAGCTGAAGTTAACGATTGGAACAGTCTGCAGGCTGCAGTTAACGATCCACGTGGTGTTTGTGTCTGCGGAACTTATTTATTTGCATTTAAAAGAGATTTGGGGGTAGATGTAAACACTTTGATGGGATTTATGGCAGAGACAAAGGTCGGTTACCATTTTGATCCAGTGGGTAGAAAACTGAAAAGCCATCATTAAATTGGTAACCAATGGCATTGAAGTAACCTTTTGAAACCACTGAAAGGATATCTGAAGTACGAGGGATCAAAACAGAAGATATAATTGCAAGGAAAGAGGGTGGAAACACAAATCTTATTTTTGGAATTCAAATACTTTTATTTTATAATCAGAAAATGAGAAGAAAAGGCACTTTACGGATCCATCAATCAATATATACCTGAAGGTTAAAAAAATAAATAAATAAAAGAAATGAAGAAAAGAAACAGTATTGGCCATTATGTGGACAATCTAAAATAGGGATACAAGAATGATGTACCTATCAGACTGCCTGCCTTCAGGAGGACCACCTGAAATAAAGGAGAATAACCCTGGAAGCATTCGATTAGCTCCAACACACACAAACCTTCTTCCATCTCAAGTGATTCAGATGTTCGCAGAGCTCCTGGCCACATCCTGAGGACAGAGGGACCTGTGCACTTCCTGGGGAGAGGCCATGGCAGCCTGGGGGCCAGGGTGAAGCAGGGAGGGCTGGATACATGCAGGAGTTCAAGACCCAGATTCAGTACTTCCTGACTGGGAAATCCTTCAGTCTTCAGAGTGTTCCCTTAGCCATACAAGTGAATAGAAGAGCACTTACCTCACAGTTTTTATAAAGTCTTAATACTTTCTTCCTGATTCCATCAAGCTAGCATCAATGCCTCTCCTTGTTAGGAATATAGATTCCTTAAAATGGAATCTATATTCCAGATATAGCTCAGAACTTGCAGCAATGAGTGTTGCCTCTGTGGTTTTCCGTCTCTGTAAAGACACTGCAGGCTCCTTCGGTATATACCTGCATTCACCAGTTGCTGTTGCTTGAATATGTACTATGTGACAGGCAGCCTTCTGGGTCCTCAGAGCTTCTCAATGAATATGAAAGACAAAGTGCCTGTCTTCAGGCGACTTATCATCTATTGGTAGCTAGAGAGGTTCAGGCAGGAAATAATTACAACATAATCTCACTTGGTGAGATAATCAACAGGGCACTTTTAGAAACAAAAGCCTCAATTATTTGTTGAAGGATGATTAAGTGGATAAAATGAGTAAGTCAGTAAGTGAATAAATGAATGAATAAATCAGTTTATTCCACTTCCTCTGTAGGTATCAAGAACTCCTTAACTATATGAGTGCAGAACTGGAGAACTAGGGAAGTTAAGTGACCTGTCAAAATCTTGTATTTGTTTGCTTTGTACGATATCTTTTTACCACTTTTAAAAAAAAAATCTAGAATCATGAGATTGCCCCAATTTGAAATTCAGCCTCAGTTTAGAGAGAGAGAAAAAAACAACTCTACATTTCAGATTTATTGGTGTATAGGGTGTGAACGTGGAATCCTTGATCTATAAAACAATGTTCCTCCGAGGAATCACATGGCACACAGGGTACACTGCCTACTCTCAAGGCTGCACAATATTAGTTCTTTCTTTTGAATTTTATTTAAACTTTCTTCAAAGCCTCAAATTCTTCAGTAACTTCTAGGAGTGATAATTGTATCTCTCAGGAGGTACGTCTCATGTTCAAAAAGAATAGTTGACTTCTAAGACAATGAAGGAGCTATTTACACCTGCCGCAGCAACCAAATCTATTTATCAATAGCCTGTCTCTCCTAAATGAGTTAATATAAGTACTCATAGGCCTAGACTATTGATGTTTAGTATATCTCAGGCCTTTTGAATTAATTTTCCCACTGCTGAGTGGCAGTGAAAGACAATGAAAGGCTATTTGTCTTTTAACATTGGAGTAAGTTAGAGCTGTAATGGAAAGTACATTTGTCTAGCCTGGCTGCCCTAAAAATGGATCAACTCTCCCAACTGTGTTTTTTCATTTTTCTCCCACAAATCATTTAACCTTTCTGGACCCCAGTTTTCTCATTTGTAAAGTGAATGGAAGAGAATAAAACTGGAAAATCCCTTACAATCTAACGCAGTTCTGATATTCCAGGATTCTAATATTTCTATTTTATCAATATGTTAGATGCAAAGTCCAGTTTTTTAGACTTGGGGCACTATTTTCCTAGGGACTGAAGTCAAATTCCTTTTTTTTTCTTTTTTTTTTAAAGATTTTATTTATTTATTTGACAGATGGAGACCACAAGTAGGCAGAGAAGCAGGCAGAGAGAGAGGAGGAAGCAGGATCCCCGCTGAGTAGACAGCCCGATGCAGGGCTCAATCCCAGTACCCCGGGACCATGACCGGAACCCAAAGCAGAGGCTTTAACCCACTGAGCCAACCAGAAACCCTGAAGTCAACTTCCTAGTGGGTATACCGTAGCATAATTTGGAGGGGGATTAGAATACTCTCTCCCCAAATCTCCACGAACCCTGCATGAGAAGCCAAAAAAAGAACAGACAACCTAAATAGAGTATGCTTGCTATATAAATGCAACTTCAAGAACAAAACTCTGTGGCGCTCTCCCATATACACAGATATGTGCATACCTCCTCCCCCAAAATACATACAGCTACATAAACACAAATTAGACTTCTATTCCTCGAACCCTCTAATGCAAAATTCTCGAACCACTAAGGCAAATACCTGAGCTTCAAGTAGGAACAGGAGAGACAAATAAAATGGAACTGATTTATGTGGCATACACAGGAAAATTCTTTTGATGTGATCTAAAATCTGAATCATATACATTTTGAGAACAAATTTTTAAGTTCTTATTTTGCCCTTTCAACAGAAACACATGAAAATAAGGGAGAAGTAAGAAAAGAGGCATCTATGAGTCCAGAAACACATTTTCTGTGGGTTACTGAAATCACAAATGCAAATGTTATAACGTCCAGAAGTAAAGAGGATGAGGGATCTTACTGGAAGTGAAAATGGGTATGTCATTAGGTTGTTAACTACTCTAGGCACATAGTTCCAAGGAGGATCTACTTGGCATGAGTTTGTTTTTGTTTTAATAGCACTATTGTAATTCACATTTTCTGTTTTTCTGAAGAACTCTAATACACAAGAGATAAGCTAGAAAAGTAGAACTCTAGACGACTCTACCAGACTGCTAGGTGAATGTTCAGTACTATAGCTATGACCCAGGCACCAAAAACCTGCTGTGACAACTGCCTTATACCAGTGGAGTGGGCCTACATAGAAGGAAGTCTACCATTGTACATGCCGTGTTTGGAGGTCGCTTTTAGCCGCCAGCCACACCCATAAGAAGATGACCACTGACTTACTATGCTAGTGAAGTCTTAATCTCTTGAAAGTGTTTCTAACTACCAAAACACAATTCACACTAAAATCCTAGCCACAAGGAGTCTGGGAAATGTTCACTTACATTTCCTAGGGGATCTAAATAGAAGTAAAATGAAATGAAGATTGAGAGTGCCAGCGCAAGATCATACCACATCACGCAATTCAATTCAAGACTTAAGATGCTCACAGTCACATAACATGATAACTAATCTTTCTGGCTATAACCTGACACTTTGCTTCCACTACCATGCCCACAACCCCTTCTGGTGAGTGTTTACAGTCTTTCAGTGGTTGCTAGTGATTATGAACCCCACCTGCTGACCTACTACCTGAGTTGTAAAATTCTGAAGGCAAAGACCTTGTTTGCATACACTCCCAGCATCTGATTCAGTGTTTTTGCTTATTAAGAACTCAACACAACTTTGATATGTGAATGAAGGATTGAGAACTGTCAGTGAGTCTTCAGGCTCTTTGTGCCTTCTTGTTGGTGAGGACAGGGGTTACAAACCATTTATAAGGGACAGAAGATCCCTCAGCACCAGAACTAGTGCAGATAATAATTCTGAAGAGTGGTCTAGGGAGGTTTATGTAATAAAGAAACTGATTTTCAGCTTGTTCTTCTTCAAATCGCATGACAATCAACTATCTGGGTCAATTTAGTTGAAGAGTTCTCTTATTGAGTGCCATTATCTTATACTTTGAAATTTCACTTGATTTGGGATTGGTTTTTAACTAGCTTGTGATATCCTTTTTAATGGCATGACTTATTTATCTGTTTTTTACTTAAGCATCATTTTCAGAGTCTGCCTATGTCTTAAATGGGTCTTTGAAGGAGAACAGGACGTATTCCTGTCCAACCTTGTGATCCAGTGTTTCATCTTCAACATTGTTTTGTTTGTTTATTTTTCAGTGCTCCAAAATTCACTGTTTATGCACCACACCCAGTGCTCCATGCAATACGTGCCCTCCATAATACCCACCACCAGACTCACCCAACCGCCCACCTCCTCCCCTCCCAAACCTTCAGTTTGTTTCTCAGAGTCCATAGTCTCTCATGGTTTATCTTCCTCACTAATCTCCCCCAATTTCTTTTCCTTTCCTTCTCCTAATGTCCTCCATGTTATTCCTTGACTTCCACAAGGAAGTAAAACCATATGATAATTGACTCTCTCTGTGCTTGACTTATTTCATTCAGCATAATCTCTTCCAGTCCCATCTATGTTGATACAAAAGTTGTGAATTCATCCTTTCTGGTGGAGGCATAATACTCCATTGTATCTATGGACCATATCTTCTTCATCCATTCATCCATTGAAGGGCATCTTGATTCTTTCCACAGTTTGGTGACTGTGGCCATTAAAATGTTTATGTGTTTTCTCCTATTAACTCTCTATGTTCATTCAATTACCCCTACCTTCTCCCTCTTTTCCTTCTCCTTTGTTCTCAAATCATTCACGTGAGATTACAGAGATTGAGAAGTACCATGATCTTCCACCAATGGTGTAAGTCCTGGTCTTAGTCTAAAGGCTTGAGAAGCAAGAGCACCAATGTCTAAAGGCAGGAGAAGGTAGATACCTCAACTTAGGCAGAGAACAAATATCCCATTCCTCCACTTTTTTGTTCTATTCAGGCCCTCAGTGGATTAGATGATGCCACATTGGTGGGGGTGATTTTTAGCCTACTGATTCAAATGCCAGTCTCTTGCAGAAACTCCCTCAAAGGCATGCCCAGAAATGTTTTAACAGCTATGTTGGCATCCCTTGGCCTAGTCAAGTTGACATAAAACTAACCATCAGACCATGATTTTGTAAAAACTTGTAATTCAGATATTAAATCCCCTTGTGCTTGAAATAACTAGTGGTTTTTTGTTGTTGTTCTTTGTTTCTTCACTTAACCTTGACTTATAAACTTCATGAGACCATTGCCATATCCAATGTTGAGCTTAATGTCTATCCCTAGCACTAGGGAGAAAAATGGACATGTTGAGCCTGACAGAGTAAGAAAGCACTTCCATAGGCCTTAAGAGAAGATGGGAAATCCCTCATCTAACTATTCTGGAAAGGTAGGTGAAACACTTGCTCTATGACTTTGTTGCTTCGGGATTAGAACTCTCATGTGAAACATGAAATATTTAGAAGAAAGCGTGTTTAAGGCCCTCTCAGCTCTGATTCTTTGACTGGGACTATGGTCATCCCAGTATACAAAATAGCCAAATAGTGTTCCAAACTACAGAATAATTGAGTTGACATCATAGGTCCAAACACAGCATGGCTTTCCCAAGAACACACAGCTACTAAATAGCAAAGTAGGGGTATTTTAAAATATATTCACAAATTCTTTGACACACCTCCTTTCAAAAGATAGTCTAATTTCCCTCTCCATGAACATGAGCTAGACTTAGTGACTCACTTCCAACAAACAGAATGTGGTGGGATTAATTGGTGGTGTGTGATTCCAAATTTGATCATGGAAGATATTACTGCTTCTACTCTGCCTTCTCTTGGACTGGCTGTTTTGAAGGAAGTCAGCTGCCATGTTGTGAGGAAACTCTAGCAGCCGCTAGTAAGGCCCAGTGTGTGTGGGGGGTGGGGGGGTGGGAGGTGGGGATGAGGTTTCCTGTGACAACAGGAATACCAGCATAGGGAAGGAAAAAAATACTTTCCTTCTACCCTTCTAGGTTCTCAGCTGGGGCTTCATGACAAAAGAAAGACTAACAAGAGAAAACAGAAGTTTATTAACATGTACATCTCATATATCCATGGTAGACTCAGGGACGAGTAACTTAAAGAGGTGGTTAGAACTTGGGTTAAATCCAACTTGGGCTAAAACAAAGGAAAGGGGGACTTGGGTTTCTGAGCAAGCTATGGGAAGGTAACCAGGAAAAGTATGATAAACCAGGTTAAGATTTGTTATTCGGATTTAAATCCATGCCTTATCCATTTTTAAGGGATCCTGTGATTAAGAGTCACCCTTTTCTTCCTGGTACAGAAAGGGAGAGATCCTTACAAGTAAGAGTTCCTCTACAAATGTCAATTTCTCTCACAAAAGAGTAACTTATTCTGTCTTCAGAGCTTCTCCTGTGATTTTTATGTCTCAAAATAATCCTTATGCCAAAGAGACGTATTTTGGAGTGGCATATTCTAGTCTTTCACACTAGTCATGATCTGCTAGCCCCAATCAAGATTTCAGATGGCTGCAGACCTGGCCAACATCCTGACTGCAACATCCATAACAGGATTTCAGGAAAGTCCTGTTATGAGTTGAATTTTATCCCCCCAAAAAGATATGTTGAAGTCCCAATACCCAGTACCTGTGAATGTGACTTCATTTGGAAATAGGGTCTTTGTAGATCCGATCAGCTTTCAGTGATGTCATTAAGGTGGCCCTTAATCCAATGTAACTGGCATCCTTCTAAAAAAGGGTAAATCTGACCAGAGTCAGATGCAGACACCTGCCAGAAGACAATCACAGGACAATGGAGGCAGGACCAGAGTGATGCATCTACAAGCTGAGGAATGCTGAAGATTGCAGACACACACCAGAAAATCAAAGAGGCAAGAAAGCATTTTCCCCTATGAGTTTTAGTGGGAGCATTGCCTTGCCAATGACTTGATCCTGGACTTCTAGCTTCCAAAACTTTGAGATAGTGTCTACTGTGTTAAGCCCCTCAGTTTGCGGTATTTTGTTAAAACAACCCTAGAGAAATGAATACAAACCAAAACCATTCAGATAAGCCACTCAATTTCTGACCTACACAGACTATGTAAAGTAATAAAGGTGGGTTTTTTTGTTTGTTTGTTTTAAGCCACTGAGTTTTGGTACAATATTATGCAACAATAGTTAACCAAAACTCAGAGTTACACCAGAATTCAAGTCTTTTTGATTCCAACTTAGTAATCTTTCTACTGTATCAACTTGCAGTTACTATCTTTGAGAATAAGAGAAAGACAATGAATATTTAGCTTACATTGCTAATAATATTTTTAGAGACAATAAAATCTTCCATTATGAGGCAGCAAAATCATCTTCATGGAAGACAGATACCATCTGACAGTGGAACTAATCTCTCCAGAGTTCGCACCACCTGTGAGTTCTTCTACATCCCTACATCCCTACAGAAGAGGCACCAAATGGACAGCACTCACTGATAAAGGGCACTCAGATAAACATTACATTACAAAGAACACTATCTGTAACTATTCAGCTATTCTCCAGATAGCAATGACAGATGCATAAATGGATGGATGAATGGATGGATGGATGGATGGATGGATGGATGGATGCATAGATGGAAGGAAAGGAAAGGAAAAGAAAGGTAAGGAAAAGGAGAATGGATGGAGGGAGGTAGCAAGGGAGGGAAAATGAACATAGTCACCAGGAGAAAATACATAAAAAGAAATACATTTCCATGTGCCAGAAAGGTCAAATTATGCCTCATTATTTTCCATGTTTTAAACAAACTATTGCAATGCTTTTTGACAGTTGTTTCTCCCTGGCTTATAAATAGATCTTAGTTTTCTCCCTCTGCCCACCCTCTATTTTTTTTTTTTCAATTTAATACACCCTTTTTCTGCTTCTGATGGAGGGAAGAGAAGTATGTACTTACATTTTAATAATTTAGTGTCTCAAAACTGTAATTTTAGAGTTCTATTTAATATCATCAATTTATTAATTGCAACAATCTTGATGAGGTCATCTCAGTATATCTGAGCTTGAAGAGAAAAAGGAAAAATAGATGTGATGTGTTCTGGCCTAAAATCTCTCCTCTCAGAAATAACTAATTGAATTTCATATAGCCCTACACAGGTCCAATGTGAGGGGAGCTGGGCCCAGTACAGCATATCCATCACTTGGGTAATTATAAGAGTATTATCTTAGATAAAGCTATTTGGATCTCAAATCCAGCACCACCAAACCTCACCATCTTGTCATTTACATTATACTAGTTCCTCCCTTATCTGTGGGGGATACCCTCCAAGACCTTCACTGGATGCCTGAAACTGCTAATAGTACCAAACCCTAAATATACGGTCTTTTTCCTATATATAAATACCTATAATAAAATTTAATTTATAGATTCTGCACAGTAAGAGAATAACAATAATAAAACAGAGCAATTACAACTTATAACAGTACACTGTAATAAAAGTTATGGGACCAGGTCTCTTTCTCTCTCAATATCTTATTGTCCTCTACTCACCCTTCTTTTCCTTGTGATGATGTGAGATGAGAAAAGGCCTACGTGAAATGAAGTAAGATGAATGATACAGGCATTACTGACTTTCTGACAATTCATCAGGAGGATCATCTGCTTTCAGACCCCAGTTGATCACAAGTAGCAAGTCAAACTGTGGATAAGGCAGATCTACTGTATTTTCCCTCTGTTTGGTATATCAAAAGCCAAATACCATTTTCGAAACAGGAAAATTCCTCCCTTATCAAATAACAGTAACTGTGGAAATTCTCAGCACTCTATTTAAACATCCGACATCAACTTCATGGGCACTGAGTCGTTAGAAAATGTTATTTTGATTTTATTTTTTAGATTTTTAGATATTTTTTTATTTTTAGACTTCTAAAAAAGTTACACATAAACAGAGCATGCCAGCCTTATGTCTTTGTGCAATCAACATATCCACAAAGACACCAACTTCAGGAATCTATTCTATTCCAACACAGTTGAAGTTAATATTTTTCTTGAAGGTTTGTTTGTTTTTTAATCAAAGCACAGCAAACAACAAATGAAAATGATGATTTTCTATGGGCCCACCATATTTTCTATAAAGCAACCATTGGCTGTGATTAAGTGAAGACAAAACTACACGCTGTGGCAGTTGAAATACTTCTGGAATTTATTAACTTCAGTATACATGCTAAGGCCAAATGAGCTTCTTTAATTTCCATAATGAAATTGTTTTTGTAAAGTTAAAAATACTGTAATGAGGCCAAAACGGTGTGCTTTCAGGGGGCTCCCATGGTGAAACAAATGAGATTTTAGCTTCTCTAATTGGGCATACTGCAAGCTGGCTTGATGCTGTCCTCAACACAGGATGTTTGTTATCCTAACAAAAAAGAGGTCTACAGCTGTCAGCATAATGCTATATGGCTTTTCAGAGGCCTAGCTATGGGAGGAAGACTGCGCTCTCGGGCTGGGACCACCCAAAGGGAAAGATCAAGTAGAGAACTGTGCTTCTTTTCCCTGATTAAGAAGTTATTCGTAAGGTAATTTGTTTACAGCTATCAAAGGGAAGCTTTGGAAGCAACTGGGGAGAATTCCCAGAATCCTCTGAAAGAATTTTATTTGATTAAGCAATGAATATGGGTATTTTCATGCGAGCTCTCTCTCCCTCTCTCTCTTTTTTGTCCTCTTATGAATTAAATCTCATTACCTGTCAACACAGGCCTTTGGAGTCTAACTGTTCCTGTAGAAAACAAAAGTTAGGCCCATTTTGTTGAGGCGGCTACTGCCAAACTCTGTTGGTGAGCTGCCACACTGGGTACCATGGAAACAGCCTATAAACCTCTTTGAGCTTTGGAATGGTTTTGAAGTAATATTGTCTTCATTTATTTTTAAACCATTACTTTCAACTACAAAGGAAAGTAAAACAGAGGGCTAGTCAAATTAATTTTTAGCCACCAGAAGTAAGTCAGTAACTGAATTTTTCTAGTTTGTAATGGGTATTTTATTTTAGATATAAATATTTAAAGGGATCCAGAAAGATGAATAATTTTGCTGTAAAGTTCTACACTATTCAGTTACATTTACTAGATGCTAGACGAGTGAGCGATTGGTATACTATCAAAATATATGAAAAATTAATGACATATTCACCAAATGAATTCAAATCTCCTAAATCCAATTATTCAAAGGGATAAATATTTAAAGGATAATGTGAGCTGCTATAGTACGCTATAATTATACATTACAGTGGTAAAATGTGCATTTCCAACAGCATGGTTCCAAAATGCTCTTTTTGTATTATTCTAGAGGAGAACATTATAAATCATCATGCAGGAGTTAGATGAAATAGATTTTATTATAGTAAAACTTTGTCCCTTGCCCCCAACACTAATAGCTTCTACTTTACATTAATTTGATTGTTGCTACCAATTTGTTCAAAACATAAAACAAGTCCACTGTAATAAAACAAAAAGATGTTACTTACTATTCTACTTTTCCAAAGTGTTGCTTTTCATTTCTTTTTTTTTTCCAATAACCTTTCATACACAAGTCATTTCAAGGACTCTAACTAATCCTACATTTCCAAGATAAGTTTAAAGATGAGAGAGACTATTTGTAGGAAAATTTATCATTATAAATTTGTTTAAATATAGAATCTAACTAAAAATGGAATGACAAGTTACACACATGTGTATATTTTGCAAATTAAAGAAACAAAAGACAACTATAGCTCCAGAATAATGGTAACACCAAAAACCATAGATAGAACAAGTATATATGATTACATTTAATGATAAGGAATCCAAATTCTGAAATTCTAAGATGACAGCAAAGGTTAGTGATTAACAGCATAGATTTTGGAGACCATGAGTGATGGGCTAGAATCTCAAGTCACTCTTGCCGTGTGGCCTTGGGCACGTTAACCCTTTAAACCTTGGTTTCCTGACACTGGGGATCATACAATTATCTACCTCCCTGAGCTGATGATCCAAATGTGATCATACATACTGAGGCAGCACAAGCATATTATAGGCTGTCAGTTAATTTATGTGATAAGGATGAAGTAATGAGAACAGTGATAATGATAACGAAGTTGACACTGAGGATTCATACCCTGCAAAATACTATGTTTGACTATACCTGAAATGATCTTCTTGATGACTGGAAACCTGAGATGCCCAGAAGTGGACATACATACACAGGAAGAATATATTTTGCCCTTCTATTGCTTATGAAGGGAAGGTGAAGATGCCACCCCACAACATGCCACTTGGGCATCTCGTTATTTTGAGCTGAAAGGAACTGAGAAAAAGCAGATCTAGGATAAACTTTCTGCCCTCCTCCAATCTACTTGAAAAGGGAACATAAATTCCTTTTGTGATGGTGTTTTCTTACCACCCCTTCTCCCAGATCCCCCATATTCCTGATAGAAGGGGATAACCTTAATCCAGAGACAAGAGGACACCATGAAAAAGTCTACACACACAAATCTTACTTCCTAAACAGCCCTTATTTACTTTTAGATTCCCTAAATATATCTACCTTCCCACAACTTGCTGCCAGTGGAAGCTCAAAGTCCTTTTCCATTTTCTGGTCACTTCTCTATAATTTTATTGTTCTTCTACTAAGATGCTATATAACCCCAAGTTCTAACTACTCCTATGAGCTATTCATCACCAAGTATTCCCACACGTATGTGTGGTGCATGGGCTCATAAATTTGTGCTTTTCTCCTGCTGATTGTCCTTTCTCGGGTCAATTTGCAATGCCTTACCCAATGAACCTAAAATGAGTAGAGGCAAAAGATTTTTTTTCCCCTCCCCTCCACTTCCTACAAAATACAGTGTTTAGGTAGGAGGTACACAAAACGCCTTCATATCAGAGACAAAAGTGACTGAAGAAAGGAGTCAGGAGACATGTTTGGTTAACAGGAAGAGATGAGATGAGGATGGTGGTGGGGCCACAGATGCCTTAGACAGCTCCATGATGAAGTGTGATAGAACTCTGCTACGGAGTGACGATAATCATGCAACAGAAAACTTTCAAGAGTAGAGGCAAACTCCGTATTATTGGAACTGTCCACACTGGAGCCCTATGAACCAGTATTTCTTGGAGAAAACAGATCAGTAGAAAAGAAGGTTGTAGTATGATTTGTTAATGGACATCTATCAAACAGACTGCGTTTTCTCTCTAAACATGCCACAAAATCATGGTTTCCCAAGCACCAGAAGCTCTACAAATCCCAGCTAGAGGAATTATCTCATCTCTCTCCTATACCAAAAGTAACTGCATGTCTTCTCAACCATTTGCTTTTCATAACATTTGGCTAAGTCTATTTCGTGATGAATATATCACATTTTAGCAAAAATTGCTATATGTAAAGACAAAAAAACAAGAAAAATGTAGCTGGATTAAATTGAATTATTTAAATATGTTACTAATAACCAATGAGCGATACTTATTAATAATGCTGATCCACATAGTATCTAATACTGAAAATCATTATTTGCCATTAGATCACAATAGCCATTTTATGGCCACTGAAATGGTTTTCTAAACCATTTACACAAATAGGTAATAATAATAGTCTCATTTCATAGTCTCAAATCCCTTATGTTGTGTGGACACTTCAATTCACTAACTGACCATTTTCTTTTTAAGTACAAAATGTGTGTGTGCACGTGTGTGTGTGTGTGTGTGTATTTACATATATATACTCTTAAGAAAGAACATTTACTCATTTATATTTCCAGAATGAATTTTCAATTGTGCAAAGCTTTTCGCAACATCTCCACTCATTTCAGACATGAATACTGTAACGTGTATGGGCATAGCTGAGGCAAATTTATCATGACAGCAACCAAATAATAAATCTGTATCTCTATAACAGTTCCATTTCCGAATAATTTCTCTGTCGCACATTATTTTAGTCTGGCAGATTGCTCCATTCTTTTTTTTTTTTCCCTCTTTACTTTAGGGTTAAACTGCACTTTCGAATTCACATTATTTTGCAGATAGCATGTCACCTTCACTTAAGTTGCTACAGCTGGCATTTCTCTTCTCTCAGCTGAAGCAGTTAATTTACTTGCATTGACCAGCCAACAGTGTAATCTACCACCTGATAATTGTGTTCTCAGGCCACCAAAGTCTTAAAAGACAAAGAAGAAGACTTAATTTTTGCAATTTTATTGTTTGAATTCTTATGATTTGACCTTAAATTCTTCGATTTGTTGAGGAACTCCATAATGGTAGGGTGGGACCTTTTTTTTTTTATCCTCCCCCCCAAATCACATTTATCCATCTGTGTTGTGTTTAAAATGGGAGGACCCTTTCAGGTTGTATTGTAACTGATGCAACAATACTGAAATTTCAGACACAGTGAGATGTAAAAGGGGGATATCTGTAAGGGTTGCTACATAAGTTATTTCTTCACATACAGGTTGGGTATTCCAAATAAAATAATTGCTGTCATTGATATTATTAAAAGAATGGAGAACACTGAACACTGTAGAAGAGCAGAAGATTAACTATTAGGCAATACCAAAATGGATGTACTCTACAATGTTCACATGCTAGCAATTTAATATTGTAAAGCTGGAATGGAAATATTTTGGAAACCTACTAAATCATACTGGAAGTAAATACTTCTGTTAATCCAAAAATGTTAGATAATTTAAACCTGCTAAAGTTGAATTTCACAGCTATTTTAGTCTTCTGTAAATAATTACTATTTCTACTTTTCTCTAGACAATTATAATACCAGAAAATGCTAATTCATACTTATCAAGATAAGATTGAGCTAGAAACCAGAAACATCCTCTCTTCAGTCTGTTACTTTATTTTGGGCAAAGAGACGCAGTTTTGACAGTGGGGCCATCTGCTACTAACTTTTTTCCTCATCATCATGCCAGTCCAGTCAAAAGCAATTAAACCTGTTTTGCCATTATAATATGTAGATAATGATGATAAATTATAGCTTTAAAATGAGTCTCAAATTATGCATACGCTAGGTATTTTCCTTACAGCTACTGATATAAAAGATATTCCTGTACTTGTGAAATTTTTCAGCTATTTTATTAATGATGTTAGCTCTATAATGAGCTACCTACCAGGATATTTTGCAGGCACATAGCCTAGCAGTCATTATAAATCTATTTATATCCCAGCAAGATGTTTCTCCAAGTGGAGAGCAGAGCCCTAACATTCTGTATCACTGTTGAACAAAATATATAGCACATACGGCTCTGACTTGCTATGTTTTATTATGTCACATAATCAATAAAACGCATAAATACCACAAATAAAAAGTAGCAGGATGAAAACTCAATGGCTCCGGCACAACATGGGGTTATATAGCAGAGAGAAGATGAGGCTTAATGATTTCTAGGAACAGACAGATACAAAGCTATCATTCTTGAGACAAGCCATATATTACCTCTGATTTCCATCAAAAATGTTTGGACTTTTTTCCGTGTAGAAAGTATGAATAAGCCAATGTTCCAAAATAGTGACTAATAGCAATCCCTTTTTTTTTTTTTTTTTTTTTTTTTTTTAAGGGATGTCCACGGGAACTGCCATACTGGACAACGGTACCATTTGTTTGGAATGACTTTTTTGTAAGGTTTGTTACAATTTTGCCTCTACCTTTTAATTGTTTCAAAAATAAAAAATAAAAAGAACCAGAGACGAGCGGTAAATGCCTGGTGGATCCCGGGAATTCCACTCAACAAACTCAGCTGTGGTAGCCTACTTCAAACCACTGCTGTTGAAGACACCACCCCTCAACAGCATATAGTTTCATGTGGCTTTGCTAACTGAGAGTCACAAAACTGAAGACCTTCTTTTACTGCTTCCTGTCAGTGTTCTCTCTAGCAAGAAACCATTTGGTAAGGTAAATATGTTTTAATTATGGATTTCCAACTTCCTAATTCTGATTTTTGTTTTTTGGTTTTTTGGGTTTTTTTTTTTTCATCAAAACATAGATCTTGGGGAGAAAGAAACACTTTTGTCCGAAAGAAAAGAAACTTTTGAGGTATTGGAAAAATGTTCACATAGTAGTTGTTCATTACAGTGTATATTTTTCATTACTGTGTAACACCTGTAAATAAGTCAGGGGGAGGAGGAACATGGGAAAATGAGAAACTCACCAATTATATTCACCACAATGCTATATAAACGGAGGCAGCTTATTGATACTGCAATAGGTCTTCTCCTGAACTATACTGGAAATAGGAAATCTCCATTGCAGCTAATCATCCATTTGCAGACAAAGGCATTATTCATCATGACTCACACCAAGGACCCATCTTGATTTCACATCATTCTTCAAATCATCATTTCGGGGCATAGCCTTAGCATCTCAGTGTGCTTCCCCAGATAAATGCAAATAGCAGGCACTTACCCAGGGTGCGTAAATTGCCAGCTAGAAAAACCAACAGTGTGGGAGGAGTTTGGTCTTTCACTTTTTCTCCCTCATTTATAGTGTGGAGCCTTTTGGCAATAGCAAAGTTTTACAGTGTGTGAGATGTATGGTCAAATTCTTACATTGGGGAAAATATTTCATATCTTAGAGAAACAATGAGATAGCTTCCCCTCAGTTCCCCATCTATTTAATGAAATGTATGTTGTGAGTGAATGTATGCAAATCATGGTAAAAATTATATATATATACATATATATATATATATATATATACTGAAGAATATATATATTTTTTTCTTCAGTGTGCCAGAAAACAGCCTTTGCAATACACAATTTAAATATTCTAGTATTGGTCTTAGCAGGGAAAGTGAAAAAAGTGGAATATAATATGAGAGGAAAATAAAATAGAAGTGAAGAGGGGCTAACACAGAGGAATACAGGCAATTTCAAATAATATGAAGAATGCAGAACGGCACACCAGTGTTTCTCCGGCTCTGGGAGATGTCCACGTTGAGAAAGCTGAGGGATGCCCATCTTCTCTCTCAAGTTATGCTATGGGAGGAACGGGGAGTGGGATGGAAGCAGTTTGCAATCCCTCCGATCCAGATGTTTGTTCTGGCTCCACCAGTTGTGTAATCTCATTTTCCCCTGAGCCTCTATTTCTTCGTCTATCAAGTGGATAAATCCAGCTACCTTACAGAATTGGTGATGAGGATCCAAATAAATATCACATAAAAGTACTTGCTCATGTCCCTTGGACCAAGTTACATGCTAACAAATGGCATTTGTCATTATTACCTCTTATGCCCAGAATTACATCCATTTAAAAATATTCTCCTGGGGTGCCTGGGTGGCTCAGTGGGCTAAAGCCTCTGCCCTCAGCTCAGGTCATGATCCCAGGGTCCTGGGATCAAGCCCCGCATCGGGCTCTCTGCTCGGTGGGGAGCTTGCTTTCTCCTCTCTCTCTGCCTGCCTCTCTGCCTGCTTGTGATCTCTGTCTGTCAAATAAATAAATAAAATCTTTAAAAAAAAAAAATTCTCCTGATTGCCAAATAAAATCTTTTTAAAATAAATACATACATAAAATATTTTCCTGATTAAAAAAAGTTATACAGCACCATGTACATGGGAAATATTTTTTCTGATTCCCACTCTCATAAAATATGCTTTCTCCCCATAATGCACTCCTCTGTGCAATGAAGACCTCCAGCCAACCTGCCCTTTTTGGGCAGCCAGGAGAGACTGATCCCCAAACCCAAGGTTCTCAACTCTGATTGCACATTAGAATCAATTTGGTTTTTTGTTTTTGTTTTTGTTTTTGTTTTTTTAAATAAGAATGCCAGAGACTCTGTTTAATCTGATGTGGGCTTTAAGATTTCTGAAAGCTATCCAGGCAATTCTGACATGCAACCAGGGTTGAGCCCAGGACTTCATCCCATTCTGTGTGTAGGAGAGACAGGGAAGCAACGGAGGTGTTGTGAGTCACGGGTTAAATCTAAGCTCACTGGTGAGGATAGATCCCTTCGCTCTAGTTCCTATTTTTAAAGGAAGGAAAACATTTTCTATTCTGGGAGGGTAAGTGGCATTTGGTACACAGTATCTTTTAAAGCCAGTGCAAAACCAGCTAAATAAATATAACATATTCCATTTTTCCCACTTGGCCTCTTCATTCTCATTAGCAGCTGCCAATGTGTTGCCATATTTTTATTTCCCTTGCCAGAGAAGGCAAATTGCTCCCTGACGAGTACGTGCCAATCAAGAGGACGGCAAAGATGGTACGTGCATCACCAGCATCCATCAGCATCCTTCCCTCTGACCACACAAGAGCATAAATTATCCTCCACATGATCTTGGGGTCCAGTTTTCAGGTCACATATCTATCCCCATGTTCGGTTTTTTCAATTCTGACGTCAGGCCATGCTGTCTTTCCCTGTTTTGTTTTTGTTTTTGTTTTGTTTTGTTTTTCTTTTTTTTTTTTTTTTTCAAAATCCTGGGAATATAGTAAGTTTCCTCTTAGTATTTAATTATAAATATATACTACTTCACTGCAAATATATTTTCTTAGAAAGTGTCCTCAACAAATCTTTTACTTGAATCCTTTTCTAAAATGTAATAGGTAACTTGTCTGAAACCAGAACCAAGCCGGATTTACATGAAAGTTAGCCTTACTGTGTTCCAGAAAGTCTGTTAATTTCTCTAATTCTCCATTCAGGGAAAATTAAATCACCCACCTACTCCTTTTATCAACTTCATGAAAACACTGCATTGTGTTGCCTCCTCTGTACACTTCTGCAGCAGCAGCTAACTGATAAACACTAACCCACCTCTTTTGACATTAGTCAATTGTGCTAGTGCCAAACAAAAAGAGTTAACAATGAAAATAAGCTGTATGAATTGTTATTGTCTCAAAATAGCCATATTGATAACAACTCCATTTTACACAGATAAGGAGCTTCCAAGCAGAAAGCAAAAGGGAATAAAGCAACACAAAATTTCCTCCTTTTTTGTTTTTTGGGTTTTTAAAATTTTTTTGCATTGCAGTGAAGGGGAACAAAACAAAGGTCACCCCAAAATACGCCATTTGGGTATACTGATTGTTCTCATTTAAAGCTACTTAAGAAACAGGTGCAAGAAGTACACTCTAACTTTCCCTTCCACACCCGTCAATGCAGCCCTGAAAGCAGGAAATAAATCTCCCCTTTGAAACGGACCCTCTCTCTGTACCAGGAGGTGCAGAGGCATCCTTATCACCAGAGATAGGAAATTCGGGGCCAAGAAAGCTATATAAACAAACCCTGCTACTACTTTGCTAATTAGCTACTCCAAGTCCAAACCCCTTTGTTTTGTCAGTCCCTCACAAACTTATCCTTTGTCTAAAACATTTAAAAGCTGCCTGCTTTGGTCACTTCTTTGTGCCTCATATTTTTGAGGCTCCTATGGGTACAAAATTAAATTTGTTTTTCTCCTGTTAATCTGTCTTATGTCAATTTATTTATTAGACCTACCAAAGAACCTAGAAGGGAAGAAAAGTTTTCCTCCCCTACAGAAGCACACTAATTTAGAATGGATAGTTGGATCTTATCCTCCTCTCAATGTAGTTTTCTTTTTTTGAAAAGGTTTAGAACCTATTTAAAAAGGTTAGGAAGGTCTGTTGGTCTGTTGCTGTGGCAACAGTCATCCCCAAGACACAGCATAACTAATAAGTTAACTAGATGCACCTAGCTCCAGCCATCCAGCAGAAGCCGTAAAACGAAACTGCTGAGAATCCCTGGTAACTTTGCTGAGGGAGGAATGGTGCACACTGGTACGCTAGGGAGGCCGATAATCCAATTTAGAAGTGCAGATTCTCATTTCAGTTTCATTGGCATGTTCATTTTGAACTAAAGGGATCTGAGCGGTAATTCTATAAACAACCAGCACTTAGGAATCAGAGGCAACAAGATTCTCTAGAGGTATAATTGCTTTTAAACCAGGCAACCTGAAATTGTGTCTGCCTGGTGCGAGAAGGAGAAGGGAAGAAACTATCTCAGCTGGGAAAGCCGGTAACTGGCCAAAGAACACTGCAAGCTGGGCATGGCTCGGGTAGCTCAATATTCCCAGGCCTGTAATTCAGCTCAATGAAATTCAACAAGGGCTTCTGTGGCACTTACAATTTTATTAGGCACCATCCATTTTACATAAACCAAATTTTGTAATTCAAATTTTATAATATCAGGAGAACTAATTATATAAAGAAGACTCACTTCAAATCACAGGTCTGCCATCTTACCTTCAGAAGCTGTGAAAACTCTGCTAGGTAACATAGCCTTTCTAGTCCTGGCTATGGTGTTTCTGAAATGGTGATGACAGTTGCATCTACTTCCTGGGTTACTGTACCAAATGGAATAACACAGTTCTCAATAAACTTTAGCCCTCAATGTTGGTAATTTTTCATGTATCTGTCCTTTCTGTCCATATTTTGAAACTCAAAGAAAGGTTCCTCCTGCCCACAGCATTGTGTACGAGCTTCTCCACCAGAAGGAAAGTACTCCAACAGAAAGGGGATGCAGGGAAGGAAGGATGGAGAGTTGTCATTCCAAATTATTTGGGGATAGAGAGATATACACAGCAAAATTCAAAGACCTCAGTACCTAAGTTAGGAGCTTCAAAAGTTGTTTGTATGAGCCAAATAATAAATAGTAAACCACTCTAATTAGGACTTTGCCCCTTCTACTGCACTCTGTCAAGGTCACTGAAGACCTCTGCCTAGTGGCGTGGGGCACCTTCATGACCCCCCTCCTCTCCGCTGCTCTTTCTGCTCTTGGCCCCAGAGCACCACATTCTCCTAAGGTTTTCTCTTGGTCATTAGTCACATCCTGGGTCCTCCTCTCCCCGCCAACCTTATAAATGTAAAGTGCCTCCAGGCTCAGTCCTCAGTCCTCTTCATTTACTCCCGCTCCCTCCATGTTACCACCTAGCTTCACAGACTGACATGTCATGTATGTGCACACACATCTCCCATTTTTATCTCTAGCTTCGACTTCCCTAAACAACAAGCTACCTACTCAGTGCTCCCACTTGGCCATCTAAAAGATATTTTGAAATCAATATGTCTCAACAGAACTGAACCTC
Source organism: Mustela nigripes (assembly GCF_022355385.1). Lineage (NCBI taxonomy): Eukaryota > Metazoa > Chordata > Mammalia > Carnivora > Mustelidae > Mustela > Mustela nigripes. The sequence continues at coordinate 23,571,152 of NC_081562.1, forward strand.
TCCTAGGCCTCTAAAACCTCTTCTGCCTAAATCTCCATTATGGTTCATGGCCAGTTCCATCCTTACAGTTACAGACATCTTTGACCTTTCCTTCTTTCACACTCTACATCCAATCTTTTCAGAAATTCTGTTGGTTTTGTATTCAAAATATATGTAGAATCCAATAGCTTCTTACTACCTCCACTGCCACAACCCCTGTGTCAGCCACCAATTCCTCTTTCCTAGTTAACTGTTTTAGCCTTTCAATAGGTCTCCCTGCTTTTACCTTTGTACCCCTCACCCCCCACAGTCTATTTCTATCACAACAATCAAAGGAATGCTTTTAAAATGTAAGTCACCTCATGCCATCCTTTAAACCCTATAACATTTCATTAGACCTATGCTGTCTGCCCCCCTCACCCTCTCACTTCATTCTCTACTACTCAACACCCAATTCTTTTCTTTCCAGCCACTCTAATTTGCTTGTCATTTCTAGAATGTTCCAGGCATGCTCTTTAGGACCTTGATTTAACTGTTCCTACTGTCTGCCACATACATGAGTCAGAGGACGGTGATTCCATCCCCAGAAGCAGGGACAGATCCTGACTAATAAAGCCAACTGGAGCATGATATTAGCTGGTGACAGCCATTGGTCCTGGGGTGGTAAGATGCTCCAGCAAAACTAATGAGAAGGACTTTCATCCCACACTTGCAGGATGAATTTCCCTCTCACTTGATCAAGAAAGAATGAGGTCCAGATTGCAGCCATCTTGCAAACACAAGGAAAGACAGCCCCATCAGGAAGCCAATGTTAAGGATTAGAAAGACAGAAAGAACACGGGCCTTTGATGACATCTTTGATCCCCAATCATACCATGACTATAACTCATCCCATCTCTGGACTTGCAGTTACATAATATAAGCAACGTCTTTAATATTTAAGCTACTTTGGGTCAGGTTTCTGTTACCTGCAGCCAAAGGCATTCTAAAGATACAGAGATTAACGAATAAAAATGTCACATATGAAAAGTAAGATGTAGGGTTGAGCCAATCATGCCTGCTACATTTCACTAATACTTAGACCTTGACCCCTGGCATTATTCCCGCCTATAAAATGGGAGCATTAATTCATATGTCATGTCATACCTCAACAATAAAATTTTGTTAATCATAAAACACAAAACTCCACATAAGTGTTATTATATTTGATCTTTGAGTGTTTCATTCTAAAGCACCAAGTAAATCTGTTACAAATTAAAGGTTATTGCGCAATTCAGACTGAGCAACTACTGACCTTAGCAAAATCATCCTTTACCCCTTTCTTCATTCATTCACATTCTATTTGAAAATCCTGCAGCTCTACTTTTGAGATTAATATAAACTGGGACACCTTCTAACCATCCCACTGCAGCCATCACAAGCCTGGTCTAAGCCACCACCATATTATGTTACCATCTCCCCCCCAATTTCATTTCTTTGTTTTCAGCCCTTCCCTCTAAAGTCTATCTTCCTCACAGGTACAAGAGAGATCCTTTGGAAACATAATGCAGATCACCATGTCACCCCTCTTCTCAACACCTTTTGAAGTCATTGCATCTCTCCTGGGGTCACCAACCAGGTCCTGATCCCTCTGTAATCCATCTGCTTCTTGCTCTCCCTCCTCCCTCTGCTTCCTCATCACTGGTTTCTCTACTCCTCTTTGAACACCAAGCAAGCTCCTACCTCCTGGCCTCTATAACCAACCACTATTCCTCTATCTGGAACACCCTTTCCCAGGAAGTCCTCTTGAATCCCTCCCTCACTTCCCTCAAGTCTCTACTCCAAATACCATCTTCTCTATGGGACCTGCTCTCAATACCCACATAAAACACCAACCTCAATATCACCATCTTCCATTAGCCTCTTACACCTTACTTTAGTTTTTTTTTTTCCATAAGATCTGATGTATCAAATAATTACTGATATATCTGCCTATAGTCTACCTCCCCCAGCTAGTGCTTCTGCTCTCCATGAGAGCAGAAGTGATGCTTAAAACACTGCTTTATCCCCAGTAATTACAGCAGTCACAGGCACAGACACTGTAGTTGTTGAAGAAAAAGAAATGAAGCTAGGTCAAAGTAACAGAATACGGTACTGGCTTTGTTCATTTACATGTATTGTTTGCATAACCAGACATCCAGGCTCTTAGGAGAAAGAGCTCCATCCCTAGTGTGCAGCAAAGGGTTAATTGAGCAGGCTTGGGGTGTCTACCCCTGCACATTCCAAAACAGGATCTGGTCCTGGGCCAGCTTTTGGGAGGTAAATTCTAAAGCTTTGCAATATCCTGTCTGATAAAGTGTCTTTGTACACCTAGAGCCTTGGGTCACACAAGATAGTTTATGCTAATAATGTGATTTATGGTGAATGCTTGTTTTTGTTTGCCTTGGGCCCTACACCTCATGGTATCAAGTTGACTTCTGTCAGGCTGGAGACTGAACAGCTAAGATCAGTCAAGTGGGTGTTCCATGCCTATGAGGCTGATCCCCAATAAAAGCCTTGGACATGAGAGCTCAGTTGAGCCCCTCCTGGTTGGTAATACTCCACATGTGTTGTCGAGCCTCACTGCTGGCGATGTAAGGATCATCTGATTCCACGGAGATGGGATAAGTGGAAGCTTTAGCAGGGTTGTCCTGGACTCTACCTCACATGCTTTGATCCTTTACTGACTACAATGTGTATCTTTTTACAATAATAAGCCATAAACATAAATGTAACAGCTTTGCTGAGTTCTGTGAGTCCTTCTAGTGAATCATCACATTTAAGGATAGCCTTGGAGACCACTGACACATTCGGCATTTAGCCTGGTGTCTGGCACATAAGGATGTTCAATAAAGGTTGACTGAGTGAGTAAGGAAATGATGAATTAACTTAGACAATGGATCCTTGCCATGTTAACCACTCTTCCAAATTCCTCCTTTCTTTCCACTCTCTCATTCTGCCTCTCCTAATACATGTTTCCTTTTTTCTCCCACTCTAATTTAAAATACCAGATAAAACCACTGGATAGTAAAACAGCAGCCCTTAAAACTGTCACTAAACATACAAACAGCTGACAGAAAGGTAAGATTTAAAGATCAAGGACATTTGGGTAAACAGAGCTCTGCCCCTGCAGATCACCTTACGGGCCAGCATTCTGCATGGGATAATTTGCTTTGCTGCCTAACTCCTGCCCTTCTGACCTGGCTTGAACCCAGCTCAGGAATGCATCCACCAAGACCTAGCTCCAGCTCTTCCCAGCCATTGCTAGTGGAATCAGTAACAAGGGGATCTTCTTTGTTTGCATTGCATTTGACAGCCCAATGACAGACAGGACAAGGAAGCAGCCATGCCCTTAGCCTGGCTGCACTTACACTGCTCGTGTAAAATGACACATGTATGTGTGAGATTTAACGACAGATGGGAACATTCAAGGTCTTGAGTGGGTTTCCTTTAGCCCACTCCACTGGCATCTATCATTTTAATAGCCACCAAGGAAGAAAAAATATGGTTCTCATTAATATCCTGAGTTTGACCTCCCACTTGTCTTGAATGGAAACTCACTTACAGTCTGGAATGCAACTGTGCCTATTAGGAGAATGGAGAAGTCCTCTTTCCTGGGGTTACTTCATTTTTTCCATGGAGTACAAAACAAAGAGGAAGAAAGTCAGGACTGAAATGCAAAAGGTTATGATGGGATAGCTATTTTTTGTTGAAGTTCTCCAATTAAGGAGAATACATGATATTATACTAGACTCGAAATTAAGGTAAGGTTCTTATGAAATCATTTATATAAAGAAGAAAGAAATATGAAAATAACCTATATATAATCAGAATTTTCCAGAATTCAAAAGATCAAGCCTATTGATTCTATGAGCTATCTGACAATCAAATAAAAATTGGGCAGAGTCAATATCTATTTCTTGCAACCAAAAACTCCTTGATAACAGACATCATGTCTCACTTCATTTAAGATGGATCCACACTAGATTCTGTCAGTTAGATGGTTCAACAGGGGCACCACAGATATGAGTCTCCAGTGCAGAAGTCAGAATCATAGTGAAGCAATCATATCCCAATGATATTTGCTTTTGTTCTGTATGTGGGTAGAAGATGGGGCAAAGTATTCATTGCTAACCAAATGAACAATGCAAACAAAGATGAAATTTGGTCTTCTTAAGCACAAAATCCAGCAAACTTTTACGCACTTTATTAAACAATTATATGTAGTAAGGATGGGCAGATTTAAAAAGCACTGTTGTTTCATGTACTTGAATATAACAAATAGAGAATTTCCTCAGAAAACCTGTAATTCTAGTTTTATACTTTTTTTAAACAGTGAAATTGGACCATATTAAAGATAATAAGCCCAGTTTAATGACCACTAGAATAATTTTATTTTAAAGAGAACAGAGCCCATCACTGGTCTTACACAGCATCTTCATTATTCTTTTCCAAAAGATTTTGATGCAATCATTCAGACACTTCTAAATATAATTATTTAACATGTACTCTAGGTATACCAGAGTATAATGTCTTATGAGCCATACAATCTCTACCCTAGTGAGTTTCCAACTTAATTGGAAAGCTAAGGCATTGATAGACCCATGAAAAATTAAGTTTAAAAAGTAAAGTATCAGTAAGATACAAGAGCTTACTCAAGGAGAGACCCAAATCTGGTCTCTCTCTTTGAGTGTTTCGTAACCTAGCTAGAGAGACAGACAGTTAAAAATAGATCTGTATTAGAAGAGAGCCCATGCTCTATCAGTGACATAAGAAAAAGTGATGTGAGAAGACAGAGGGAGCCATTAATTCTGTCTCATACATCCGTGAAGGCTTCATACAGGAAGTTACAACTAATATGGAACTTACCGGATAAGCATGATTTAATATGGCTGGGATGAGGAGAAACGCATTCTCGCCTGAGGGAACTGTAAGAATAAAATTAGAACAAACTTAGCTATCCAAGGCACTGTTGAGTAGGCCAACGTGCCTGGAGCACGAGACACACGGGTGGATGAAAACTCAGACAAGACCATGCTAGTTGGTTTGTATTTTAACCTAAAGGTAAAGAATGAGGAGGCAAGTGCTAGTGTTTAAGTAGGAACAACATGACCCGATTTGGATTTTATAAAGGTCATTCTGTCAACTACATAGAAGACAGATTGAAGGGAGAAAAAAATTGGAAGCAGAAAGACTAATACTTCATTCTTCTATATGACCATCCACCTACTCTGTTGAGGTGCATTAAGTAATGGCTGTCTGAGTTTGATTCTTTGAACAAAGGTTGCAGACTCATAGCCATGGACAGATCTGAATTCCAGCTATATTTGGCACAGTTTAATTTGTTGTTGTTTTTTTAAATTTGACCCAAACTTTAAAATGAAAATTTTCCATATAAAATCTAGATTTTCATCTCCAAAAAATCAGATCTGGCAAAACTAGACCCACATTTCCAGCCAGAGTTGAGTTGAACCCCTGAAAAAGAGTCATCAATAGCCAATTGCCCAAAGTCCTCCTCATTTACATTTTTGTCCCTGACATTGAAACTAATTGTTAGTGGCCACAATCATCGTGCTTGCCTTGCTCACTTTCTATAGAGAAAACTATCTTTGTTACTGACATAACCAACAAAAACAAGAAAGTAAGAGATAGATGGAAAAAGCAGCTCATTTCAAGAAAAATGGGAGAGAGCATATTTCTTTGTGGAAATATCGAACTGCTCCATGTTTTTAATGCAAATACAGTGTCTGTGTTGAAAGAATATAGCTGAAGATGCCCTTCTGTTTATATCATCACATCATACTCATTTATGATACCTGTTTTCCATCTGAATTTACAACCCCAAAGAAGTTTAATGTAGGTTTCCCAAGAAGCTGGCACTTGCACTGAGACCTAAAGCATGGGTAAAAGTAGAAGTTTGTTTCATAAAGCCTTCTGCAACTTCTATATTATAACCTCAGAGATTTACCAAAATTACTTGAATTTCTGTGAGTCAGTTAGCCTTTGCCTCCCTTACATTGATTTTAATATCCCAAGGAGTATGGCTACTGATGAGATGGGGCCTGGTACAAGTCACATATGCATTTAACAAATACTCAGTATTTGTTAAGTATTATTAACAGATATAGTTACCTGTTAATCCCTTACCTGTAGTCACATAGGTACAAAGACAGTGTTCTCTACTAGAAGTTAACCAGCAGTATAAGCACAATAATGTGGTCACTGACACTTGGCTTCAATGTTGGGAACAAAATATAAAGGGTGAGGACTCTAAGAAATTGATTATTGATGTCTCTTGTTCAGAGGTTCATCTACTACTCAACTTCAGCTGAAAATGTGGGTCTGGTTTTACCAGATCTATTCTGGCACCCTGGTTTTGACACTCTGCTATGTTTGGGAGGTACAGCAGCAATGAAGACAGATATGTACTAAACTTTGCATTCTAGCTAAGGAGACAGACAACTAGATAACAAATTATAATAAGATACAAATGATATATGAGATGAGATGAGTGTACGAATTAGAGCACTTAGTAGGCAATATGTCAATTAGAAATGCTTTCAGCTGCAAGGAAAAGAAAATGCAAACAACAGCGGCTTCAACAAAAAACAAATTATTTTTCCTATATTGCAAGTAACCAAGTGGGCTGATTATGTGGTGACTCCAAGATGACTGGATTGGTGTTCTGTGCTTTTTGAAGCCTCTCCTTCATGGCCACATGAGATATTTACAATGTATGGTAGGCAAAGAACTGCTGTTTGATATGGAAAGAAAGGGGAGCAAGAACCAAGGATAATACACATCTCTGGTCTTGTCAAGTGCACAGGAGTCAAAAAATCTCCTGAAGTAATAGTCACGGGAGAAAGGGCAACTTTGTCTAAGAAAGAAAAGCAGTAAACTAAGCACCTGCTTCCACAGCAATCTCGTCTGAGAGAGAGATCTAAACTGAAATTCTAGGCTTGGGAGTTGATTTGAATACTGATGGCTTTACCCACCCAATATCTCCTTCTTTATCCTTTGGTGACAGGACCTTTTTCCCCCACGGAGAATTTATTTTATGGAGTTCAGATGGTTCTAGCACCACCCCCTTGCTCCTCCTACCACAGGAACAGACATGGGACCTAGATCTGGCCAAGCAGAATACACACCAGTCTAAGCATAGGGACTGGTTCAGGGATGAAACAATTGAAGTCCTTCCTGGGGAAAGAGGAGAAAAATCCTATTCTCCACTAGGACTTTTAAGTGGGCATAAGGAAACGTGTGCTAGAGACAGAGTAAATGGACCTCAGATGTCACTTATGAACACACAGATACAGCCAGACCTGAAACAGGTCAAGCACTGCATATTTCCGGTATGTTAAACAAAGAGAGTCTCTCTCTCTCTCTCTCTCTTTTTTAAACGTAAGCCACTTTGTATTGGCGTTCTATCTGTTGAAACCCAAAGAGTATTGACTAATACAGAATCATTAATATTTTGATGATGATTAAAGCCACTGAAGTAGATAAGATTACCCACAGACAATGTGTAGATTGAGAAGTAAGGTATATCTGGGATAGAGTCCTGAGGATCCCGGACACTAAACACCCACAAAGGAGACAAAGAAACATGTCCAGAGAGGTAGGAGAAGAGCCAAGAGAAACAACTGAGTACGGAGATGAAGAAAATAGTCTTTGCTGTCAGACTAGAGGAGTAAATAAGGGTGGCAATGTCAGGACCTGTTGGTAAGAAGAGAGTTTGGGATCCTGGTTAAGGCAATGTCACTGGGCTTGGGGAACAGAACGGGCAGAAGGCAGCCAGAGCATAGTCAGTTGCATAAATTGAAGCAAGGATACTGAAAACTGTGGTAAACCACTTCTTTTTAAAGAGTTGTAGCCATAAAGAAGATGAGAGAAAGGGAAGCAGATGAAGGAGAGACACAGAATCAAGAAAGGATTTTTCATTAGCATTAGATCTATTTAAATGCTGATAGGCTCTGTATTGTTAGGACTTTGGCTTGCCAAGCATAAAAACCAAATTCAAATTAACTAAAGGAAAGAAAGGACTGTAATGGCACAGTCACTCCAGAGGCTGATGCAGCAGGATCCAGACACCCCACCATGTCTCTAGGAATCTTCTCTCACCCTCCACAGCTCTGCTTTCAGATAGGTTCTAATTAAGTGCTAGAGAAATGGTCAAAAACAGCTCCAATTAGCACCCCCAGTGGAAGAGGTGTGCCTTTTCTCAACGGTCCTATAAAGTTCATGAATTGACAACGGCTGGCCTAAAGACCAAGAGACAGGTTGGGTCAGCCCTACCTGAACTACATGGATATGGAGTGAGAGGAGTCTGCTTGCCCACTGGAAGAATGGGTGTTGTTACTAGATGTGGCACTGGAGAGACAGGTAGAGGGAAGGGACTGAAAGATACTGTGGCCACACGATGGGCAGAACTTCACACCAACTGGCTAGGGGAGGCTGCTAAAGAAGTCTCAGGTGACTCTGAACTTTACAGGTTGACCAAGTAGGTGATGATGAACCCATATACTGAAGAAGCTGGAAGATGAAAGAAAGTGAATGCTAGTTACTTAAAAATTCTGGGATTAGTTACCCTTTTAGGATACCTACAGCTTAACATTCTGTAGTACTAAGGGGAAAGGGGAACTTACTGAAGCCTTGAGCAAATAGGAGGGCAATAGCATTCAAGTAGGTAGCCATAAAAATGAAGGTTTGGAAATAAGGAGAATTCTGGGCATGAGTAGCATCCAGAGAACACTGGCACAGCTGAATTCAAATATTCATGATTTATGGTCTCTACTTCAATGGTCACGGAACCCTAGGACTAGTAATTCAAAATTGAAAGGAAGGTCTGAACCATCAGGAATTAATACAGGATTTTTTCTAGAGAACATGAGAAGTTGTACACTGTTCAGTAACTGAAGAGAGCCATGGCCTCAGAGTATATGAAAAACTAGGCCATCAGGGCCCAACGCTAACATAACTTAGGCAACCTTTCATTAAATTTGGTCCCCATTTGCAAAGGAGGAAAGAGTATCAAGAGAAGTAAAAGCAGAATTCTACCTGCTTTACTTTCATGTTATTCAAAAAATGATTTAATATAAGAATATACCAATATGAATGGAAAGGAGCTCTGTGGAAGGTCTAATATCAAGTGTATTAAAAATGTATGACACACTGTATATTCTCACAGGATTCCTATCTTGGACCTCTACAGCTGATAAAATAACATAAAAATGTGATTAATAATATTGTAAATCCTGTTGATTGGAAAACTCAGGGACATATGACAGATTGACCTGACTCTTTGATTTAAGCCAATATCACTGAAATAACCTTTCATATCCTGAGAAAGAATAATGTCTTGCCTGCAGGATAGAACACAGCATCAGAAAACACAGTCATCTTTTGAGGTGTGTTTTCATACATTAACTGCTCTTGAAAAATTTTGTATCTGAATCTTTATATGATACCAAGATACTAGCCTAGATCATACAAATAATTTCTGGTCAAAATAAAGCAACAGAAAAAAAAAAGAAAGAAATATGCCAAGATGCTAATAGTGAAAATATTTAGGTTGATAAGTCTGAGTGCTTTTTGTTCATTTCTTTTTAGTTTATGGGATTTTTCCAAGTTTTCTACAATATGATGGATGGCGTAAGGGCAGTCGTGGGTTGGGTGGAGAAGCAAATGTTTATGTTAAAAAAGTAAAGACGTTAGGAAGAAAAATCATTTTGAAAACAAAACACATTGTAACTGCTTCCCATTAGATCTAGACAAAAAGTCACTAAGGTGTAAGTGAATCTAATGAACAACCAATGGGTGACAGAATGCCGTAAGTACCCAGCGCTGTCACTGCACATTCCCAAGGTGAGCCCAAGCTGCTATTTGGTGTTCATCTGGAAATGCAGAATATCCACTCTCTTTCTGTTAGACTCCTCTCCCTTTGCAGTGAGCACTTTTTCTTTTGGCTTCCCGTCTTTCCTTCTGTTACCCACATGCCAACATTCCTCTGAGGAAGCAGCCAGCCCTTCCTCCAATCTCAGACCATGCGTTTACAGAAGAAAGGACTCCACCCAGGGCTTATGATTCACTGCTGGTCACACAGACCACATTCACTGGCTAAACTGATTCAGGGTACACGATTCATCTTCAGAGATGCAGTAAGACTGAGGGACAAGAGCTTTTCATGGTTGCTTTGCTGACGTATCAAGCCTGAGGATAAAACTCACCTGGAGAAAGAGGATGTCCCCATTACATGGTTTGATCATCATGTCCTGACATGATGGATGTCATCCATCTGGATAGTCAGTCCTGAAGCCTTCACTGCTTCTGGGCTGTTCTGTTGTAGGAGCCAAAATATTCCCTTTGTGCTTAAACCTGTTTCAACTTAAGTTTTTACCCCTTACAATTCAGAGTCCTAATTGATATAACCTTTTACTATTTAATATCCTACTCAGGAGCCTTGTTACCAGAGCATTTAATTGTTGTACCTGTATAAGACTAACAGAACTGTGCAAGGCAGAAACTTGGAGTTGTGCTCCTTTTAATGCATAAAATTTAGGTATTTATGCAGCACATTGTCTTTTAGACCCTGAGTACCAAAGTTTGCACACTGAAGACATAAGCACAACTATCAATACTTATATTACAAATAAACCCTAAAGTTAAATAACATATACAAACATTAGTACACACCAATGTATTAAAATAACATGCTTTGGAAATTTCTAAGCAGTGCCCTAACAGTAGGTCTTTATGTTTTGACAAATATACCAAATGATAAAGTCAAGTAACAGTTCTCAATCCTATTGAGTTTCCCTGTCATTCAAAGCTAACAATAATTTGAAGGTAGAGGATCTTGTATCTGAAGGTACAAAAATTTCACCTAGTTTAAACTCAGTGACTTCTCATTTGAGAGCACTCTGATATAAGCAAGGACCACAGGAAAACTTCTATCTTGGTTCACAGAAAATGACAATGAACCCATCCACTAATTCTGAAGGCATCTGTTTGAGAAGGAAAGAGCTCAGGGAAGAATAAAGTACATGCCATCCTCTGTTTTCTTCTCCTTATAGTAGATGGATTCAGTGGCATATGATAATGCAACTAAGAAGGTGAATGGAAGTCAGAGAAGAGCAGATCATCATTGCTGGAGATGATCACTCTGGCAGTGAGTCATAAGAGGCCTGCTCTATAACATCCATGTGCTTTACTTCCATCTGTTATAAAATTGTCATAATATAATAATTTTGATTGAATAGGATACTTTATCTTCCAGGTAAAGGCAGTGATAAAATGCCGATTTACTATGTCTGTTATGTGAAAATTTCCCTCACATGTGACACTTTTATTCAGTGCACATCCTACACTGATGTACATGGCAGCCCTGTAAGTGACGACTATGATAAAGAATGCTCATATACACTGGCCTACACTGAAACAGGTCAAGTCTTTTTTGACCCTTCTCTCACATTTCTGCCAGGAAGAAATACTTTCCTCAACACTGGACATGTTAGAAATGCTCAGCCACTCCTGTCCAGATAACAGGGTCAAAAAATGCCAGATACAGCTGGAGAAAGGCAACAATCATTTTAAAATACTCGTCATATGCTGGGAAATATATCTTTTTCATTTTTGAAATTATCTTTGCCTTTATTTTTTAAATTTTTATGACAAATTAAATTTTTAAAAATCAAAGAAGAACAATAGGGATGAGGGAAAAAAAATAAATCTTCCACCTAATAACCATTTTTTTTTGAAGAATTTATTCATTCATTTAGAGAGAGAGCGTGTGCTAGTGTCCATGCACATATGTGTGAGTTGGGAGGGGGGAGCAAAGGGAGAGGAAGAAAGAGCATCTTCAGCAGACTCCCCACTGAGTGCGGAACCCAACACAGGACTGGTTCTCACCACCCTGAGATCATGACCTGAGTTGACACCAAGAGCTGGGAGGTTTAACTGACTAAGCTACTCAGGTGCCCCCTAACAACCATTCTTACTCCTCATAAATAGCATTAATAATTTCTTGAGTGTTCTTCCAGAAAGTTTCTATACATATATGCATGTCTTTCTACACATATTATCAACAAATAACAAAACGTGTGTGTGTCATATACATAAATAATCCGATACATGGAATGCATATTAAGTCAGGAATAAGTACCCATATCCCCCAGGTGTCACCTGTTTGAAAAGGGAGCTCTAGGAAGTAACCTCAAAGGAGATGTCTTCATTCTGGAAAGAAAAAAAGTTGCTCTTAGTTATTCAAATGTGAAGCCAGCAGATACTCAGTCCCCTGGGATGAGAGTGCAAGGAGATAATTCATGCCTGTGTGATTAAGCAAAAGCCACGCCTGCCCTTGGTATACAGAGGGTAGAGAGGAGATAGACCAATATGAAAAAGAGCCCTGTCCCTATTGTCTTCTGGGAAAGAGCAAATACAGAGTTCAGCTTCTTCTGAAGTTAGGGAAACTGGTTGGGAGGTTCCATAAGGAAAGGATACTGAGGCCTCACCTGGTCGGAAAAGGGAAAGCAGTTTACTACCAGGGCCAACAGCTTCCACTGAAGAGCTCCTACAGGGAACGTGGCTAAGCCTGTCCTTGGACTTGGAGAATAATGAAACAGCTCAGAGGCACAAACTAAAAGCCGCTATCCCTCCACATCACAGACATGGGCCATCACAGCTTCTCAGGATCCTGGGGCAGTGAGGCATTCCAACAGCGAGGCCAAGTGCCACCTGACAGCTCCTGCCAGGACCAGTCAGTACAACTTAGACTGGAAATGAGGAGAGAGGCCAGAATAGGGCTGAGCAGAGTCTGCTGTGCTGGCTCCCCCTGGTGTTGGGAGCTGGACCGACATGTCCCTTTTGCACAGCGTAAACCAATTCATTAGGGAAGGTGGACACAAGGAAAAATACAAGAGAGGTATTTATCTGTGTACCAAGTTAGTGAAGCATATTAAGCTTGTTAAATGCAAGATGCTACATATTATTACATCTATATATATACTTACTATACATGTGTATAGTATACATACGTAGATATGCATGTGGGTATGCATGTTGCCTACCATTTACTATTCTTCAACTAGATATTTATTATAATAATTTTTGGATGTCTTTCCATATCTGTGTATCTTTGCCATTCCTTTTCATGGCTACACACAATATCGCTGTACAGATTTATTGTAATTTATTACTTACTATTACAACAGGTACAATAAGTATCCTTGTGCATATATTTTTATTTATTGGTAAGATAAACTTCTAGAAGTAAAATTCCTGGAAAAAAGGTATTGCATTTAAAAGGATAGAAGATATTGCCAAATTGTCCTTCAAAACAGTTGTACCAATTTATTTTCCCACTCACAGAGTATGAACCGCTTTCCCATATTTTTCCAAGTACAGAAAATTAAGTATATAGATTTTCCACTCTAATGGTGAAAAAATAATTTCATTGATATTGCACAACAATTCTCTGAGGTAGAAATAATCCCCCCAATCTTTCAGATGAGAAAACCAAAGCTGAGAAAGGTTATATAACTTATCATAGGGTTAACAATTAGAACAGACATTCATATCCTGATATATTTGATTCCAAACCCATATATTCATTCATTTAGTAGAGTTATGTTTCAAGCAACTGTTTTAAATATGCTACATATATTTGCTCTTTAAATTTTTATATAGACTTTAAGGAAGATGTAATTAATATTCCCATTTTACAGATGAAGTATCTGTGCCAAAGAGAAATTAATCTATTTGCAAAGTCAAGCAGCTAGTAATTGGCAAAGATGCAGTCAGAATCCTAGCTGTTTAGCTACTATTTCTCTTATCTTAACAGAAACCTCTTAAAATATTTTTGTTTTGCAAAGAGAAAAATTCACCATTGCAAAAGCACTGACTGTACAGGTCAATGTTTATGAAGAGCATTATGAGGAAATAAAAACAGACTGCAGAAAACCAATTTAATGGGTTTCAAATGGCTGCATACTTTAAAATAAATCTAGTATTTATCCCTTCCTCTCTCTTTTTCAAATTCTAAATGCGACACTACCTCTCAAGGTTTCCAATGGCTGTCGATAAGGTTGTAGGTCTTTTCTATGCACAAGTCCATTGCTGTCACACATTTTGTGATATAAATTTAACCTCCGAGGTGCAGGGGACAGATATATAATAGTTATTGTACTCTAACCTGCAAAATATTCTGGGCAGATGTAAAGCCTGTCCAGTATTAGTTGGTGATGGAATGGAAAGCAAACAAACAAAAAAGGGCATTCTTTTAATACCTGTTTTTACATTAGATTTTAAAAATCATGATAGACCACCCAGAAAATTTAGTATTATTTTAAATAAAGGGGAAAAAGGTAGATCGCCATTGGATAGCCACTATAAATTAGCATATTATAAAGGAAATTAAAATGGACTTCCCAAAATACTCTGTATCCAGACAATAATTTTACAAGTTTAATAAGATAAAAATATCTGTGACTCTACTAACTGTAGTTCACCTAATAATATTTCTATACCAAACAAAGTATTCTAACCCGATTTATCATCTTTGAGTATATTCCAAAATTCACTTAAGTATAAATATATAAATTCACTTAAGTATATATAAATGATTTTTAAAGGTGAAAGGAAATCAATTCATAGGAGTAATTAATTCTACTGAGGCAGTTTCAGCTATAAAACTCAAGTGATTTCAAAGTTTCTTAAGCTGAGTAACAGGGGCAAAAGATGTCCATTTTTATTTTTCACATCTCACTGTTCTTTGTATATTCTGTTGTTACAAAGCCAAAGACCATGTCAGTGAGGTATATCATTAATACTGAAATAGGATGCCATTAATTATGCTTACTAATGGACTTTGGAATGCAGTCAGTATTTTAATGGGCTTTTTAGAGCAGTCATCTCTTTTTTTTTTTAATATTTTATTTATTTATTTCACAGAGAAAGAGAGCGATCACAAGTAGGCAGAGAAGCAGGCAGAGAGTGAAGAGGAAGCAGGCTCCCTGCTGGGCAGAGAGCCCAATGTGGGTCTCCATCCCAAGACCCTGAGATCATGACCTGAGACGAAGGCAGAGGCTTAACCCACTGAGCCACCCAGGTGCCCCAGCAGTCATCTAAAGACGGGTCTACTTTTCTGTGGTCACTTCTTTTTATGAGAAATATTGTTACAGCTTTCTCCAATCAGTCAGCAATGCCAACAAATGTTCAGAAAAGTCTTATGCAGTGCTTTTCACAATAATTTCACCTTTGACATATGATATTTTAACCAACATCTTCCAAGGTTTTACCATTATAGTAATTTTCAAAAACTGAATGTCCCTTACATATAATAATGGTCAGTTATACCTGACTAACTCCTGTATGAATATTATCATAAACATTTTTTCTACCATTTTGTTAACATCTTGCATCTTTTTTCTCCCTATAGCCATTGAATGTGACTACCCCCTAGACTTCTAAGTATAAGGAAGCTGAGTAGATAGGCTCAAAGAGGTAACAGAGTACCAATAATATTTTTCAGGCAATTTGATAAAGAAGCATGCAATTCTATATCAATGTTTGATTCTAATGTAATTTAAAGTAATTACACACAATAATTACACAGTGTTTAAATGAATTAAACATTCATTTGAGGAGTATCTGGTAGAGTTTCTTTCTGTCACCTATTTTTAAATACACGTTAAATTATATTATTAGGCTATACCACATACATGTATATATAAAAGCTATATATATATATCAGGTATATCATATATATAAGTTATATATACCAGTCTACATGGCTTGTTAAAGGGTAGGTTAATAGAGTGGCACTTGGGTGGCTCAGTCGGTTAAGTGTATGACTCTTGGTTTCTGCTGAGGTCATGATCTCAGGGTCATGAGACTGAGCCCCATGTCAGAGTCTGCTTGAGATTCTCTCCCTCTCCTTCTGCCCCTGCCCACCCACTTCCACCTCCCCACTGATCTCTCTCTCTCTCTCTCAAAAAAAAAAAAAAAAAAGGTAGGATGATAGAGATAAACATTGCAAAATAATGGGAAAGTCACACAAAAATAGACTCAAAATAGATGAAAGACTTCAATGTGAGACAGGAATCCATCAAAATCCTTGGGGAGAACACAGACAGCAACCTCTTTGATATCAGCTACAGCAACTTCTTCCTAAAAACACTGCCAAAGGCAAGGGAAGCAAGGGCAAAAATGAACTATTGGGACTTCATCAAGATAAAAACCTTTTGCACAGCAAAGGAAACAAAACCAAAAGACAACTGACAGAATGAGAGAAGATATTTGCAAACGACATTTCAAATAAAAGACTAGTATCCAAAATCTATAAAGAACTTATCCAACTCAACATGCAAAAAACAAATAATCCAATCAAGAAATGGGCAGAAGACATGAACAGACATTTCTGCAAAGAAGACATACAGATGGCCAACAGACACATGAAAAAAATGCTCAACATCACTCACCATCAGGGAAATACAAATCAAAACCACAGTGAGATACTATCTTACATCAGTCAGAATGTCTAAAATTAATAAGTCAGGAAATGACATGCTGGCAAGGATATAGAGAAAGGGGAACCCCACACACTACTGGTGAGAAGCAAGCTGGTACAGCCACCCTGGAAAACAGTATAGCGTTTCCTCAAAAAGTTGAAAATAGAGTTATCCTACAACCTAGCAATTGCACTACTGGGCATTTACCCTAAAAATACATTTGTAGTGATCTGAAGGGGCACATGTATCCCAATGTTTATAGCACCAATGTCCATAATAGCCAAACTATGGAAAGAACCTAGATGTCCATCTGCAGATGAATGGATAAAGAAGATGTAGTATGTGTGTGTGTGTGTACACACACACACACAATGGAATACTATGCAGTCATTAAAAATATCTTGCCATTTGCAACAATGTGGATGGAATTAGAGGCTATTGTGCTAAAGAAAATATGTCAATCAGAGAAAGACACTCATATGATCTCACTGATAGAAGGAATTTGAGAAACAAGACAGAGGATCATAGGAGAAGGGAGGGAAAAAATGAAACTAGAGAGGGAAACAAACCATAAGTGACTTAATCTCAGGAAACAAACTGAGGGTTGCTGGAGGGGAGGGGGTAGAAGGGATGGGGTGGCTGGGTGATGGACACTGCAGAGGGTATGTGGTATGGTGAGTGTTGTGAATTGTGTTAAGACTGATGAATCATAGACCTGTACAAATAACACATGTTAATAAAAAAATCAATTATAATTTTATTAGGTAAGAGATGACCACCATTAAAAAAAAAACAGTGGGAAAGTGTTCATTCATTCATTTAATAAATATATTTTTTAAAGATTTGAGAGAGAGACCACGTATAAGTGTGAGAGTAAGCTAAGCAGCCTGAAGTGGGGCTCAATCCCATGACCCATGAGATCATGACCTGAGCCAAAGGCAGATGCTTAACTCACTGAAACACCCAGGTGTCCAACTTAATAAATATTTAATAAGTCAGATTCCTGCTGAGTTCCAAGGATATAGTAGGGAACAGAGCAGACAAAAAGCCCTGAGGTCTGAAGGAGTCCACTTGCTAGGGAGAGAGACTCATAATTAACAATAAATAACTTAAATACAGGTGACAGGTGGTAAGTGATACAGAGAAAAATAAAGCAGGTATAGAAATGTCGGAAATTTATAGACAATGTAAATATAGGCTGTTCAAAGAAGAACTTTTAGAGAAGCAACATTTGAGTAAGTACCTGAAGGCAGTCTGGGAACCAGCCACAGTGATGTGTGTGGGAAGAGCATAGTAGTAGAAGAATGGCATGTGCAGAATGAGGTAACACATTCATAGCCCTGAAAGGACAAGTGTGGCTGGCAGGGAGAAGCATGGGCAGGAGATCTGATCCAAAATAAAGTCCAAGAGAGGACCTGCACTAGATCCGAGGCCATTATAAGGATTTTGGCTTTTTTTTTTTTTTAAGTTTTTATTTATTTGACAGAGAGAGATCACAACTAGGCAGAGAGGCAGGCAGAGAGAGAGAGGGAAGCAGCCTCCCCACTGAGCAGAGAGCCTGATGCAGGGCTCGATTTCAGGACCTGAGATCATGACCTGAGCCGAAGGGAGAGGCTTAACCCACTGAGCCACCCAGGCACCCCAAGATTTTGGCTTTTACTTTGAGATGAGGAGCCATAGATATTTTCAAATAGAGGAGCTTAATGATCTGACTTAAAGGGGTCTTAAGGAATTACTCTGGCTGCTGTACTTTAAAAAAAAAAAAAAAATCCACGAGAGACCTATCGGAGGCCCCTGTGACCATCCAGACAAAAGGCAGTGGTGACTTGAACCCTGGATGGTGAGAGGAGATCATATTCTCAACTTTCTGAAGGTGGAGACAATGGGATGTGTTGATTCATCAAATACGGGAGTAAAGGGGAAAAAAACTATAGGACAACTCCAAGGTCTCTCGTATAAAAAACGGGTATGATGGAAACACTCTTTAAAGTGAGAAGAAAAGCTTGAGAAAGAAAATCTAACACTAGACAGTACTGAGAGTGTCACTGACCTAATCAAGGCAGAAAATTATTCTCACTGCTTATAAAAACCCACAAGAAGCAGGGAATGAACAGAGAGGATCCCCAAATGGGAGAGTATAGCTTTCCCTGGCTTAGATACTTATTACAAACATATTACAAATATCTTTTCCACCTAAAATTCAGAAACATCCAATTTAAAAACTGATTCTGAGAATTTGGGTTTTATTACTAACTTTGGTCATTGGTGCTTTCACCCATAGATGAAATTACTCCATTGGGAAAATACATATTTAGTATCTAATATGCGCCAGGCCAAGCACTGGGCAAACCTATGCAGGAACATTAAGCATTAGGGACATAATTATGAATAACACACACCTTCCTTTCTCACCTTCTCATGTTTCTAGCATTCTGACAATGCATTTCCCTTAAAAATACACTGCTACCATGTAAACAACACTGTACCATCACCATCATGGGAACTGACTTAGCTGGAAATGACTGGAAGAAATCCTGATGTGAAAATACCAAACAGAGAGAGGAGAAAGGAAGGCCAGCATATGAAATTAGTGCTAAATATGAAATGTGACCTAGGAGAAAACGGGGCCCTTCGTATTTACTATGTAAAAGGTTTTCCATTACAGATGTGCCTCAGCTCTGCCTTCCTCTGTACTGGGAAAGTCAAATGCGCCGTATTAGGGCTCTCTGTGGGATTCTGGAGTTCAGAAGCATGGGGCAACTGTACATCAAAGAGATCCGGCTATGCAGACTTCAGACCAAAAGAGGAGGAAAACACAGGAGATGGGTTTAAAATGTCACTAAATCAAAATGACTCTGGCAGTACACAGAATTGGCAGAATTAATCAAAGGGCTAACTTGGAAGGAGCTCACAATGGTGAGGAGAAAAGCATTTCATTTTCATCAGGTCTCCCAGAGATACAGAAGCAACACGTACACATCTTCCACCTCCGTGCCTGGTAGGAGCACTCAAGTGACCCTGCAGACTATTTCTTGGCATCCCAATCTACCCAAATTAGTCTGGTCTCTCTCTCTCTCTTTTTCCTTTTAGATATGTGGATTTCATGGTGTGGATCCAACACTATGATAGAGCCCCGACTTACCCTTTCCCTTTATTAAAAACTTCTCACCGTAACAATCATAATTTACTACTGTACACAATTTCTTGCCTTATTTTTGCTTCTCATTTATAGTAATAAGTTCTACAGGGTGCTGACCAGAACAAAATTAATGATGTTCCTTTTTACTAATGTCTTTTAGAAGTATTTATCATATTGACTTTTTTATTTGTACTATTTCTAAGGAATACTTCCTTTATCTTTTCTTTCCTTTATCATCTTCTTTATTTAGTTTTTAACATTTCTTCCATTTGTATGGATGAAGTACTGAGTCATGGAGGTAATGTACTAGGAAGTCACCCAGAACTGGAAATTAAATCTATAATGCCTTCTCCTGCCCCTCCTGACCTTTCAGATCAATGGAGTTTTACTTGTAAATGCTTTAACTCTTCAGAGACAAATCCAGTAAGGGCACTGGAATGCACCCCACCACTTCAGTCCAATGTAGAGCCAGAGAGACAAAAGAGTTGGCCTCTCGGTGTGCATTCTAATCAAATCTCTCACGAGTCCCCCCAGCTCAGTAGAGGAAATCTCAAGATTTCAGCCAGTCTACAATTTCCTAATCACGGACTTCAATTCTCTTTGGTCTTTGTGCTTGAGCTAGCACTCATTGCCTCGCAGGCTCCATCCGGCAGCCCCGGTAGCATTCTGTGCTAAGTGTTCGCATTGTTTGAGGGGAAGCTGAAGGGGGCCATGAGGTTCTGGCTCTGCAAAGGCTGTACTGCCCTGAAAAACATTTCTCTTCCAGGCCCTCATTCCCACAGTGTTTACTGAAGCCGGATCCTTTTTCTTTCATTCTTTCTGTGCTCTTGGTCATGGCTTTTTAGCCCGTAAACTGATAAGTTTGGGAAGTTAATTTAACCAGACTTTCGGTGAGCCTTGGTCTGATTGACTTTTACAAAGAATTTCCATTTGACTTTCACATCAGCTACAACATAAAAGTGATTTGTTGGGTGTCACTAATGACCTTTCTCCAGAAGGCTTGAGTCATATCTTCGACAACAGTAAACAGCATCTATCAAAATCTTCCCGCAGCACTGCCAAGCCAACAGCAATCCTTCTGTTTCTTCTCAATAGCCTTCTAAGCTAACCACCCCCAACACATACACCACACTCACACACACATATCCAATAAAATTACATGTATATTTTCGAGACTTCTAGTCAATGTTGATGAAAATTGAGACATCTTATGGTAAGGGAAAACTTACACTCCCAAAGTTCTATAAGGCAATCCCTGATCCTCATTTTTTCCTTTGGTACCCACATTTACAGTGTGAGTTTGCATGTGTGTGTATGTGTGTGTGTGTGTAACAGAAAAAAAAAATCACCTGTCTGTGACAAGGAAGAATGTTCATCACATACACTGCATTTTCCCTAAAATTAGTGGAGGTAAATATGGTCATATGTCAGTAAAGAGTGAAAAGAGTCTTTCTAGACAGAACAAGAACAAAACAGTCTTATACTATCTATTAGAGAACAATTTCTGAAAAGAAATCTGTAGGGCTAATTCTGAAAAAAATCATTACAAACAATTTTAATGGGAAAAAGTTTTGTGTTTCCATCATCTAAATTGATAGGCACTTATGTTAAAACATCAAATCCCATTACAGTGGGCTTAATTATCTCAATAGTTAACATTCATTATCATAACATAACATAACATGGTGTTTTCTCTTCATAAATTATTCTACAATATGGTTGTTCCCCTGATCCTTCTGAGGTCTTTTATGAAGTTATTTTCATCTTATGATTAAGACAATTATTCACAAAAATATATACAAGTGGTACTCTTTTAAGTAATTCAAACTTTAATGTAGAAAAAATTATAGTAAGTAATAATAACCAATGAAAATGATATAATTTATCTCACGTTCACTGAGTAAGTTGACACTAGAAGGGCTAGGCGATATAAAATATCCCTGAAAAAAACTGACCACTCCAAAAGGAATAGTTTGTACAACTCCCAACAAATAGACAATTATAAAGATGACCCTCTCAAGACACTCGAGTATTCACAAAGTCCAAAATCTACACTGATAGTTTATTTGTATAACGGGACCCACAAAATGGAGGCCCCACATCACCAAATCTACACCTACGTCAGCCTACACAAGAAACACCTCACTATCAAGAGGCATCACAAACCTCTACTCAGCTTAAAAATACGACACACTCACCTTGTAAGGAAATCCCCGACCTTCTAGCCAATCATGCCCAGTTTCCACATCACTTCCTCTAATTTCAACAGAACTCACTCTCACCCAGTCCGTCAGGAGCAGTGCCCCACTGCTTGTGAGGTGCTGTACTCTGCCAGTCCATGGACTGTTTTCCCTTCAACAAAGGCACCAAACTTGTTACTAAATTGCTTTGGTTTACTGATTTGACAATAAGTAACAAAAATGGGTTGGTTTGTTTGTTTTCTTAAATGATTTTTTTAAAAAGATTTTATTTACGTGACAGAGAGAGAGAGGTCACAAGTAGGCAGAGAGGCAGGCAAAGAGAGAGGGGGAAGCAGGCAGGCTCCCTGCCGAGCAGAGAGCCCAATGCGGGGCTCAATCCCAGGACCCTGAGATCATGACCCCAGCTGGAGGCAGACGCTCAACCCACTGAGCCACCCAGGTGTCCCCAAAAATGTGTTTAATGAAACTTTCTATCAAGTTCTTAGAATCCAAATAAGGAAATGTTGAGAGGGGTGAAGAAGGGGAAATAAAGGGGGCACTGGGAGTTTGGGTACCTCGTTGGCTTTGTCCCAGGTATATTTGATATGCAAGATTTTAATACAAATCCAAAAGGTTGATAGAACTTCCTCAAACTCATCCATGGGGAATAAGGAGTGGGTTTTTTTAGTGGAATATCACAGATCCCTCTGAAAAATCTGTTCAGAGCTCTGGTCCTCTCCTCCTAAAAAGTGCATGTGTGTGCATGCAACACATACACACACTTGGGTTTATACTTACCTGTGTTTGGGAACTTCCTATAACTCATCCATGATTTGAGAATCCCATTAAAGAACACTTGCTCGAGGGACAGAATCAATCTAAATTTCAAGATTTCTTTTCTGTTGGTTCAAACACTCTTTTTGTAGTGACTCATTATTCTTAAAAAAGCAATAAATAAGTAAAAATGGATGTGAGACACCCCGCCTCCACCAAGAGCAACCTAATTGATGAATATGAGCACTCAATTATCTCTTGGACATACATTGTTAAGTTTTCTACCAGAACTTAAATTCTCATGACTTCTGGGGAGCGAATTAAACTTACTGGGGAGTTGCATTAACTCATGAAACTCCAGGCTATTTCGTAGAGTAATAACAGATTTGTGTCTTTTTTGACAATTGGCTATCTGTCCTGAAATTCAGTACAAACACAACCATTATGTAAATCAAATCATGTTTTAAATCTATTTAGCTAGTAGGATTTGCTTCTTAGAAGAAATGTTATTGTAAGTCTTTTGGTGGAAATAATCATGACCTAAAAAGTTTTATAAATCCTGTTTTGTATATAACAGCTTAGCTGAAAGTGGGAAGCTCCTGAACTAATTATACATAGTAGCTGGAACAGGGTAATAAACTCCTAACAGAAATCTGCTTCAAGAATGAAAGGATTTGGTCAATGCTATAGGTGTATTGATTTAGTATTATAATTGGTCATATGACTATGACTTCTGGATACCTAAGCAGCAATTATGATTTCTTCCCCAGAATTTAACAGTAGTTGGGGGGATTTCTCCATGTGTCTTGTCTCCTCAGTCATCTTTTCAGTGGCAAGGTCCTTTATTCTGGTTTCATTTTTCTCTCTCTTGGGGCCTGGTTAAAGGACGAGGAAATATGGGATTTAAAATGGAGACTGTTACAGATGGGCCATAAAGGATAGTAAGCGGACAAGAAAGAGGAGGACATCCAGAAGTAAACAGTAGAAGGAAAGTCTCAGTGATGGGAATGCAGACCCCATGGCAGAGAATAAAATGGGGCCATAGGCAGAGTGATCAGGAAACCAGAGCTGGAGAGGAGACAGCACAAGAGGGAGATGAGTCAAAGACAGTGCCCAATACATAAAGAGAGCTAAGTAAGTATTTGTTGTTTTTGTTTTTCAAAACACTACTTACACCAGGTAATATTTCAATAATTTAACTGGGGTGTGTGTGTGTGTGTGTGTGTGTGTGTGTGCATGTACTTATTTGGCTTAGAGGGAGAACCTAGTATTTTATTTACACACTGGCACTTTCCCCATTCAAGCCAAACAGTACAGTTTCAAATTCAGGAGATATTGTCGCAACAAAAAAGAAGAGAAGAGAAGCTTTTTTGAAGTTCAAAGTCTGACCTTTTAGGTTTTAGAAGCTTAGGACCAGAGGGAAAATGGGCAGGAAGACTTGTTGAAAAAAGGCAGGATTACCACCTGTCCCCACACAAGAGCAGGTGAGAGGTCCTGGGCTTTGAAGGGTCTGGGAGGGTGGGAAGAAGGCCAGGTAGAGGTCAGTGTCTCCACAGGAGAGGACTCGGCCAAAGGTATCATGTGGGTAAAAGCAGAGGCATTCACACTGGTTGGTATATTAGTAATAATAATGATAATCACAGTGATATCTGTAAATGTTTGTTGAGTGCTTAATATATGTCTGACACTGTTTAAAGTACCTTATATGCATTAAATTTTATCACCTCTTCATAACAACCCTAGAGGTTGATACTGTGTACTAGCTCCATTTCATTTACTTGTCACAGGAAAGTTAACTAAGTTTGCAAGGTCACACAGCTAGTAAGTACTGGAACAAGGATTTATGATTTGTGAAACTGATATTTTAGAAAAAAATTTTCCAATTGGAGAGAGCAGAATGGATAGAGGGGTGAAAGACTGGAATCAGGGAAAGTGATTTAGAAGCTTTGCGGGCATGGGTATATCCTGGGTTTCAGGTGCTGGAAACTAAAATACATACTTTGGACTGTCAAAGAGGACACCCAAACTTCCAGTCTATATGTCTGGAAGACCAGAAATTCGAAGAACCACCCTATTGGGAATAGTGGCTGATAGGTAATGTGGTAAGGTTAAGCCACATTAGAAACACATTTGGATTTGATCCTTTCTTAAAATCACCATAAAGGGGGCACCTGGGTGTCTCAGTGGGTTAAGCCTCTGCCTTTGGCTCAGGTCATGATACCAGGCTCCTGGGATTGAGTCCTGCATCAGGCTCTCTGCTCCGCTGGGAGCCTGCTTCCTCCTCTCTCTCTGCCTGCCTCTCTGCCTACTTGTGATCTCTGTCAAATAAATAAATAAAATCTTAAAAAAAAAAAAATCACCATAAAGACCTGCAATCAAACAAAGACAATCATGTCATAGTCACACCATAACCAATAAGGAATTTAGCAACAGTTTCTAATCTCATGAAATACTTGGTTGATAATCAATGCCTGTGTCTAATTGCTTAAGTTGCAAAATCGAGAATACTGTGAAATGATACTGCATTGGTACCAGTGAAGATGCTGGGAAGATCTAAACTTGAGAATTCTTTCTTAATTATCTGACAGATAAGACCCCACAATCAGGGTGCAGGTCCTAGAATTATCAAAATAAAATTTTAATTATTTAAAGATTTTATTTATATATTTGAGAAAGAGTGAGAGAGAAAGAGTGGGACGGGAGGGTCAGAGGGAGAAGCAGACTCCCCACTGACTGGGGAGCCTGAGCCAAAAGAACATATTAATCAACTGAGCCACTCAAGCACCCCACCAAAGTAAAATATTAAAAAACAAAAAAGCAACTCTTAATTCCTCTAGTAGGTGGACTAATGCTCTCTAACCCCCACACCCCAAAAAATGTCCCCAGCCTAATCTCTACAACCTGTGAATGTGTTAGTTTACTCAGCAAAGCAGAATTAAGGGTGTAGATGGAATTACATTTGCTAATCAGCTGGCCATAATTAAGGACAGTGCCTTAGTTCATCTAGGTGGAGCAATGTAATCTTAAGAATCCTTAAAAAGGAAGACCAAGGGAAACCAGGGGGATGAGTGTGAGAAAGACTGGGACCAATGTTGTTGACTCTGAAGACAGAGGAAAGGGCTATGAGCCAAGGAATGGAGATGGTCTCTAGAAGTTGGAAAAGACAAGGAAACAGATTCACCTATAGCCTGCAGAAAGAAATGCATTCCCCCAGGACTTGCTTTTAGCCCAGTGAGACCCATTTTGGACTTCTGATGTCCAGACTTTAATACATTTGTTTTGTTTCAAGCCACTTAATTTGTAGTAATTTGTTATAACAGTCATAGGGAACTCATACAGTAAGTTAAAAAATAAAATATCTTTCCAGGTATTTCATATTTTTACCTTAACAAAACACCTACACACTGATTCTTGCTTACATGAAAAAAGCAATACCGGCAAAGAATCATAGACTTCCATTTGTGTTCTTGACAATGGGAACAGTCTTAACTACGAACTGAGCTTGAAAGCTTTTAACTGGGCCATAGTCTATCTAGCCCCCCTTTCACACTGAAAAAACATGCTGGCAACAGCAATTCCCACATTCTGGGAGGCAACTGCTTTCTTTTATCAGGACATACCCCTAATTTAAAAGCAAAGGAGGCCAAAAATCCAGTGATCTGTGTGAACATATAGGAAACATTCCTTTGTCTCAGCAGCATAATGTAAAGGGAAAAATGCCTTGCTCAAGGAAGAGACTCTTAAACTATATCAATAATTGGTTGGCATAAAAAGGAGAATGGTGGAGGTTGTGACCTTATTTTCTTCCTGCCAGCTTCTGCCTTTCTAGGGTTGTACTATAAGCCCATTCTCTCCGTTAAGAGGCACAGTTCTTTCTGCCAAAGCTCCAGCCTTATTCTCAGCAGGTTGCTAGGTTTGGGGCCGTGTGGTCACTTTAAGATCAATGCAGCCCTTAACCTTATTAAGTAACAAGACAAGAGAATTCCAGGCAGCATGAGAGGCTGTAGTCCAATAAAAGTTCCTTTAACCAAGTCCCGAGTGTGATAACACAAGGGATGTAGTCTTGGAATATAAGATGAAACCTGCCCTGTTCAGGGGTCAGAAAGTAGGGAAGAGCTTAACTTGGTTAAAAGAGCCCAGTAGCTTATTTTAGACAAGTTAATGCTCCAAGGTGGAGCCCACATTGTGCTAACTCAGCACTATCACCTGCATTAGAAACTATATTACTCACCAGGTTAGCTTTAGTCAATTACAGAAAACAGCACCTCTGACTTCAGTCTAATACTTTGAATTTCATGGATGAACATAGGTTCTTTGGTAGAATAAATTAACCTCTGACCACATCATAAACCAATCTCAAAAACTTGACTGTCTTCCTAAGTGGAAAAATAGGAAAAATTTGGAGTCGAGTAAGAAATTAATGTCAGCCTCAAAGAATTCCTTCAGCCAAGAAGTCCTTAAACCCTAGAATTTCTTCTCAAGTCTAGATGGTCAGATAATTAATAATCAACCAAGAGTTACTGAAAGTTCAACCAACCATGGTGGAAGGACCCAACCACTATAAGATGTGCCTAATGTCTTCAAAAAAGCTCACAATTAAGCTGGGGAAATTAATCATGAGAAACTTGAAACTTACAACAAGTAATTATACGCTTCTTTGTGTATTTATTGGTCCTGCCTTTACTCCATACAGACAGGGATCATGTATGTGCATTTTACTTACTGCTATTCCCACACAAAGCAGCATAAGGTATGTATTCAAAACTACTTGTTTAAGAAAGGGTGAAGCTCCAAGTGCGTGAGTAGTTACACTAGAATTTCTACACAGAAGTAGTTCAAGAGCCACAGTCTGTTTAGAAGGGAAGTTAGAAGCCATGTTGTCCAGCACTATATGTAAGATTGTAGAATGCCAATTGCACCTAATAAGGAGATGTACGTGTGTGTTGTGTATATGATAGCAAGGCTAATGGATATTACAGGATTATGGGATTATGGAAAAATTAATCTCCGTAGTTCCTCCTTGTTGCAATGTAATCCAAGTGCAATGACAGTTCAGAGCAAGAAAAGATCAGTTTTAGCTAGAGACACAGACAGTATCCTCCAAAATCCATCATGTTGAAACCTAATCCCCAAAGTGATAGTATTAGGAGCTAGGGGCCTTTAGGAGATATTTAGGTCCTTTAGGAGAGTGAAGTCTGTGTGAACAGGACTAGTCCCCTTTATAAAAGAGACCCCAGAAAGCAACGTCACTCCTTCTGCCATCTAAGGACACAGTGAGAAGTCCACTGTCTATGAAGCAAGGAGTGAACTCTCACCAGACACTGGAACTGCTGGCACCTTGATCTTAGACCTCCCAGCCTCCAGGAAGAAATAAGTGTTTGTTGTGTAAGCCACCTAGTCAGTGGTATTCTGATGTAGAAGCCTCAACACACCATGCTAATTAAGCAAGATTTCATGGAAAGTAATCCATTTTGTTCATTTTCCAAAAAAGATTGAAAAAAATATGTTTCACACAACAGTTCTCAATATCTTACCATAGGAAGCAGAAGGATAAAGAAATCCCCACTACCTGGGGACTGGGAAAAGAGCACTAGGAAGACCAAAATCCAAAGCAAAATGACCACTTTTTCCTCTACATATAGTATAAAGTATAGTGCTTACAAACAGAGATTGCCTAGGTTTGAGTCATGGCTCTGGAAGCTCACTAGTTATGTGATCCTGAGCAAATTACTCCACTTTCCTGTGTTTCAAATGTTCCCATCTATTTAATAGAGATAGTAACAGGTCAAGATGGAGTGGCAGAGACAATAATTGCTTATGAAAATATTCTATGTACTCTCGATTTGCCTTGCAGTGAAATGAATCACATGTCTTGTTCTGGTCAATGGGCTGTGAGCAAAAGTAATTTTGTCACTTTCAGAACACCAAAAAATTCAGGAGCTGGCACATAATTTTCCATGTGTTCTTCTCCCATGCTATAGTGAATGGTGATGACCCAGGTCGTGGAGCATCCATCATCTTGGGTACCTGAGTGACCACATAAAGCAGGGTATACCTCATTCCTATTCACATTAGGTATCACATGAAAAATAAATAAACCTTTTTTAAAACCTCTGAGATTTCAAGATAAATTTATTGCTGCATAACCAGCCAGTCCTGAGTAATCTAGTTGGCACTGTACCTGAATAAAATAACTAGGGGGGAAAAAGCAATCTTCTAAAAACATGATGCAAGACTATAGCTCATAAAGAACTAAATGCTACAAATTTTGAGTAAATGAACATAGGAATAACCCATATGTCACAACTCTTGTGTTCAAGGTAAAATTTCTTTAAATTAATCCTCCTCACTCTCACTAAAGAGAAATTCCAGAGACAGCAGAATTTCAAAATTCTCCCTAAGATTTCTGTGAATGCCAGGGCCTAAAAGTTCCAAGGTTCTTCTCCCCTCTGACACTCACTCATGTTAACTTGGTTACCTGTTAACTATAATTACCTGTACCTAGCTCTCAAGCCCTTTTCTGGTTGCTTAAAAAAATCTAATTGCATCAGTTACCAATTCTATGATGTACCAAGGATTTAGAACATCACAAACATTATTGTCAACACAAAGCATTGTGCGAAACCACTATTTCTAACCTGCTCTCTTCCTCTTTGCTGCCCACTCCTTTCTCTCACAGAAGTTCCTAATTCTTCTCTCTTATTCAGAGTAGTTTCTCTGACTTCTGAGGACAAGAGACCTATATTTCTTTTTTTTTTTTTTTAAAGATTTTATTTATTTATTTGACAGAGAGGAAGATCACAAGTAGGGAGAGAGGCAGGCAGAGGGACGGGGTGGTGGGGGGGAGGGGGAAGCAGGCCCCCTGCTGAGCAGAGAGCCCGATGCGGGGCTCAATCCCAGGACCCTGGGATCATGACCTGGGCAGAAGGCACTGAACCACCCAGGGGCCCCAAGACCTATATTTCTTTCCTAGAGCTGGACGCCAGAAGTAAAAATATCCAGATGTCAGCAGGTAACCTACCTCTGAAATCTGTAGGGAAGACTCTTTCCTTAACTCTTTCTAGCTTTTGGTGTTTGCAATCAATCTTTTGCGTACCTTGCCTTGTATGTAATTCACTCCAATTTGTGTCTCCATCTTTACATGGCATTTTCTTGTGTCCCTGTATCTTCACATGGCTGTCTTCTTATAAGAATGGTAGTGACATTGGGTTAGGAGCCTACCTTACTCCAATAGAAGTTCATAATAGTTAATGATACTTTCAACAACCCTATTTCCATATGAGGTCACCTTCTGAGGTACTGAGAGTTAGGATTTCAACATATCTTTTTAAGGGGTATATAGTTGAATCTGTAACAGGACCCTATTCCTGTACAGAATAGAATCTACCCAAGAATATATCAGCTCCATTTGCCTTTATACTCCCTATGCCTTAAATAGTATCTGATGTATCTTAGATGCTGATACAAACACTTCTTCCCTGAAAAAGAAATCTAGTATGATAGCAGGTCAACATTTCTCAGAATAACTTGAAATTCAGAATTAAGCAAACAAAAGACTGTATAGAGGTATATGCCAGTTGCTGAAACAATCAGAACTAAAGGGAACAAAATTCTGGAAAGAAGAGAATTAGGAAAAAACACACTGACATTTTGCAACTGTTTTGATAATTCTGGATTCACAGCAAAAGAATGCAAATCTGGGTTTTGCCCAGGCAGACAGCCACTGCTTGGGACATATAAATGAGCAGAGTTTTTCACTGTCTTGTGAAGCTAGAGGGACAAAATTTGAAACTTCAAGTTACTGGTAACAAGGGAGGAACAGAGAAAGCCTGATTCATAGCCAGCTTCTCCCTTAACACATATGCCAAATTTTAAAGTGAGGCTAGAAGGCTTAGAAGCTAAATAGATAAACTGAAAAGCAGAGAAGAGTTTTCAGGAATCTCCATTGTTAAGGAGAAAGACTAGAGTTGAGGCTCTGGGTGGGTGAGGGACCCAGTAAACTCCTCAAACTCTCATGAAGTTTAGGCTCTGGGGGTGGGGGAACACTAGGGGTAGATTCAGACTAAAACTGAAACATAGTCTTTACTTGTATTAAGAATAAGCTCTACCTGGGCCTAGGACAATAAAGGGTAACTCTGGCTAGAGGAAGATAACATCTGGAACTACCACAATTTTTTTATAAAGTGACTGTCATTTAATGAAAAAATTATTAGGCATGCCAAGATATAAAACAACATGCCTAAAATCCCAAAGAAAAACTGATATGGAAATATGTCCATTTAGATCTAGATATCAGAACTAACAGGAAAAAAAAACTTTAGAATAACTATGACTTATAACTTCAGGCACACAAAGAAGGAAAGAAACTTGGGTAGAGGAAAGATGGAGAATTCCAACAAAGAACTGAAATGTGTTTAGATGAAAATTTTAGAACTGAAAAATATAGTTACTGAAATTAAGAATTTATTGAATAGATTTAATGTTGAAGAAGACAAAATTATTGAACTGGAAACAGGTTCATAAAAATATCCAAAAGGATGAACAGAGAGAAAATGAATAAAATATGCAAAAAAGAGCATAAATACATGTACAATATCAACAAGTCTAACATATATGTATTTGATATCCCAGAAGAAAGGTAGCAACAGAATAGGAAAATACTCCAATAACCACTGAAAATTTCCCAAACTCATGAAAGACCATACTCATAGTTTCAAGCATTCTCAGAACCCTAAATAAAGTGAAAGAAAAATATATCAAGCTATATCATGTCAAACTTCTGAAAACCAAAAAAAAAAAAAAAATTTTAAAATATATATATCCTAAAAGTAGACCGAGGGAGAGAGGAGACACATTTTTACAAAACAACAGTACGATAATCTACTAACTTCTCATGAGAGATGATGAAAACCAGAAGACAATGGAATGATTTCTTGGAAGTGTTGGAAGAAAATAATGAAGATTTCATTACTCAAAAATAAAAGGAAAACTAAGATTTGTTTTATTATGTTCAGTTAGCCACTGTATAGAACATCATTAGTTTTTGATGTAGGTTCAATGATTCATTAGTAAGACAATCTCCAAAGATGGAAAAAATATACTTCTAGCAAACCTGAACAAGAAATAAAAACTAAAAGGATTTTTTTTTTTTTATTTTTTTTTTTTTTTTTTTTTTTTTTTTTTAGGTAGGAGGAAAATATCTGAAATAGCAATACTGAAATGCAGGGAGCAATGAAAAGTCTACATTTTCAAAAATCTTTCAGTAATCTCCAGAACAGCAAGGAGTTCAACAGCTTATGGCCAGTTCCTAGCATGATACTTTCAACAACCTAAACAGTGTTTAACTGTTAAAATAATAACATTACTTCCAACTAGCTCCAAATGAATAGTTTCCTCACTCACATTTTCATTTAAGTCAGAGAAACTTTATATTCCGAAAGTATCCATTAACCTTAAAAAAGGAAGAAAGGGAGAATCCAAATGTCCATTCCTGAGCCTGAAAATGATTCTATTGCATCACAACTCCCCAAATAAAAACTAAATTTTAAGAGAATAGATGCCCTCCAACCTCTCCTTCCACTTAATATTTTCTCTCATTTCAAAAGAGATTACCTCAAGTAATCCTCATTGCTGAGGAATAACCTCTTAAGGGAAGGAGTGTCATAGATCAGCCGATTCTTCCCATTGTCACTAGTAATGACCTAAGTCTTTTTCCTATACTTCGTTTAAACTGCACAATAGAAATCTGGAAAAAAGAAAACATAGGAGAAATCTTTTGGACTCCTTAGATGCCTTCTATAACATTCCACCAAAGTTTTCAATAATGAACTACTTTA
Source organism: Mustela nigripes (assembly GCF_022355385.1). Lineage (NCBI taxonomy): Eukaryota > Metazoa > Chordata > Mammalia > Carnivora > Mustelidae > Mustela > Mustela nigripes. Next base: position 23,603,583 of record NC_081562.1, read on the forward strand.
AAGTTTTAAAAGCTACAGCAAGGTTTAAGAGACTATGTTAAGTCTCTTCCCAACCCCCCAAAGAATGTCTGAAATCAGAATACAGGGAAAAGGAAAAACTGGCCTTAAACCGGTAGAACAATGTCCTCTGCATGCCTTTTTATTCTAGAGGTTTAGAAACACGGTCAGTTTCCTTGGCTGCTACCTTTTTGTGCACAGAGCATATTATGCAGCTTTTTTCATGGCACAGAAGCTCCCTGCAGTGAAAGCTGCTGCCTGAATGGGGTTTCTGAGCACAGATATTTTCTTGCGTCTTATTTGCAGCTTTCTACAATAAGCCCTCTCCCACACAAATACATATTTTCATTATCTTATTTTTAGAAATGTAATGTGAAGAGGGGAAGTGTGATTTGACATTCTAACTGTGGTAGATTCTTCCGTCTGAGTCTCTCTAGGATCTGGCTGCAAATACAACAATTCTAACATGAGACTTCCACACACCAGGCATCAGTCCCACTTAGCCATATTAAAAGCCATGTGCATTGCAGTTGCAGGCGTGCCTTCCCACACATTCATTAGTCAAAATATATCATGCAATATGATTAGTTTCCATTATAGCATTAGGAGTCTGATCCAGACAGTGAGTGTAGGAATAATTTTAGGATTCTATGGTTCAATGAGCTTCAGGTCTGAAGTTAGCTTCTGTTCCTTCAAGTCACAAGAGTACTCGTCTATGTATTGCACCAAAATCTTCAAACTAGTAGGACTTTTGATGTACTTTATCTACCAGCTGAAAAAAACTCTGTTACCTAAAGAATCTGGCATAACCAAATGTAAGAGAGAGAGGAAGTTGTCTTAAAACTTGGGATTTGTGTCCCTAACTCCATCTTTATTTCTTGCTTTCATTCATTTCCCATCTTTTCTGCCTTTTTTCCCATTCTTTCTTGATGAAAAATTATCTTAAATCTAAGAAGCTCCAAATGCAATTTCAGGTACTAGGAAGGCAGAGATATAGAAGTCAGGGTTCCATACTTTTGGGGGAGACAGATAAGTGAGAAAAATAATTAAAATATAGAATGAGACAGATGAGCTGGATTCTCTGTGACCAAAATGTGTGGGAAGGCAGCAGGTGGAGGATGAATTCTAGCCAGAGAAGAAAAGGACTGCATAGTTCCAGTCTCACAATTAAAGGCTCAACTGGCATTTGGACTTGATCTGAGCGTACTGGATGTAGGCAGAACTAGAACAAGCTGATTTGCATTCTGGTTGTTGGATCTAGGGAAACTGAGTAAAGGGGAAAGCAGGAAGGGTTTGTCTCAATGTGTCAATCTACAAATAATTATTTAGTACCTATTACACTGCATGTACCATTTTATTACAACTCCCTAAATACTTTCTTTTTTAAAGATTAATTTATTTATTTTTGAGCAAGATAGCGAGCGAGAGAGAGAGAGAGAGAGAGAGAGAGATGCCAGAGACAGGAGAGGAGCAAAGGAAGATGAAGAAGGAGGAAGCAGACTTCACATTGAGCAGGAAGCCCAACCTAGGGCTCAATCCCAGGACCCTGAGATCATGACGTGAGCCAAAACCAAGAATCAGACACTTAACTGACTGAGCTACTCAGGCACCTCAATAAAAACTAACTCTTAAAGTTTAACTCTGCTGGGGACAGAGGACACAAGGGAAAACTTGGCAGATGTGGTCTCAGCCCTCCATATATCTACAAACCAGCATATTAATCCTCTATTTTCTAGAACATGTAACTGAGTGGTATGGAGTGATGAGCCTCAGGCAGATACAAGGGAAGAAATGTTCATGACAGTTTCAGGGAGACTGAGAGACAGGAAGGCACAGGTAGAGTAACTTTGGGTCCTAGTGACAATCTGCACACAGGTGAGGAAAAGAGATCTTCTCCCTACAGATATAGCCATAATTCTCTGGAACCTCAAAGACTGAGAATGTTCAGAGCACGCTTGGTATAGACATATGTATCAGTCGGTGTTCTCCAGAGAAATAGTACCAAGGGATAGAAAGATGGATAGATATTTTCAGGAACTGGCTTATGTGATTGTGGCCAGCTTCCAAGTTTGAAATCCATAGGGTAGGACAGCAGGTATAAATTCAGGAAACTCAGGATTTCAACGTTACAGTCTTCAGGCTGAATGTCTCTCTGAGAAACCTGTTCTTGCTCGTCAGCCTTTCAACTGATTGGAGGAAGCCCTCCCACATTATGGAGGACAATGTGACTTACTGAAAGTTAAAATGTTTGTAAATGTTAACCACATCTACACGATACTTCCACAGCAACATTTAGAATAGCTTTTCACCAAACAACTGGCATCACAGCCTAGCAAAATTGACCTACACTTAACCATCACAGTATTGAATCAGGAATTAAGAGTACCCTCTGTACAGACATCAGTATTCCCAGCAAAAACACAAAACACCAGCAAGAGCAGCAGTGGTGGTTGGCTGTCCAACAGAAGACCAGAAGGACTCCTATGAACCCATGTGAAACACCCTCAGGGTCCCTTCCGAAATACTAGGCTGGAAAAGACTGTGTAAGAACCATATAATTTTGGTTATTGTCTCTGACACCTCATTAACCTGGAGAAAGGCTCTGCAAACTGAAGGATGAATTTTAGAAATAACAAAATCTTGGATCTAGAAGGGGCCCAAAGGTGGCCAAGAGCACAGTTTGTGTCGACCCTTTATTGCAGGAAATCTGTGAGGGCAAAGGAGAGAGAAGCAGAAATGTGTGAGCCTCTCCCAAGTTGTGAGGGGTTTCTGTGTGATGGGGTTGAAAGGACAAAGACCCTGAGTGGGGCAAAGAAGGAGAGAACCTTCCTTGGAGATCCGGTGCTTCAACTCCTGCTGAGTTAGCTTGGCTGGTATACCACCAGCTTACTCTCCAAGAGGCCAGTTTAGAGGAACACTGCTTTGATTCCCCAGTTCTAAGACTCAAGCCTGAAGGAGAATGAATCTCAAGTCATTTTAGGATGGTTAATGTCTCTGCTTTCAAGTCATTTTAGGATGGGAAATGTCTCTGCTTTTCAATGATGAAGAATCATTCCTATGGTCTTGGAATGATCATGAAAAAATCAGTCGAGACAATCTTAACCGGGACTGCTGGACTGCCTCAGCTGAGGCAGAGGACTTAAATACCTTATATATGTAAACGTGGAAAGCTGGGACTGAAAAAATAACCAGTATATACTTCTGGTTAGCTTCTAGGGGATATACACGCATGCATTCACTTCCTCTAAACCTACTTATCCTCTTGCAGCCTTTTTCCTAGAAACCAGTGCCACCATTCACCCAGCTTCCCATCCTGGGGAAATCCCTACCCTCTTGCACTCAAGGTAACTCATCAAGTTCTATTGATTTTTACCTCCTAAAATGCCTCATAAATCCAACCCCTTCCTCTTCATTCTGCTACCACTCTTTAAGACTGCCCTTTCCTAACTACTTCCCACCCATCCTTCACATCAGAATGATGATTCAAAAATGAAAATCCAGAGCTGTCCCTTTCCTACTTCCCTCCTAGAGCCTTCCAGATTAAGAAATCCTCATTTGGGGGCAATAAGGCCCCTATAATGTGGTCCTTCCTTCCTTCTCCCACCTTACTCCATACATGCTCATATCAAACACTCTCTTCTTCCTCTCTTTTTAAATCTCTATACATGCAACCCTCCCTGGAATGCTCTCCCTACTTCTCTTCTGAGCTGCTGAGCAAACTCTTACTTCTTGCAGATGTAGATCAGAGGTCATTTCTTCCAACTCAGCCTGGCCAAGCCAGATAATTCTCTCCTAGCCTTGATTCTTTGAGAAGCCAAATGCTTGGAGACTTTCTCTTTCTCTCATTTTATGCAGTGGTAGGCATGGGATTGGTTTACCTAACACCACCCCGACCCCCATCCCTCCTGCTTTGGCTGGGTGCTCTCCCTGAACATTTGCTCCAACCCAAGAGCCAGGCTAACATAGACCCTAAGACTGAGGATCTCTATGAAACCACACTCAAAAGAGTGTACCTGGTTTCTTGCTGCCCCAAACTAGAACTCAGTGGTCACCACAGACCTTTGTTTTGTTGCAGTACAACTGAAACTGAGGGCAAAGAAATATAAATAGTTGCTTCTAAGATCTCCTGGTTTGAAAGACAGAACAGCATCTCTGTAAAATCCCCAGCAGGGTTACTTTCAATCCATGCTTTACCCAGGTATTGGCTTATTGGCATTTTTTTCCTGTCACTCAAAAATAAGTCGCTCTTCCAAAATAGGTAAATAAACACAAATTTTAAAAAGAGCAATAATTTCTATTAGTCTCTAGCAAAGTGGAGAAACAGGAAATAAGACAGGTTTTTATGTTTGTTACACCCCCTTGGGATTCAGTTTCCTAAAATTAAGTCCAAAACAAAGTTCACAGTCTCCTCTGACAATATATGTGGATAGTCGGGTAAGGTCATTCACTTGCCAGACAATATTTGGTGCTATCCAGACAGCCACTTAAAAGAACCACAATGGATTAAGGAAATCCTTCAGAAAAGAAAGGCATCTGACAGTGCAAGGACAACTGAGGAATTAACTTTACGGAGAGTCATCTCCAGCCTGGGGAAAAAACCAGCAAAGGAAAGAGAATCAGAAAGACAATAAGAATGAAGCAGGCCCCATCTCCTCTCTTGGTGATTGATGCGTTTTCCTAAAGCACTATCTACAATGGCCAAATGGATCATTATTCTTCTGAAGATAAGCAAATCTCCATGATTCAAATGAGTAAAATCGTAAGAAATCACATTAACTAAATACTTGGAAAAAAGCTTAACTCAGAAAACCAGAAAGTAGATTGAAGGTGACCAGGGGCTGGGGAGTAGAAGAAATGAGGAGATGCTGGTCAAAGGGGACAGATTTGGAGTTATAAAATAAAAAAAATTCAGGGATTTAATACACAGTATGGGGATATAGCTAGTAATACTGTAGTATACACTTGAAAGTCATTAGGAGAGTAAATCCTAAATGTTCTCACCACAAAAAAAAAAAAAATGGCAATTATGTAAAGTATGGAGGTATTAACTAAAACTATGGTGGTCATCATTTCCCACCACGTGTTATGTACCTTAAATTTACAGTGTTTTATGGAAATTGTATCTCAATAAAGCTGAAAGAATGAAATATAAAAAAGTGCAATAAGCTTTGTAGAGCATAGAGTAGTCTTTTAAATATAAATTGTCACCATGATTATGTCTTAGTTAAAATTAAATTTAAATTCTTGTGTTCCAAAGCACAGTGGTAGGGAACACACTGAAAAAAAAGCCAGCCGTAGAACCCACCATTCATTCATTCGTTTCTACAAATATTTATGAAGCAACCATATGTAGGCACTATATCAATAAAAACAACCAACAACTATCTTGAGGTTAAACAAATGGAGCCACACTGCTTGAGTTTGTCCCCGACAATCCCACTTAGTTTAACTATGGGACTTGGACAAGTTCTCGAATCTCTATATAACTCAATGTTCTTATTTGTAAAATGTGGATAATGAAAGTACCTTGACTTCATAGGTCTGTTGTGAAGACCAAATACATTTGCAAATGTAGAGTACTATCCTTTTATTTGCATATATACAATGCCTGCCATACCACATAAGAGTAACCACAAAACCCCATAAAACTACAGCCAATCTTTATGAGGCATTTACTACCTGCCCTGGACTAGGCATAGTACACATTTAATAAATGCTAGCCATTGTTTTTATTACTATTACTTGGATTCTTTAGTTTTGTATTTTATGAAAAATCAGAAATATTCTGATTTCTTTAGTTGTTAGTATTGCTGGGTTGATAGTTTTGGCAGGTTTCCATTACTTTCGATATAAAATTAGAGAAAATACACCCAAATACACTACAGATCTAACATAATAGTCACCTAACCATATCTTAGTTTAGAACATAAGCTTAAAAGGCCACACAGTAGTTTTAAGAACATATTTTCTACCCACCAGATAGCATATTCTACAAGCCCTAAAAAAGTGATTATGCCCAAGATCAAGGAGAGAGTCTGTATTTCTGGACCTTATTTGACAAAGCAAACCAAGAAGATGGGCCTACATCAGAAGGGTGGTTCAGAAAAAAAGTAGTAATGTTAGTAAGTGTTCTAACTTAGTCAGACATAAGGTTGTGTCCGGAAAATCCAACTACAGCAAGGAGAATAAAGGCAGTTCTGAGTCCAGGCATGTTAGAAGCAGGGTGTCATCAGTAAGGTGGTTCAAGGGACTGAAAAACAATAAGAAAAGATTCTGTCAGAAGATGAGAAATTCCAGCTATGGGTAACCAGTGCAAGAATCAAGTTTGTGTAGGGACATCTGAAAATCCCTTTCTTATTTTCACTGGCCAGGAACTATGAGGGTCTAACAAATCGTAGACACTCAAATACTAGTTGTCTGACTGATGCTGGTCTTACTCTGTGAACTAATGCCTGGAGATACGCTTGGGATATCATGCTTACATTTGCATGTCTCTTACCCTTATGAAATTTTAAGTACCCTAAAAGCATCAACTACTTTCCCAACGTGACATTCACAAAGAGACTTTCATAATATAGATATTCAATAAACATTTTCTGAATGAATGAATAACTACCATAAGCAAATTAGCAGACACCAAGGGAGTCTGATCCTAAGCCAACTGCCTTCTGAGAGAAATGTTCCTTACATCCTCCCTATCCAGAGCAAAATGGTTTCAGGGTGTGGGGACATCTGTTGGTGCTGTCTGCCAAGAAACTTCAGTGCCATCTTCTAAGAAGAGCAAATCAATTTTCCTTTGGGGAACTACCACACCCCATCTGATCCTGGCTAAGGGTAGGGCTAAGAGTTTAGTGGATCCTCTTTCTCTCCCTGGAATTTGAACCTTAAGCAGGACTTTAAGGACAGAAAAATGGCTGGAGCTGCTTCATCCAGCTATGCCTAAAGAGGTCATCCATTGGTTCATGTTGCCTTGATTGCCATAGTTGTCTTGGTTTCTGTCCTGAGACCTGGTAACATAGTCCCTCCTTTGAGTCAGTGAGCTTCCTTATTTTTTAACAAATTCCTCCTATATATTAGTTAGCAAGAGTCCATTCCAGTAGCTATAAACTGGGAATCGAACTGATGTGCTGTGAAATACATGCACTAGAAGAGTGGTTCTCAACCTCAGCAGCTCAAAAGAATCACCAGGGAGCTTTTCAAGTCCAGCACTAAGGTCACACCCCAACCCAATTAAATGAGACTCTGTGAGGGCATGACCCATACCTGCTAAAGTGCCCCAACTGACTCTAATGCATGACCCATACCTGCTAAAGTGCCCCAACTGACTCTAATAACTGGGAATCACAAGCTGTAGAATTAAAACAAATATGCCCACCTGCCTTCTCTAAGAAAATCAGGACACAGGAGTATTTTGTAAGTGACATGTTTTCAAAGACAGAATTTAACCCTAGAGAACTAGCTATGTTCCCACTTGGAGTTTGGTTTTTTTCCTTCCAAGAATTTTTTAAGGAACTAAGAGGGTTTTCATCTTTAATTGCTGTTTTTTACCACCAGGTAAATCTAAAGAACTTCACAACTGTAAGCACTTTCTAATTTTATTAACAACATGAGTAAAGCACAGTGTCAAGGAAGAAAAGACCCCTGTTGGCTTGTATTTAAAATAGATTGTGATAATCTATTCCAAGCTGGGAATAATTTCCACCTAAGGAACCCTAGAACTGTGTGGAAAGTGAGGCCGTTTTTGGTGACACTTGTTGACTAGACAGCGATCATGAGAGGGGAGAAAACTGGCACTTTTATGCCTCCTCCTCCTTCTGTCTAGTGAGAGACCATTTTCTTTTGGAAGTTGTACGAAATGTAGTGAGGAAAAAGCTAACTAAGGAGCAAAGCAATTAAATCCCACAGGAGACCATAAATGTGTCTACAACAAGAGAGAAAGATACATTGAAATATTTGACATTTAGTTTCCTAAAGGAGGAGTTACTTTTTACAAGGGTGGTTTCGATAGAAGGACGAAGACAGTATAGTGCCATTCCAGAAGAAATCCCAGGTCTGGTGTACCCTGCACAGGAAATCAAACAGTTACACCAGGAATGGAGAGGAGGTGCCTCGATGGTGGTGCCTCCCAATGGCTGCCGTGGCTACTGCACCACTCTCTCTTGATCATCCTCAGGGCTTACAGACTTGAGGTGCACACAAGCTCTCCTGAACTCTCCCAGGGTTCACAGAATCATGTTGCACTTAGAGGATCGGCTCTGCTTCTCACGGCCCTGGTGGGAGACCCAGTGTCCCTAGAGATCAACTGGGCCCATCCTCTATCTGCCAGCTACACACAGTGACTTCTATTTTTTGTTTTAACTCTGGTGAGACTAAGTCAGTGGAGAATAGATGTATGTATGGTGATCTGCTTGCATAAGTTTAACAACAGGGCTTAGACAATTTATGGAAGGCACGGTCATCGAATACGGAAGGGAAAAGAATGGGGCTCAGCTCACAAGGCACACGGAAAAGGAGAATATTGATGCATCTTGCATATGTTCAGGATGTCCTTTTTATTTTTACTTCATCCCACTTATAAACTTAAGTATCTTATGAGAATGCATTTTAAAACATTTTTTTAAAACTTAAATACATTTAAATTAGGTGGTACTCCTTTGTTGTATTCTTTTATTTCCATTTGATAAATATATCAGGAAACAACTCCTGAGAAGAGGCCAGTCACTAGTAAACAATTTAGACACATGTTTTCCCATTTCCCAAATATCTTTTGATATTTCCCAAAATATTTCCCAAGATATTTCCCAAATATCTTTTGAGTTCAAAAGATATTTAATTGAGATGTTAGGGTATGCTAACCATATGTAGTCAAAAAACAAAATTTACACCTTCTTGTTTATAATACAATAAACGACCTCTCGGGCTGGGCTGTCAATTCATTTTGTCACCCTCTCAAAGTTATTTTTAAGCAACGAGTTGGCATGATCTTTGGCAGAACGCTGTGGTCCTAAACTGAGAGAGTGATACTAATTCACTCTTTATTACAGAAGGGCTAAGAACAGCTCACTGTGACACCAGAAGCAGTGGGAATGTAATGGAATCAGTCCCTGTGCATTACTCATTGACCACAGGACAACACAACTCATAAAAACAGAGGAAGTATAGGACAATGAGAAGAGAGGTGGATTTGGAGTCTGAAAACCCACATTGGAATAGTGGCCTCTCGAGATGCAAACTGAGACACTACACAGTAGTCACCTCCTGTCATGGTCTCTTCCACTGTAAGATGAGGGTAACAATTACAGCTGCCTCCCCAGCAGTTAATAAGAAACAAATCAATAACAGAGGTTCAAACACCACCCACAGTGGCCTGTACTCAATTTTTTGCTGTACCTGACCCTTGATTCCCCTAGCATCAAGCCATGAACATCTCCATTGGCTACCATGAATGCCTTTTTATTTCATCATAAATGAGCACTGATCACCTGTGAGCTTTACCTTCTTTATAATTTCTATGGTTCTCAGTTTTTCTACGGTGGTCATATATACATTTTACAACCACGTTTTATGAATAAAAAGATGTGGGCATATTTTTGAGGTTGGAGTTAAACTGAAGGCACTGAATTCGATGAATATATGAGTTAAGAGTGTTACAATATTAGTGTGAACTGACCAAAGGACAGAATGTCAGCAAATCAGAACACTAAAATTATTAAGGTGAAAAGCATACTCCATATTCATTAATCTTGTATGATTTTAAAAATAAGGAAAAAATTTTTTAACATCCTTATTGTGTTCTTATATAGTTAAAAATATTCATTTATTGTCTATAATAATGGCCATTAATTGAGCACTTATTATGCCACAGGTGTTTTGAAAATAATCAGACCAACACTATAAGAAATGTACTTTTATCCCCATTTTTATCTAAAGGAAAATTCAAATAGTAATTCACCCAAGATTGTGGCCAGTAAATGGTTATTTTAGCCCACCCTATTCTCTTCCATTGTATCTTTCTGTACTATGGAAGCTAGAGAGCTGGTTTTCAGACTCTCTTGTGGCTCTACCACTATATGCACCCTACGTTTGACATGTGGGTACACCCATGCAAGACAAGGAAGGAGGATGTAAGCATCAAGCACAGAGATAGGATTCTCTGGCAAGCAAAGGACACCATCTTTGGTTCTTTGAGGTAATGGTTGAGGAGGTTATGTGTTTAATTCATAAGAATGATGAGCAGAAGGCAGAGTTGGTAGTGGGGTTTTCTCTAAAGAAGGACCTTGTGATATTTTAATGTTTTTGCTGGCTGCATTACTGCTGGCTGCATAGCAAGGAAACTTACTTCCCAGGCCTGGGAAGTGTACAAATTTCCCAATAGCCTGTAATAAAGCCATTTCAGTTAAACAACCTAGAATGAATTCTGTTGTCTACAACTAAAGGATCGAGGCTGAACTGATGAAGTCTTAGAATATAAGTGAGGTTTGATGGGGTGAGGTCCAGAGGTGATGATCAAGAAGGAATTTTTAAGACTTCTTTGGTGCAAAATGGTGGTTTATTAAAGCATGGGGACAGGACCCATGGGCAGAAAGAGCTGCTGTTTGGGGGTTGTAAGGAGTGGTCTTTACATGCTTTCAAGTTGGGAGGGAGTTAGGGATGACCTAAGTCTCTAAGGAATTTTGGAAGCAAGGTTTCCAGAACCTTGAGGGCTAGGGGCTGTTGGGAAAAAAGGTTATTCATTACCAGTAATAAAACCTTTTTGTGAGACCCTTTAGATGTCTATCAGTGGGCCAAAGGTTTGGGAATGATTGTCAACAGTATCTTGGATTGATTAGAGATAAAGTTTCCAAATGAATTGTTAAAGTCGACTTATAGGATCCTGGTAGGGGGTAGGGGTGGGTCAGGCTAGGATTATCCTTTGCCCTTAGCAAAGCCTTAAGGTGGAGACTCCCTAGAGGAATGTCATTCTGCTTGTTTTAAGGGCTTGTCAGTGTGTAAGGACATTTAATAATTTTTTTTCTGCATGTTTCCCACATCAGAACCAATGAATCTTTTAGACGGCATGCTTTACCACCTGCCATGTCTATGCTTTTCCCAGTGTTAGATACTATCTTTTTTATAAAAATTGGCAAGAAAGAAATAAACAAACAAATCTGGATCCAAGCTTTCTAAAACCAAACAGATACATTTAAGACAACAAAGCTATGACTGAAAAGGGTATAAAGAATGAAAGAAGTTAAACAGAAGAACTTCCTTAAGGCAAGAACTCTGGAAAAAATTACATCAGCTGAGATCTGACAAAGCAGTAGAAAGTAGAACACAGTGGGACGTTTCAGTCAAGGTGAGAGAAAAGTTTAGAAGTGTCTGGCACATATTCCAGAGGAGTTCAGGTGTAATAGTGCTGTGAACCCAACACAGCAGTTTGGACTGAACCTGATTACAGAAATTACATTGGGAATCCCATTCACTGGTTCTAAAGATTTCAGGCTAAAAACATACAAGTTCAGAGGTTAAAAAACTGGTCCACAAACAAAATCCTGCCAACTGACTTGTTTTAAAAAATAAAGTTTTATTGGAGCATGATCACACTCTTTCATTTACACCCTGCCTATGGCTGCCTTCACATCATAATGCTGAGCAGTGGCCATGGAAACTGTAGAGCCCACAAAGCCTAAAATATGTGCTCTCTGGCCCCTTACAAAACAATGTGCTGATCACTGATCTAGGAGGTTGGAAGGGCAAAGTCATTTAGAATTGGTCAGTTGGTTCTATATATCTGTCAACAGAAGAGGGAACTATGTGGCCAGAAGAGCAGACCAAGGTTCCCTTCCCTGAAGGGAAGAAAACTTTATTATTTATTTATTATTATTTTTTTAAATTTTATTTCTTTGAGGGGGTGGGCATGACCATGAGTGGGGAGAGGCAGAAGGGCAGGGAGAAGGAGAAAGAATCTGAAGCAGACTCAGTGCTAAATGTGGAGCCTGATGAGGGGTTTGATCTCAAGACTAAAAGATCATGGGGCTCGATTTCACAAGCCTGAGATCATGACCTGAGATGAAATCAAGGGTCAGATAATTAACTGATGGAGTCACTCAGGTTCTGCCGGAAGGGAAGGAAACATATAACTCCTTCAGGGGATGCAGTATGCAGGAGGATTTAGTCTGCATGTGTCCTTGCATGTTTATGGGCTAGGGATAAGGAATAGCACAGGTACTCAAGTGAGGAAAGGTACGCAGAGGTTGAAAGAGATGAAAGTGCCGCCAGAGGATGTCAATGATAAATTGAGAGAGAGAGAACACAAATAGAGGTAGAAAGCTGAGATGCTGTGGCTCAAACTCTAAAGGTATTTAAGGGAGAAAGAAAAGATACAGAAAGAAAAGGTTGTCAGAGAATTAAAAGGCAGCCTTTTTGAGGCCACTTCTCAGAGGCCCAGTCATAATGGGCGCCTTCTCTGTGTGCTATTATATCCCAGGCACTGTGTGGAACCCTCAGAGGTGAACATACTAGTGAAGGACAAAGGGGCAGCCCATAGAACCAGAAGCAGGGCAGTGGCTAAGCAGCTGCCTTGGAATCTGATGGTTGAGGGAGACTTTAGCAATCTTCGTAGAGAAAGGTGACCTCTGGGTAGCACTGGGTAATCTGGAGGAGTAAGCGCTATCCTGAAAGGGGTCTCTGGGAATTTCACATATTGAGATGGAGTTGTGCTCCAGAAGGGATTAAGATGAAAGGAAGGAGATGAAATGGTAGCCAAAACGCACAAATGGGTCTCATGTTGCTTTCTGAGAGATGGGTGTTTTCATCACACAGAGCTGGTGGTGAGACCATAGCAGCATTCTTTGTAAAAGGACTTGACCCGCAGGTGAGCAGCTTCCATTCTCCTTGACTACCAGATTTTTCTGTGTTTTGGAAAAACAGAAAGGAATGCCAAGTCTACTGAAAACCACTGCAAATGCTATCTACATGGTGCCTGTGGCTACTTTATGCAAGGGTAATGAGAGAATGACCAGAATAAAAATACTCTGTGACCTTTCTCAGCAGCAAATGGGCAATGTGATTGAGTGAGCACAGAAGAAAAGCGAGAGCCCATCCTGAGTGGAAAGAGCACAACAAAAGACAGTTATTAAATGAATCAACCCACTTGGGCCCACAGGAGAACCTGCTGATGCAACTGCATGAACTCCCCCAGGAATAAAATGAGAGGTCAGGTCAGACACTCGGTGGTGGTATTATACAAGCTGAAGAAGCAAAAAGAATCCTATAAGCCTCAACCTTAAAGGATTCTGGAAGAAAGCTGAGATTTCTTTATCTTCTGGCCATGTTTTTGTCACTGCTGAGGACCTGCAACTCAAACCTGGAGAAGTGATTTTGATTTTTGGGGGTCCCTTTTTCCATCTATAGAAATGAGGATGATCAATATCATGAGTCGCTCCTCAAAGGGTTCAGTCCACTGCTATCAAAATATTACTCTTGTGGAAACTCAACACATAGATGTTGAGTTCCAGCAATTCTCTCCATCTCTAAGGAGCACTTTGGAAACCACAGAGAGGCAAGATTGGCACTCACCACGTCTAATAAGAAAGGCATGGAAGTGTGGTTTTTGCAAAATCCTGCAGAGTGGCATCTCTGTGGACTCTGTCACTCCATGTGGCACTTCATAGTAAAGCAAGCTGTGTGGGGAATGCTGGTGCCTGGTGGGGGCAATAATACTTAAGAGGATACTGGTTAAGAGCATGGATTCTAGGGGCACCTGGGTGGCTCAGTTGGTTGAACATGAGGTCAGGGTCCAGGTCATGATTCTAGGTCATGATTCTAGGTCATGATTCTAGGGTCAGGTCATGATTCTAGGGTCTTGAGATCAAGCCCTGAATCAGGCTCCCTGCCCAACAGGGAGCCTGCTTCTCCCTCTCCCACTCCCCCCTGCTTGTGCATCCTCTCTCTTGGTCAAATAAATCTTTAAGAAAAAACAAAAAGAGCATGGATTCTAGAGCCGGACCACCTAGATCAGAATCCCAGCTCCTCCACTGTATACTGGTTGACTTTTTATAATCTATCAACCTCTCTGACCCTTAGTTTCCTCACTTGTATAGACAATAACTGTACATACTTCAGAAGGGGACAGGAAAGACTAAAAGAATGAAGGTAAAGTACTCAGCACAGTGCCTGAAACATGAGAGGCAACCTAAAATGTTAGCCGCTAATATTATTATAGTTTGATATTAATGAAGGCTCAAGCAACATGCCATGGGAAAGAAATTATAGAAATATTGACCAGACTTGAAATCAGAAAGTCGAAGAAAAAATTTCTAGAAAAATGCCAAAATTATTTCACAACTATCAATTGCTTATTACTGCCATGAGGCAGGTAAGCTACCAATAACTGAAGCCCACAGACCATTGCTTAATTCCATTTCACCTGACATTTCCAGCCACTCCCCTAGTATTTCAATAAGCCCTGTAGGAAACACAAATATGCAGCCCTATGCTTCTCCCTTTATGTCTAATCTTCTTAAAGTCAAGAAGCAAAATGAAGAGGTGAAAACGAAAAATGCTAATGGCCTGAACAGTAGTATATCTACACCCAGGGGTGGGGGGCTAGATGAAAATTTCCTCTAGCCATGGAAATGTCTAGGATCGAATCACCTGGAATAGGAAGCCTGGCACCCAGAAAGAGCTGTGAGGAAAGAGGGGTTCAGAAAGAACTTGCCAAGGACAGTGTCAAGTTTTCTGAGCACCAGGAACCAGCTTTGGCTTGAGGACCAAAGCTCATTAGTCATTGGAGGTCCAGAGATTATATGAGGTCATATAACAGAATCACCAAACTCACTAAGTGAGAAAATAAAGGAACACACTGGCAAAGATCATTCTCAAAAACACATCTCAGCCCAGAAATGAACGTAAGGAACTCTGTTCCAAGCAAGGGATCCAACTCCCCTTTGGCTCCAAAATGCTACCAAGAAATGAACCAGTAAAGAAACAGAAGTCCCAGCTTATGTTGTTTAGCAACACCTCCCAAATACTATTCAAACACAGCCTTTGTTTTCTGTTGCAGTTATTTAACAAAGTTAAATATCATTTTCAAGACAATGAAAAAATAAAAATATTAGAAGCCCTCCAAAAATGAAATTATATGGCCCACTCTCTAGATTTAGCAAACATCTTTCTTCCTCCCATGTTGTCCTTTATTAAAATCTAATACTAATGTGGGGTTAATGTGACAGCCCTGAGTACACAGATGAAGTTATAAAGGAAATAAGCTTTTATTACTTTTCCAAAGACAAAGCAATAACTTAGAATAACAGAATGATGTTAAACTTTCTACCACTTTCCACCCTCAAACTCTCTCCTTTTCTTTCTCCACATTACAGAAACATTTTCTTAAAAAAAAATTAAATCTCCATTTATGAGTTTACAATAGAGCCATAACTAAGAATAATCTCATATTTTTGTAACAACATCTTCCAGAGGCAGGGAAAACTGTCTTTGAAATTATCCCCCAACTTTAACTCAGTTTCTTATTTTCAAGTATATTAGGCTAACTGATGCTATATTGTTAGATGGGATTTCTCCCTCTTACCCACTCCCCTTAGCCACTTAACCACCAAATTTTTTTTTTTCTTTGCCTCCTGATTATCTCTCAGATTTGTCACTTCCTTTCAGTACTCCTCATATTTCAGATGCTGTCAATCTTCTCAAAAGCCTCCTCCTAGCCCACTGGACTGGGATCCTTGTAACCCATCTGATTTCCTTTCTTCCCTGCTTAAAAAAGTCAACAACTTCCTATCACTTACAGAATCATGTCCCCACTCTTTGGCATGCCCCACTTCTATGTCTGTCTACTCTCTCCTCCATCCCCCTAACCCTCTCCTCCTTCCCTACTTCCCATCCTTGCACACAGATGTGCACACACCCCCTTAGCAAAACCACCACCCATCATCAACATTTAACTCTTAAAGTTCTAGGAAGCCTGTGGTTCTTTGATCCTCCCATGCTATTGTAAACTCACTTCTCACTATCTGTGTCTCAATTACGCTTCTTTCTTGCTTATGGCATTTAACAAAGAGTTACATAGTTCTCATCATGCCAGGTCTTACTCCATGAGCTTTGTGAGTATTAACTCATTCAATCATTAAAACCCTGTGAGATGGATACTATTATTCTCCTCATTTTATAAATGATGAAACCCTGGCAAAGATCAGTTAGGAAACCTGCTCAAAGTCACACAGCAAGTAAATTGGTGGAGGGAGGAAAGAGGCAAGATCTAAACCCAGGCAGTCCAGCTCCATGTCTGCACCCCTCACCACACATGCACTGCCTCCTTTTGCCTCTTCCTTGCTCTGTATCAGCTCCTCTGCAAAGCCCCCTCTGAATACGGACCACAAGTGCACATCAACCCCACTTAATAGGTCTCATGAAGAGTCTTACTATATGATAACTATCACAACCTTTCTTCTCATTTTCGACCATAAGTGGCTAGAAGGCAGACACTATCATTCATCATGGTATCTCAGCACAGGTGCTCAATACCTGTTTGATGAATGACCCAATAAGGATGACAGATAACCTTATTATAGGTTCCATGGTTGGTATAAGGAGAAATTCAAAGGAAGTGGAAGCTAAGGATTATGTGGTTCTTTCAACATTTCGTGTTTCCAGCTAACATTCTATCAATGCCATAAATTGCAGGAAACACTTGCATGCATGCCTCTACCCCCATCCTCAGTTGCATAGATCGGCATGGTCTGATAGAGTGGTCTCAAATCCTAGAAATGCTCTCTATCTGCGTGGTCCCATGTGTTGAGCACTTGGCTGGAAAGACTGAGAAACTGAATTTTTTTATTTTACTTTATTTTAAATTTAAATAATCACAAGTAGATGGTAGCTAACATATTGTATAGTGCATGTCTAGACCATTTTCAAATCGTCAAGTGGCAGAGAATAGAGCAGTGAGAGGAATAGAAAGTGGGAAGCAGTTAGAAATATGCAAAGAACACATGGTGCTGGGATAGGAAGCCTGCCTGGTGTGACCGGAACTATGGAGTTTATTGGGACTTTCAAGGCCAAAAAATGGGACATTCCCAGGCAAACCAGAACCATTGGTCAACCTACTCAGTGCCTAGAAGGAACTAAAAGTATATTCCATGCAGGAACTCAGGAAACTGAAGCAGGAAGTGGAGCAGGAAAAACACTGAGTTTGGGCAAAGGTGAAGATAAAACTGTATGGTGAGCTGGTCACTGTCTTGGAAACCATACCCTCTTCAGACTTGCGTGTATCTACATATCCTAACACCCAGGTTCTAACACAGAAATTTCAAACAAATGTGTACCTGCTTTTTTTCAAATACATGTGCTTTATTTTACTGATCTGTCTCTTACCAGGGAAATCAAGACAGCAGCTATTCAAATGTCTTTGATCTGTCATTTACATTTCCATTCTCATCCCATAATCTGTTAATCTTTCCAGTATCTCAGTGCAAGGCTGAATTAAATTCCCATATTGAATCCCAACATGAAAGGCATTTCTTTGTGAGCAGCTCAATATGATGTTCTTCTAAATGACATTTAAAATGTTCAGCTCAGTAATGGAATGATAAAGAAGGGCACCTGGTGTTAGTACACATCGGTAAGAAGAACATTTTTTTTATTAGTCAGAAACCAAAAAGATAGAACAAGATAATTAAAAAAGAAAAAGTTTATTCCTGCTAGACTGCCACAAGAGTATTATGACTCAAAATGTAATAGTCACTGAATTCCTACAGGAATCTAACTTCTTAAAAAGACATCAGACATCAAAGTCTGAGTCATGCCACATTAACCACCAATGGCCAAAGAAAAGTTTGAATACCACTGGAAAAGTTAAATATTAGACTTTCCCTGAAACATTTAACTCAAGAGAAATAGGTATTGCAGTTGCCATACCGACTTGTGTGCATTCTTTATAGGTTTCCAGACCAATCTTTGCTCCCCCCTTCTGTTGCTATGGTGACCCAAATAAATTCTCTCCTGAGATTCATTTCTCTCAGATGCCAATGCATCAGGTCAAGCAGACAGGCAGGCTAGCAAATAACGCACTGGCCTAAACATTCTCACACTCTCTGGGCAGCCACAAAGAGCTTTCCTCGACACATCACACCCTATCTCAACATGTTCAAAACTGTAATTCCATTACATTGAGAAAAAAAATTATTCCAAGCTTTGGTACTTCTTTTATTTGTCTAATAACAAGATGAATCCCTACACAAGGCAAAGCGTAAGAAGCTGAACATCAGAAATTCTCCTAACATCCACTTCCATCACTCTTATGCTCACCAGTAAGACCTGACTGATGGTTCTCAGTAAAATAAAGATAAAGGCAAGGACTTTCATAGTCCAACCTCCATACAGTACTAGCAGATATGGTATTTACTACTTAGAATTAGGGACAAGGGAGACTGAGGTATTAGCCCCAAAAATTCATGAAGG
This sequence comes from Mustela nigripes, assembly GCF_022355385.1. Lineage (NCBI taxonomy): Eukaryota > Metazoa > Chordata > Mammalia > Carnivora > Mustelidae > Mustela > Mustela nigripes. The sequence goes on from NC_081562.1 coordinate 23,622,033, forward strand.
AAAAACATTTGGTTCATAGAAAATATGCAGACACAATTCTAAGGGAAAAAGCCTTAAAGCCTTTTTGTCATTAGAGATGTTACAGTTTAAAGCCTCTAGTGTTTGAGCATCCTCTCCCCCTGCATGTGTTAAATCTGTATTACATACAGTGCAAATATTTATCAAGATAGAGCAGCATACCAAGCAGCATTAGGAGTGATGTATATATGTAACAGGAAGCAAAGTGATGCTACCCACATTCTCTAAAAATCCAAGTCTGTTAATTTTACCCAAAAATGTACAACATTTTGACCCCAAAACTAATACAAGGCACATAATAAGAAACGCAGAAATAAGAGTTGGGCATTCTACTCTAGGGCTATTAGTACATTAACACTTTCCCTCTGCCCATTAGTAATGCCTCACCAAAACCCAGTAAAAGTTGTTACTGCCACTTTGGGCACAGAAGGATAAATTAACTTGTCAAAAGTCACACAGCCAAGAAGAACTTGTATGGGAGTTTAAGTCTTAGTTAAGTGCCTGGGCTTGTTACCCCCATGTTGTACTGTCCCTGTGGGTCCCCAGTACACTTGGATGAATCAGACCAACTAGAGACTTTCTACCTTGAAATGCCTCCAAATCACTATCTATCCTCCCCACCTCTAAACATACATGTGCTCACTCACTCTCTCCTTCTCATCCCCCCTTCTGTCTCTGTCTTTTTCCCAGCGCTCTGAGACCAGAATATCATTGCCCAGCTGTTTTCTGGGGAACTTAGCACTGCTAGAACACGACATTACTCCTCTACCATATTTGTGGTACAGGGCAGAAATGAAATTCTCAGGAGCCAGAGACTACAGACCAGAGGAAGTTTGCACTGAGCCTAGGGGAGCACACAGAGGTTACCACTGTCTTGGAAGACAGAGGTGAGACCAGGAAGCAAAAAACAAGCACATACTTTCTATTTCTATGTCATGGTTTCCCCCGAAGCTAGGGAAAAAAAAAAAAAGGACCCCCACACTTGTACACAGGGTACTCTGGCCAGACTATGAGGAGCAGATGATTCAACCAGAGGGCTGATAAATCACCATAGAAAACTATGAGCAAATAACAAGTGCAATGAGGCTAGAGATTCAAAGAGAAAGAATGGGAATGAGCAGAAGAGAGGGAGTGGGCCAATCCATAACTGGCCCTTTTGTGCCTGCCCCACCCAGGCTCTGAGTCCCCCCAGTGGACCCACCCACCAGGGCCTGCTGTCCCCTCCTGCTCATCCAACTCCATAGCACTTGCCTCTCCCCTTCCTCTCCAAGACAGGTTTAAACCGAGGTTGGTATTTTGAGGGTCAGCATGGCTGTTTTTCAGTGACTTTTGAATACTATTAACCTTTTCTTATAAACCAGTGTCTTTCTCTTACTAAGAACTTAAAACTGTATATGCTGGAGATTCTTTGGTCTTGAAATGCCAGTTGGATTTCTTAATGGCCATCCATGCAAACAGACTATACATGAAGAAATCTGACTTATAGGCAGCTAACTTTTGGAGGGGAATACATCTACTCTATATATCAAGGGATACCTGTTTTTGACATCAGACATCCAAGGAGTTATGAACATTCATATTCCTCTCCAAAGGACAGCCAGGAATCTTATAAGCAGAGTCCTAGAATGACTCACTTATTAGCGTTTGCTGCCCAGGGCACAAAATGTCTGATCAACAGGACTTGGGATTTTGGATAACTGCCTCTTAAGTGGATTCAGCTCTTAACCTGGATTGCGTATTTTCCTCCTTCATTACATATGATTTAATTTCTCAGGGATTAAATTATTTTTGAAGTTCTTCTAAATGAAATGAAGAGTAAATAAAAAGATCTCTGACAAAAAAAACCTGAGTAATTTTATTAGGAATATGATAAATGTGATAGGTTGCAGTAGCCTGAAAATCCCATTATATGCAATTAAGGAGCTACATTAATGTAATTGTAGACTTCCTAGCATTTTAGCCCAGCACATACAGTATTTACAGATAATTGCATAGTAAGGGGGAAAATTGCAAGCTGTGAGTCTAGCATGCACGTGACTTATGTTGTCAAATTAAAACCTGGTTGGGTTTCTCCTTGAGTTATTATCTCTAAAAAGCTTAATTTTTATCTTTTCAAGATGGGAAAATGCACAGGCATGCAAATGAAATATTTCCTGTTAAAAACCATACAAAGTGCCACAAAATTACAGGCACTATTAAAATAAAGTAATAGTCAATTGGATAATACTAACTCCAGATTTGTAACTCTTTGACTAGAACTTCACTGAACAAAGAATTCTAAGGCAAATTAGTATCATAAACAGTATGCAAGGATAAATAACTTACTTTTATGCTTATGAGATCTCCTATATGCACATTGTTAGCATAAAAATGGTCCTAAAGTAACAAAAGAGCCAATGGGTGACAGGAAAATACCACGGAAAAAGTGCTCACCTAGGCTGGAAGAAATGTGAATTCCTATTCTACTCTGTTGACAATAAATTACATAATCCTGAAAAAAAAAATTAAACACTCCACATCTCAGTTTCAATTATAAAACTCAATGATTGAAAGTTAAGCCACAAAAATCTCCTCAGTCTAGAAATTATCTATGTTATCTAACTGTTGAGGCAAATACTGGTAGGATGAATACTTTTCAACTATCAGGTTGAATTATTAATCTCAATTTAAAAACAGTGCTACATGTATTTTTAAATAGCTAAACTTCTCATTAATTTAAGTTCACCTACCTTCAGATATGATAGTGGAGTAACATGGACCAGACACTTGTGAAGAGTCAAGAACTGTAATAGCCACTTCTATGTATACTGAATAGCTTCACTCTGTGGGGAAAGAAAAATACCAAATTCAGCTTGTGCGGTGCTAATTTTACATTAAAAGAGGTTATAATCATTCTGAACTCATTTAACTTAAATATGTGCCTAAGACCATGGTCATGATCACAGCGGTCCTCATCCTAAAGCCTCTGTTGAATACTGGGTATAGCACTGAGTTTGATTGGCCCTTCATCCTCCAAAACACCTTACACAGTGTAGATAAAATGGCGTCTCTGTTCTACAGATGTACAGAGAAATAAACCTTGGAAAGATGAAGCTGGGCAACTTGCCCCAGGCCACCCAGCCAGCATATGCAGGAGCCAGGACTTGAACTCAGGTCAGACACTAAATCTAAAGCTAGGCACAAACCAGTTTGCACACACACTCAAGAATGATGTTATTCCCTTCTTCCCACTGCCCTCTAATCATTAAAGAGGTCAGAGGGAAGTGGATATATAATAAACACCCTCTATCTAATTTCTCCTGCCGAATTCATGAAGAATAAGTAACTGATCCAGTGTCTTCCCCACTCCTGCTCCTGTATGATAGAAAACAAATATTCTTGCTAAAGGGCTTGGATGGAAGCTATCAACAGGAATGAAATCTCAAATGATAGCTGCCCAGAGCCACACAGCAATACATTATCACTCATATAGTTCATGGAACATTCATTCATTTTCTTTAACATCAAGTTTAACTTTGCAGGAGGCAAGTTATGTTATAAAACAGCAAAAAAAAAAAAAGTCTGAAAATGTTGATATGATTGTCTATCTAGTGGAAGGGAGACAATTTGCAGCAAAATAATTGGTACATTTTCCCACTGCATTATGTTTCTCAAAACATGTTACTGTGGGAGGAGATTAGCTTCCCCTTTCTTCAGGAAGAAAATGACTTGTCTCCTATAGTGAATAGAACTGTCATTCTGAGAGCTGACAAATGCTAACAACCTTTGGAGGTACAGTGTGCCAGCATCTAAAAAACAAATAAAATAAAATGAAGAATCCAGTAACCAAAGAAAGGTCATAAAAAGAAAATAATAATAGGGTAGGACCCTTAAGTATTAAAAAAAAAAAGTATTGGAAATCTGCTTAATGTTAGAAATAAGTCATATACTAAAATGAAAGGAAAAAGAAATAAATAATTCTAAATTAAAATCAATTAGTTTACATTTTTATGTTAGATTCTATAGCACCAAATTAAATATAATGGATTCTATTCTATTTTGCTAAAAATACAGTTGCATTAGGAAGACAATTAATAGAGCTGATCACAGATGTTCCAAACAGTCATGATCAGAGCCAGAGTTGAGACCATCAGAGCTGAGGTAGCACTGTTCTATCATTTACTCTTATACCTTTGGTCCCATGATCCTGATGGGATTATTTTGGTGACAGAGAAAAACCGACCTGATACCGTAAGATGATGCTAGATGGATAAGAAAGGGGTCCTGAGAGGCCATTATACAGAGCTGACTGAGATTCTGGCAGATGATGCAATCAAAAGATGCTTCCGGTCAATCTTTGTCTCCCTTTCTCCTGTCAGAAAAGGCTCTCAAATAACGACATTTCTATGGCAGTACTTTCTTTTTGCTGTTTGTTATTTTCATCAGATATAAATCTGTAACTGACAAAACTTAAATTTTTGTCTGTCAAGATAGAGTACTTAAATTATTGTTAAACTAAGTACATTCCCATATACTTAATCATCACAAAATTGGGGGGGCAGGTGCTGCTAAAAACCAATGTGTACGTTAGAAAAGGGAGTTTAAAACAATGTTAAGCACTGTTCTGTACTTTGTGAACATGTAAGCATTAGAGGTGGACAGGTCTTCAGCAGATATTCCAAAGGTCTGCAAAAGAAATGCAGTTCTTCACAAATAACCCATAACAGAAATACTAAGTACTTGATGTGTATGAATTTGCCCTTCACAGTTCTATGAAGTGTACTATGATCATCATTACTTTGAAGAAAAAGAAACAGAGGATTGGAAGATCTGAATATTTAGTCAAGTTGCCACTGATAAATGGTCAAGTTAAGATTTGTTAATTTTCTATTTGAAGTTAATGATTGTGAATTTTACATTGCTGGATGTTGGATATTTTTATATTCTTTTCTTGAGCTGTATTCTGGAATGTTATAAAGTTACTTGGGAAGAAATCATTTCTTTCAGGTCTTGATGTTAAGATTTGCTAGGCATGACCAGAGCAGTGTTTTAGTGAAGGGCTAAGTATTCTTCATAACTAAGGCACAGTTTTTCAGAATACACTACCCGATGATCCATGAATTATGATGTTTTATGCTCTGGTTGGTGGAAAAAGAAATTTGCCCAGCCTTGTGTGAGCTCCTAGTATTATCCCTATAAACCTTGCAGGTGGTTCCTTCCCTGTCCTTAGTAGTTTCCTCTCATTAATGAGCAGGTTATCATACAGCCAAAGATTCCAGAGGAACCCTCTGCAGATTTCTGGGGCTCTCTCCCCATGGCCATCTCTCTTCTCTACAACATTCTACCTTGTAAATTTTGTTTCTGGCCTCCCAAGATTATTAGCTCTGTCATCTCACTCAAGGGATCTGCCCTGATCTACCTGAGTTCCCCTTGCCTACACCTTAGCCTGGAAACTCTCTAGGCAGTGACCAAGGGCAATTACAGACTCACCTTATTTGTTTCCCATAGCGCAAGGATCACAGTTCTTCACGACATGATGATGTCCAATATTTTAAAAGCTGTGTTACATATGGTTTCCTGACTTTCTAGTCATTTCAGAAAGGAAGATAAATCTAGTTCCTTTCACTCCATTTTAGACAGAAGCAGATGTTCTCAAGCTCAGCTTTGAAGCCATGCATTCAGTTTTCAGAACCTGAGATCATAACTGCTAGGCTAGTTTTTATGAAGTAGTTCATACCAGAGAGGTTAAAAAACTAATGAACATAACCCCCCCCAAAGACAATTATTTCCTTCTTTTTAATACAGTTTTTTCCTAAAATACTATTATTTATACAGTAGTATTAGAAGGGATAGGAGAAATAGATCTTCTGTGAGTTAAGTATTTTCCACAAAGCTCAACCATCAGATTTTCCTCTGAGGGAATGCTTACTTCTTCTGGGAGCACTAGTCCTGGAAGATCATCAATAGAGGTTTTTTAAAAATTGCATGTTGATGATCTGGTAGGCTGGCTTAGCCTGTTAAGCATCCCACTCTTGATATCAGCTCAGGTCATGATCTCAGGGTTGTGAGATTAAGTGCTGCAGCAGGCTCCACGCTCAGCTGGGAGTCTGCTTGAGACTCTCTCTGTGTCTCTCCTTTTGCCCCTCACTCCATTCACATGTGCACGCTCTCTAAATTAAATAATTTTTTTTAAATTGCATATTTCTCTTCATGAATCTTACATAAGTATCCATATAGAATATGAATGGGGGTCGTTACTAAAGTCTCTGACAATCAGGGGAAATCTAAGTACTGCAGACATATATCTCACTTTATCCAACAGATCTGTTCCTTTAAAGAGCCATGCCTGAATCATTATACTGTACAACTGAAACTAATATAATACTGTATGTTAACTATACTGAAATTGAAATACTTGAAATTTTAAAAATATGTAGAACATTAAAAAAAAGTTATGCTTAAATCAAATTTGAGCAAATTGAATGATCTCAAAAGCAACAGTGAAGCTTACTGTTTAAAACAATAATAATCTCTTTTGTGAACCAGATCAAAGTCCCCCATTGTCTTCATGGAAGCCTGCCAAGCCTCATAATTAAAAGTACATGTTTAGCCCAAAAAACAAATAATCCTGTTTAAAAAAAACAGGCAGAATCGGGGGCGCCTGGGTGGCTCAGTGGGTTAAGCCTCTGCCTTCGGCTTGGGTCATGATCTCAGGGTCATGCCCTACATCGGGCTATCTGCCCAGCAGGGAGCCTGCTTCCTCCTTCTCTTTCTGCCTGCTTGTGATCTCTGTCTGTCAAATAAATAAATAAAATCTTTAAAAAAAAAATGGGCAGAAGATATGAACACACATTTTTCCAAAGAAGACATACAGATGGCTAACAGACACAGGATAGGATGCTCAACATCTTTTATCACTCACACCAGTCAGAATGGCTAAAATTAGCAACACAGGAAACAACAGGTGTTGGTGAGGATGTGGAAAAAGGAAAACACTCTTACACTGTTGGTGGCAATGTAAACTGCTGCAGCCAGTCTGGAAAACAGTACGGAAGATCCTCAGAAAGTTAAAAATAGATCATATTTAAACTATGATCTACCAATTGCACTACTAGGTATTTACCCAAAGGATATAAAAGTACTGATTTGAAGGGATACATGCACCCCAATGTTTATAGTAGCATTATCAACAGCCAATTACAGAAAAAGCCCAAATGTTCCTCGACTGATGAACTGATAAGGAAGTGGTGTGTGTATGCATGTGTATCATTCATTAATTCATATATATATGTGTGTGTATATATATATATATAGTAGAATATATTATATAACACTACATGACATATAGTATTCCATTATATATAATGGAATACTACTCAGCCATAAAAGTGAATGAAATCTCGACATTTGCAATGATGTGGATGGAGCTAGAGAGTATTATTACATGAAGTGAAACAAGTCAGAGAAAGACAAATACCATATGATCTCACTCCTATGTGGAATTTAAGAAACAAAAGAAATGAACATAGTGGGAAAAAAAAAAGAGAGAGGCAAACCAAGAAACAGACTCTTAACTATAGAGAACAAATTGATGGTTACTGGAGGGTAGGTGGGTGGTAGAATGGGTTAAATTAGTGATAGGTATTAAGGGGGGGCACTTGTGATGTGCACCGGATGTTGCAAGTGATGAATCACAAATTCTACATCTGAAACTAATATTGCACTGTGTGTTAACTAGCTGGAGTTTAAATAAAAACTTGGAAAATTTTAAAAAAGCAAAGCATATCAGAGAGGAGGTAGGTGGGATTAAAAGTACACTTATCTTGATGAGCACTGAGTAATGTACAAACTGCTGAACCACTACTGTATGTTAACTCTACTGGAATCAAAATTTAAAAAATTAATAAAAACAAATAAGGACACAGGTTTAAGAATCAGGCAGACCTGGGTTTAAATCCTGGCTTCCAAGCTATGCGATCTTGGCTAGGTCATTAAACTCATCAAAGCCTCAGATTCTGCCACAAAATAAGGATAAGAATACCTACCTACCACTCAGAATGCTGGGAGGATTTATAAAATCCCTGTAAAAATGCTAACCTCCAGAAATGTGCTTAGTGAAAGTATGATGCTTAGTACTGAATTAAAGTTAACTATCATTATTTCTCTTATCTAGAAAAATATAAAGTTAATATGAGAGAAAATAAGAAATAAGTTGTTATAAAATAGTTATTTCTAAATCTTTCTGCATATATGTTGGGTTTTAGTCTAATTTTTACTAAGATAAATATATTTAACATATTTAAATACCCAATTTCTTAGAAGATTTTTATAATTAAAATAATTCACCTTGGTATCACTCTCTTTAAATTTTCATTTACTTAATGTCATTCATTAATATTCACATGCCATGGTAGCTAATTCTGCAATGTTCATATACCTTCCTCAACCCACCACACCCCTGTAGTTACCATTTTCATCAACTATAAATATTCATTCTTTAATTATTTTTGTCTTTCTGACATATGTGAATCAAATCCTTTAGCACTAAATATTCTCATCACTTTCCACAAATTTTAAAATTCAGATAATACTTCCCTCAGAATTACAGAAAATCGAAAACTGCAATGTCCTTAACAATCTATTATTTCTCATTCACAGCCAAACATACCTATTTGGACAGTTATATTATACTTCAGACTAGACACTTGTATCAGTCCATAGAAACAGCCTTAAAATAACTGACCGATCAATCCTAGATGAGGAAACATAATCATTTTTTTATAACTTTTCTTAGGATCCCTTAATACATCTGTGTTTAAGAATAAATTCTAAGTATATTTAGTATTTTAATTTGATAAATCTGGCAACCCTTAATATGTTTGAAATAGGCATATGCTTGTATATTCACAGTCTAGAAAAGGCTGTATGTGAACATAACTGTGTGAGCTGGTAGAATATTTAAAAGCCTGAAGGTTGTCAATGATACAAAGTATGAATATTTATGATATTTTAACACATCTTAGTGTAATTTCTCCTTCCCTAGTGATTCCAACAAGTTTTAATGCAACACAAATGTAAAATGTCACCAACTTATTTAAATACAACCTCCAAATCAAACACTGAAATGGCAATTGAAAGCAAACTTAGTTTTCATTTCTGAGATAGCTCATCACAAGATGCATCATTATTTTGTGTTAGTAGACTTTTGTAGCATCTAGCAGACAACAAGAGGTTCACACCAAAGCCAATTTCAATTAATTCAAGATAGAAAATTTCATGTGACACTATCAAACACTTTACCAGAATTGAGATAGATTACATCTACAATTTCACATTACTTTTATCTACTGATCTTATAGCTCTATCAAAAAAAGCAATCAAGTTTTTCTGGCATGATTTGTTCTTTTTAAATTCCTATTTTATAATGTCCATTATCATTATCCTTATGTTTCATCAATGCTTGCAAATTTTCTATTAATGCTCATTCTATTCTTTCAATGTAGATTTACCTGTTTTTGCTAGATAATTATGTCAGTGTTGTTCATTGTTTTAAAGAACAATAATAATCATTAAGATAATGCTCAAAAAATTACCCCTCATATTTGGGTTGATAAAAGAATTCAAATCAATTCTACGAATACTTACTGCACATTTACTAATGGCTTATTACTCTGCCAGGCAATGTAGGGAAGACAGATTAGCAGAAGAAAACTTTCATCTGGAAGCCACTGATCTCATTGAGGAGATAAAATATAGACTAATGGGAATCCTGCATCATTGGTACCCAATGTTTTCAAACTCTAGTAGGTTAAAAAAAATTATTAAAATTTGAGTTTTCATGCCTTATTTCCAGAGGTTCTGAATCAGCATTTGTGTTTTTAACAAGCATGTTATGTAAAATGGGGACATTTTACATTTGTGTTGCATTAAAACCAGGTGATTCCAGCATAAGCATTTTTTAAACCATGCTGGAGAAAAAATGATATGGACAGTCAAAAGTTAGAACCAGAATAGAGTTCTGCCATTATAGGTAACATCATACAAAAAGACTTCCCAACAGAACCAGGACTTTCAGGATATAAGACTAACAGAGTTCTTATACAACATTATCTGTACTAGCAGTGCTAGAACTGTTTTTGAAATATACTTGATTCACTGACAGAACCATGATCTGCTGCTCTTTGGCCAAATCAATTAGGCAATGGAGAAAACATTATAATAACTTGCCCGTGCCAAAATAAGCACGTTTCTCTGTCAAGGAGCTAAAATAAAATTAACACAGAGAAGCATTTATCTGGGTTGCTTTCACATTATATATTGGGTACATCCCAGAACATGGGAATTTATCAATATTTTAGTGACGGTCTAGAAAGCAATACTTAGAAGATAATTTCAGAGCCACCAGGAGATTTTTATCCCATGAGTAAGCCCTGTAATACTTCTGGGAAAGCCTGTAGTGTTAAATATGATTACTCTAGATTCATGAGGTATCATATAAAATTATTACTTGAATGTGTATAACTAAATTCCTTTCTCTGAATATCTCAGACCGGTCTACTGTATTACTTCATTCTTTGTGTTACATATGTGATACCAGCACAGCAGTCAGGGTCCAATCAGAAAAACAGTATTTAAAACAGAGGGATTTAACAGAGGGGATTTTGTTAAACAGATGATGAAAGAGATGAATAACCAAAAGGAATAGTGAAGCAATTGAGAGATTAGCAGTACAGGAAATCTCTTCCTCCAAAGTCAGAAGAGAAGAGGTGTTTATATTTCCAGAGCCCAGGGGCAGGGTCACCTAACTAAAGCCAGAACAATGAGGCTAGTCTGGGCTGACTACAGTAATACAGAAGCAGCCCCAAGGCAGAGAGAAGGATGGAGAAATACCCTTCCTCCCACCCTCCAATCTCCTGCTAAGCGCGTTCCCACAACTCAGCACAGCAAACTGTCAGCTGACAGGTGACCTTTGGAAACACAGTCAGGCCCCCTGCTTCTCAGAACAGAGCAGGAAAAGTATAAGAAAGTGGTTTGAGAGCAAATAAGCCAAGATCTAGGAAAGGTGGTGGTGATGGTGGTAGTTGTTATTATTATTTTATAGTATCCCTTTAAAACAGAGAAATTGAGTTTGCAAATGAATTTGAAATTTTTACAGAATCTCAACTCAGTGTTTCACTTATTCAACAGTGCATGCTGCCTCCAAATATACTGCATTTTATTCTCTTATTCTTTATCACTCTAGTTTGCTGTGATTTAAAATTCAGTGTTTGAATAAGCTTCATTATTCTTTTTATGATATTACTAAACGCAAATCCTTTCTTCTTACTCATCTCTCTTACCTATACATCAGGAGATATTCTTATTTCATTCCTGATACATTTTAATCACCCAGATATCTTTACTCCATATTTTTAAATGTACATTTCTAAGGAACAATCTGGTATTAAAACCATTTAGTTATCATAATTGTGTTCTCACTGCATTCATTAATGGAATTTTTGTGTCTAGTAATATCTATTCCCCATGCAGAAGGCTACAGATCAGTCTCTTTAACCCATTTACCTAGTAAGAAGGATGTACTCAAAACGAAGTTTGCTACCTTCCCTCCCCCGCACAGAAAATCGATCATGCTAACTAAGCACTGCAAGAGCTTTATGTTTAGCAAAGTATTTTGCATTGTGTGTGTGTGCGTGTGTGTGTGTGTGTGTGTGTGTGTGTGTGTCTCAACAGAATGGCTTCAAGGACAAGTAACAAAGAAACGCAATTATAGTATCTGGGGTTCCCTTCCACGTATTTATGCATAAATACATAAATGCAACATATAAATGATTTAACAGTTATATAATCATGTTCTCAGGACATACAATTTTCTTTGCCACAGTTATCCAAAACAGATGATACTTCAGTTGATCCCCACTTTTTCTTAATAAAGCATTTCTACATATCAGGTTAGTCTCCTTACTAGCCACTCAACACTTCCATATTCAGTCTGGGCTCCATGATACCCCACACTCCACTAGCCATGACTTCTCTGTTCTCCCATGAGCTAAGTCCCATCTCCTTCAGGGAATTTATCGTAATGGGCCAGCCCTGAGGATCCCTCCTCCTCATGAACTCCTATTAAACAAGTATCTATCAATTAAATGTGTATTTATTACTTCATGAATGTGCTTTGCATCTTCAAAAAGTCCTTTAAATTCTTAGGGACAGGACCTGTAGCTTAAATCCCATAATACTGAAAAGTAATCAGCAAGTACTCAAAACATACTGAATACCACTGAGGTTCTATAATCAGTCCTGGAGAGGGGTCTCTGAAGTCACCGTAAGATGCTGGAGAAAAGGTAAAAAGGAATGATATTTTAGTGGAAATGTAGAATGGATAAGAGACCAAGTGACCTAGAAGAAAGCAGAAATAAATCGATTTCAGGTAAGCAGGAGTAGATCTCCTTTAAAGAAACTTAGATATTTGAGGAAAGTTCCCAAGACACATTTTCCCCCTTTGGAAAAAATATCATATTTTTATTTTTGCTGATTAAATTTCTTTTGTTTTAGCCAGCAATATATTTTTGTTGCCTCTTGCATTTTGAAAAATGACCCTGAGGAATTTCATTTCATAGTCACTCTTGATGAACTGTCTTCTACCCTGTCTTAATTCAGTTGCATCAGGAGGATCAAATCTGAAGTCCATCTGTAGCTCTGATTAGGTGTTCACTAAATGTGATTGTAAGACCCAAGTCTCAAGATACCATCCTTCTGAGCCTCCTGAAGGTCACCTGGGATTACACCAGTGGCAATTAGCCATGCACTTCCCCTCAGGGCGCCCCTCCCTCACCTACCTGGCTCTTACCATTCTGCCCTAGCTCCTCATTTAAACCTCTCCACACCAATATGTCTTCAACTTAAAAATCAATTTTCTCCCTGTTTCAGTTTTCTTTTTCACAGTTGCTTCTTCATTTAATCTTCAGGGTCATCTCAATCCCCATAAATCTAAGCACAGCAATCAAATGTCTCGTCTCTTTAAAATGTCTTGCCACAGGTGGGGCACAAATCCCCCCTCCTGATGGATTGGGCAATTTAAAAGAAAGATGGTGAGCATGGGAAATTTGATCTCCAGCAAAAGGCCCTTCCATTGGAAACCTGGGGCTGAAGGGGCAGCTTTTGTTTTTGTTATTGAAAGGGTTTATGCTTTAATCTCTGCTTTAAGAATTTTTTTTTCTTGAAGAAAACAATCTTAACCATTTATGAATGAGATCTGAAAATCAAGGCTTTCAAAACCCAGTAAGTGTTTTGTTTACTAAAATGTTTACTAAAATGAGGAAGACTCCTATTACACCTGAAGTGGGTTCCCTCTCACCCTTGCCCCATCCAGTTAGTTACCACACCACTCAAAAATGCCTGCAGGAGGCTTCAGGCTAGGCTTCTCTGTTGCTGTGCTCACTCGTTTTTTACTGCACAAATGATTACTGAGCACTTATGATCAACATGGCACTGAGCTAGGTGCTATAGGGCCAAATAGGGTGACATAGCCCCTGTTCTCAGTGACACCGATGGGACAGGCATGGATAAAAACAGTTATACAGAAAGGCAGTATGTGGCAAGTAGTAGACTTTATTTATTGATTCAACAAGCATTTACTGAGTGCTTTCTCTGCCAGGCACTCAGGATATAGTTGAGAGAACAACAGGTACCCTTCTTCCCCTAGAGGAGCTTCTACTCTTACTGAGTGAGTGACAACTATGACTGGAATGATCAGATTAATGACCAATGGCGTCTTGGACCAAGGTAAGTGTTTTGAAGGCAGTATTTATGTAAGGAGATCGATGGAGATCCAGCACTGGAGACATGACTGATGGCTGAGACCTCAGAATGAATAGGAGGTGACAAGGCTGGGAGGCTGGGGAAGAACATTCTAGACGTGGACAAATAAAGAAAAAATGCTATGGGAGCTTTCAGAGGGAGAAATCCTTTCAGGGTAAGACCAAGAGGGAGAGACGTTATGTCCTAGAGTTCAGAGAGCACTGGCACTGGTCCTCACTGAGGGTAGGACTTCATCAAGTAGACATGGTGAAGAGGAGATGCTAAGCCAGAAAGGGCAAAGAAGCAGACCAGGATGAGCAATGCTCAAAGAAAAAGAAATAGCAAGATTTCATCAGGGTGTGTAGGGAACTCAGTAAAGAGGCTGGAAAGAGAAAGAGAAGATTAAACACGGAAGGCCCCACCTCTCTGAGCTATAAGAGGGTTGGGATTTTTCTAGGCATGCAGTGGAAAACCACTGAAGGCTTCAGAGCTGGCCTCTCTGTTCATATGACTGGAATCATGTGCTAAGGATATCAGTCTGAACCTGAGGTATCATTTTGCCATTCATGGCATCAGGAGTGGAGAGGAAGATACAGATGCAAGAGATAGTCACAGAAGCAGATCTAACAGAACAAATCTTAAAAAGATGTTTGTACGTGTTCAGAAGCTGTTAAAAAATTTTACTTTGAGGGATGCCTGGGTGGCTCAGTTGGTTAAGCAGCTGCCTTCGGCTCAGGTCATGATCCCAGCATCCTGGGATCCAGTCCCGCATCGGGCTCCTTGCTCAGCGGGGAGCCTGCTTCTCCCTCTGCCTCTGCCTGCCATTCTGTCTGCCTGTGCTCGCTCTCTCTGCCCCCCCTCTCTCTCTGATAAATAAATAAAATCTTAAAAA
>NC_081562.1:23636818-23647150 GCF_022355385.1 Mustela nigripes
CGAGGGATGCCTGGGTGGCTCAGTTGGTTAAGCAGCTGCCTTCGGCTCAGGTCATGATCCCAGCATCCTGGGATCCAGTCCCGCATCGGGCTCCTTGCTCAGCGGGGAGCCTGCTTCTCCCTCTGCCTCTGCCTGCCATTCTGTCTGCCTGTGCTCGCTCTCTCTGCCCCCCTCTCTCTCTGATAAATAAATAAAATCTTAAAAAAAAAAATTTACTTTGAGAAAGAAGGACAAAGAAACTCATATATATTGAGAATTTTATCTGCTAGACCCAATGCTAGGAGTGTCTTATGAACTGTTTTTATTTTATCCCAGGAATTCATGAAATGAGTATTCTTATCCTTTTTATGCAAGTGAGAAACTGAGGCTCAGAGAAGTAAATTGCCCAAGAGCAAGATAATAATTTATGGAGCCAAGATCTGACTTCAACATCAGTTTGTTTCATAAGGCAAAAATAACACTTAAAGGTCTTTCTTCTTTCCTAGTGCTTAATTCTTAACCTGTTCACCGTTTGTTAGACCCTATCAACATTCAAAATGGATTCTTAGTGCTCTGAAAACCTCTGACTGAATATGGGAAATTTCCAAAGGATTGCCCAGCCAATGTCAGACATATTTATCTCTGGAAGAAGGGAAGTATTATCGCCAATAAGACATACATCTGGAAGAGTAGGGGGAAAAATAATTCATGTCTGAAGTGCCTGGTCCACTCCTCCCTGAAAATTCAATGGCAGGGCATTTGTAGGACTTGAAAAACAGTGAGTAGATTCAGTATATTAGCTTTCATTTTGTTGTCTTTATTTTCCCTGTAGGGATCAAAAGATGAAGAACTCTTGTCAAAGCTCGTAACTCTCTAATTACTTAATTATTAACAGTGAAAATCTGATTTCCGAAGTTGTTTAATGGTCATGCAATAAACCAATGTGAGATGACGGTTAATGCCACAGCTCAGGTCTCCAAAGAGTTGAGTGATGTTATAGTTACTGTTATTTCCAAGTAGAAATAGAAAAGCCACGACTACAATACTGCCTAGGATTCCCAGTCACCCACTGAACAGGTGAAATGTCTTTAACACTCAGATGGGGTCAAGAAGGAGACTGTTACATAATAAAATTTTTCCCCAACCAGTCTTTGTCATAGCAGATAAAAATAAAGTTGATTACTAGGCAGAGGGAAAAAAAATGAACCAGTTATTAAGCACACTGCATTATTCTTAAGAGTTGTTTTCTGCCTCTTGTTACCACTGCTGGCTGTGAATTTCAGCATTAATTACCTAGGAGCATCGAAAGTGTACTGATATTATAATTTGAAACCATTATACTAAGTATCTCCATTCCAGCTTATCATGCCTGGCAACAAACAGGAAGGTGAAATGCAAAATAGCCATAAAAAAAGAAGAGAGAACAAAAGAATAATAAACAGAGGACTTTATATTAGTCAAGAGAATGATGGGAGCCCATCCACAAATATACTACACTGGCCACAATTCTCTGAATGGTAGCGTCACTGAGAGAGGGAAGTTCAGCAAATGGGTTCATTTCTAGAATGTTCAGTTCAATAACTGGGAGAAAATATTTCAAGAGGAATTGGCCATACAGAATATTTTAGAGTAGCCCTTACCAAGAAGGGGCAGTCCCTGAAATTGGTGGTCCTGGAACAGATATCTGTTCTTCTGTCACAAAGAAAATGGAAGCCATCAGACTCCTGCAATTTGACCAAACCTACCAATCAGCCAACAATATATATGGTCTCTCCTCCTTTTGGTTAGAACATAGGCTGTACCCACCTACAGTGAAAAGCCATTCCTACTTGTACTTTGGTCTCTATCTCCTCCCACATTCTGCTTCTCCTGGCTATTACCTCTCTCTTCTTAATGCATCATTCTTTGTTACCCTTTTTACCCCTTCCTTTCCTCTCTATCTTCTCCTTCTCCCCCTACCCCAGATTTGTTCTCTCTTCCTGGACAGCATTTAACATGTTTAAATCTCTTTCATGTTAAAAAGAAAAAAAAAAAGCCATCAATCTTCTGTCCAACCTCCAGCTGACAATGTTTCTTCCTTGTTCTTCTTCTGTCCTAAACAAATTCTGTGCCATCTTATCTCCCTCACTCCTCATGTCCCTTAAATCTGGACCTTTTCTTCATACTCCAATGAAACTACTTTCCAAGACTGCCACTGTCTCTTTGCTAAACCCAATGGTCATTTTTCAGTTATAATTTTCTGACCTCTCAGCAGAATGTGACACTATTATCCAGTACCCCCTTCTTGAAATTCCCCTTTATTCTTAATAGCACGTACTCTTAAGTTTTCTTCCTACAACTCTGCCTACTTCTGATCTTCTACTAATGACATAATGTTGATGTTTCTCTGGACTCACTCTTCTCACTAAAAGAAGCTTAGACACTCCTATGGACCTCAAGTATCACCCTTGGGCTAATGAGTTTGCAATCGATATCTCTAGATCAGAACTAATTTCTAAGTTCTAGTCCAATATATCCCAAGGCCAGTGAACATCTCTACTTGGTGTCTTGCAAGGATCTCAAATTCAGCATGTCTAAAAAGGAACTTAACATCTTCCCTCCAAACTTACTCCTGGTCTTGGTAAATGGTATAACCAAGTAAACCACTCACTCAAATCAGAAATCTGGGAATGATTTTTGGCATCTTTTTCTACTTTATCTTTCTTTCACAACTCACACTAAGTCAACCATAAGACCACTCATTCATTCATTTAACAAATATTTATTGAGTCTATCATCTGTATTACGTGCCATGAAGAGCAAAACAACTGAATTTCCTAGCCTCATGAAACTTACAGCTTAACAGGGAGAATAGTAGTCACTAAACAACACACACCCAAGAAAGCAAGAAAAACAAGGAAAAATACAACCAGCTGAAAGATGGCTCTAATTGGACTAGAACTGGGCAACAAAAAATAAAGAAGTACAGAGATATCCTGAGAGATAGAATTGGAAGGTTTTCCTGATTCACTGGATGTAGGCATCAAAAGAAAGAGAGAAATCAAGGAATATTTACAGTTTCTCTACTGAATATCTGGGTGCCAGATGGTAGTGCTACTGTCTGAGGTGGTGAAAAGGTAGGGAATCAAGTAACATTTACATGTGATGAGTCTGTTAGTTTCCAAATGGGCTTGGCAAGTAGCAGTTGGAATAATGAGTCTATAACTTCAAGGAAAAGTCTAGACCTGAGACATAAACCTATATGTCAACAGCCTAATGGCAATAAAATCACAGAAATAAAATACACAGAAAAACAGCATAGACACTATACTGTAGAGAGAGAAGGAAAGCAATCCCAGAATTAACTCCAGTGAGTTTCTTTATGAGTGATTAAAAGGGAGAAAAATAGTTAAAAAGAGACTGGAGAGGTAGGTTAGAAAGAAGAGAAACAGGTAAAAATAAACTAAAAAGGTGAAAAGTAGATAAAAGAAAAAATAGGGTCCAAAAGTCAAGAGTCCAACTATCTAGAATACTGTCAACTAAGAGAATGGAAAAGTATGTAACTACAGCAATGACAAAAGCAGTGTCAAAGAATGATGAAGGCATAAACCAGAAATCCTCTAGCAGCAGTCTAAATATTTCCCAAACATGTCTCATTTATTTCATCTAAAGTTTAAACCACTACAATTGCTCACATATATCGCTCTTATATCTCCTTCAACTTATTCCCCATTGTACATCCAGAATAATCTTGCCAATAACCAGTTCTGATCACATCATCCCACTGCCCCACTTAAGATACAGACCAAATTCTTCAGGATACTTTCAATGCAAACCCCCTCACTCACCATGTGGCCCCTGACTTCCTTATTTCATCTCATTCCACTCTCTCTTTCAAGTTCAGAGCATCAGCCATGTCGAATATCTAAAATTATAGGCACACTCAGAGATCGATTGAGTCACGGCAAAAGTAAAATGAGAAAAGTGTATGGGTTTAAGTTTGAGGGAAATATCCTAGGTGTGAGCCAGATAAATGTTGTATAACTGAACAAATTCTTCTTTCCCATTCTTGCTTTCTTCTTTAACCTGGCCGATGTTCCCACTTCAGATTGTATGACATCTGCTGACATCTTGCATGATCAGGAAGGAATCCTGATGCTATTTGTTTTATGCAGACCTTGCAATGAGTCTTTTCCAGAAGAGCTATGCCCCTTGTGTACCCAACTACACTGTAAACTCTTTAAAGTTAGGGAACATGAAGAGGCCAAAAGTATGGATACCTATGTTTGAATCCTTGTTTCTGGAGTCCCTGGGCCTTTGTTTTTTAAATCTCTCTAGATCTGTTTGGTTTTTTTTCCCTAGTAAAACTAATATAATAACAGGTTTCTAATTCATAAGGTTGCTTTGAGGATTTCATGCCTGACACATAGTGAACACTCAACAAATTCCACTGCTATCATTTTGACTATTAATGTTTTCTAGACCCTAGAATGCTTTACACAGTACTGGGCAGAGTCAGTGGTTAACAAATACTGGTTGGCTATCTGATACATGCTGTCGCACCAACCATTTTTCCCATGACTGTTATGGTGTATTATTCAAGGACAAGAATGGTGCACCCATCCTTATGATTTCAATTCCTTCTTCTGTTTTCATGTTGAGTTATGTAAATCAAGCTTACACATTTCACCCTTCAGACAGAAATGGAGTGGTTCTAATTTGATCTAACCTAAGGTGGGAGCAGGGGGATACAGAAGACTGTAGAAGTTAAAACTTTCTGGTATAAATGAAACAGCAGGCTGCCTTGTGTTTTCAACATTAGCAGTTAAGTTCACTGCAGCTGAATTCAATTCATATCAGTGGAGATTTATATCAAACAGTGGGAAAGCAAGTCATATCCTACTGCTGTCTTGTAGAATTATCATCAGGAAAGTAGCCAATTTTAGCACAAATAAATGGTAGTTAGGGAAGTAACTCGTATGATCAAGTCCTAGAATGGTCATTCTTTGATTTAAAAATATGTTCTAAGCCTGTCACTTTGCATGAGCTTGATTTTCAAAGGAAAGAAGAAAAAAAATCACTACACTTTCTCCTGTGGGAATAGCACCATATACAATAACAAAATAGAGAAAGAAAATTCTGCTCACTATTTTATCATTTCACATGTATAGAAAATAACTTTAAGTGGTGTGTGCATGCTTAAGGATTAAATTATATACAACATAGCTCACTATCATTACTGTTACACATCACTAAACCAAGACACTCTTAAAACTGTCATTTTGTTGGCAGCCAACAGACAGCTGAAATGCTGGTTTGAATTTTCTCTCTCTTATCTCCTTTATGAAGTAGGAGAAGCATTTTATAAGTCACATCCAAATGGAGAAAAAAACTGGCTTGTTGAATGAAATGCAGGTATGTTAAGAGCAAGAAGAACCCTCAAAGATCATCATTTCAACCCCCTTAGTTTAATAATGAGGACACAAGATGCAAAGAATCAAAATAACCAACTCAAGGACACATAACTGGGGACTGCATCTATATAAGTCTCCCCACCATTAAGTAATTCTCAAACTTAGCCAAACATCAGTCACCTGATAGTACACACATTCTTGTAGAAACAGACTCTTTGGGAAGTAGACTCCAAAATCTTACAGATTTAAGAAGCTCCCCAGATGATTCAAATGCCAAACATCCAGAGTCTAATTTCATGAAGCACTGGGATACACTGCCCATGGCTATTCAACTTTGCAATGAACACATAAAAACCTGTTCATTTTTTATATTTAAATAGCTATATTACTGAATTTACATAGCTAGGGACTACAGAACACACCAAATGTCTTTTTATTCTAACTCATCTCTATTTACTCTACAGCTACCATAAAAGCAGTCAGGCTCACTACATATAGTTCTCTAGCTTATAAAAGCATTGTATGTATTATTGTGTCCCTAAAAAGGAAAAGAGGACACTTTTCAAAATGCATGTTTTTCCTGAGATGGAAAATTGATGGCTTAATTATCTCACACTGCTACCAATATAACAATAGTGTGATACATGTGAACATCAAATGTACAACCCTCCCCAAAACAATCCTACTCACAGCACTGACTTGCTTACCATTCCCCTGCAAGTTTACTATTATATCCTCAGTGCTTGCCAGGGGATCAGCCTTGCACCACAAAAGGAGAGCTTCAAAAAGAGACAAACTTTTTCCGAACCACAAAATCAGACAGAATTAAACCTGTTTCTCAGGCTCTGATCTTTCCCCTAAATTTTGGACTCATGTATCCACATGCCTACCAGACATCTCCACCCACTTGTCCCATGAGTAATCTAGATTCAACATGATCCAACCAAAGTCAACATTCTCTCCCAAACCTGCATTTCCTCTATGTTTCACATGTTGATTAATCCACCCAGTCACCCAAGGCAAAAATCTGGAAATCACCTCTATTTGCTAGAATTTCAAACTGAGTTTCAAGTGAAAGAAATTCAGCTTAAGCTGGCTTGACCAGAAAACATAATTTATTGAATCACTTACTTGGAAAGTCTAAAAAGGGGACTCTATCCCTAAGTCTCACTGGACCTAGCTAAGTGATACCATAAAACTGCTTTCCTGTTCTCTTTCTCTTCTCGCCTCTTCTCCATGGCTGGCTCCATCTTGGGTTGTGTACGCTAAGCTTACACCCATCTTGTTTTAATTCAAGAAAAAAAAAAAAAAAAGAGGGTCTCCTTCTTAATAATTTTAGCAAGTTGGCCTCACGGGGCCAACTCAGTTTACTCACCCACCCTTGAGTAGTTTCCATGGCCAGGGTTATGGAACTGTTGGGTCATCCTCACACATCTTAGATAAAGGGGACTGGGAAATGGACGAAGTGTGGGAAAAAGGAATTACCCAGAGGAAAACAGAGATGCTATTTCAAGGGGAAAGAAAAAGAGGAACACCGTGCAGGCAAAAACATCAGATACTTTTTCCATATCATCCTGTTCTCCTTTTCCCTTTACCCCTTGATCCAAAGAATTGCTTAGTGCCAGCGACTTTCTGTCCTTAACATGTTTCTTACCTATCTCCTTCAGACACTATTACTGAGTTACCTCAGGCTCCCATCATGTCTCACCCACAGCTGTTATGGCGTGCCTTACAGTCTTGCTTCCGTACTGCAATTCCAATCTGATGATAGTGCTGCCTCCCGTATGAATTTATCAAGGCCTGATTACCTATCATGTAAAAATCAGGCTCCCCAGCAGGACATTTAAGGCTCTCTAGGCTTTGCCCTGCTTTGTCTCTAAACATTCCCCAACATACACGCTAAAGTGGCTGATATCATACTAACAACAATAAAGAAAAATAATATTTCTTGAGTTCTAATGAGGTACCAGCTTCTATATAAGGAGCCCTCTGTGCCCTTACATCAGCCTTATTGCAATCCTCATTTTACAGATGAGAAAATTCAGCCTTAAGGAAGCCAAGCAAGTTGCCCAAATTCACACAGCTGAGAAGAACTAATGCTATTACCAGAACTCAGACACATCTGTTTGGAAACAAAGTCTGATCTCTTAACTATTATACTACATTGCCACACTGAACTGGATTTAGTTCACTGGATTTTCCATGTTTTTCTTTCTTTTTCTTCCACTAGGTATATTCTTCTCTTACATGTCTGACTGAAGTTTTCTGGGGAGAAAACTTCAAGATCTAGACCAAATACCTGCTTCTCAATGAAGCCTTCCTTGATACACACAAACAGGGATGACCACCCTCCCCTTTATGAGGGATACATAGTAACTTGGGAACACTGGGAAACCTAAAGATTTAAAATAATGATATAATTAAATAAATGATGGCCTATGGTAGAATATTAAACAATATCAAAAGTTATCAAAAATTTTTTTAAAAACCCACTAATAATCTGAAACTCTGTTCCCAATACAAGGTGATTGGGGAAAGCACAGCAGAGTACAAAATGCTAAATAATGCATGCTTCTACCTTCATAAAATAATACATTTCAAAAAACTGAAATATTCAAAATACAGAATAGTGATTAAGAGAAAGGAGCGTTAGTGTCAGAAATGGATCTAAACTCCATATTTGCTGGCTCTGAAACCTTGGGAAAGATACATACCCATGGGAATCCTGACCCTCTGGATATGGGTGTGAACACACATGTGCATCTATATCTGTCTATACCTATATTTCTATCTATATTATATCTGTATCTATATCTCCACTTAGAGAAAGAATAAGAGTAATAGACTGGAAGGAATACACACCAAAAGGTCACAATGATGGTTAATTTGACTAGTGTTGACTTCATAGCTTTATATATTTTGATTCTTTTTCCAAACATTCCCTGATGTCTAGGTGTTTCCTTTATCTATAGTCTGACCCACTCTCTGCACTAATATGCTGTGTCTAATTTAAAATCTGGGCCCCAAGAGCAGAAACCACATCTAATCATCTAATTACACATCCCGCCATCACACTGCACGTGGCATCGGTGTGAAACGACCTGGTGGTTAGTATTGTCACAGCCATGCCAGATATATCTGGAACACCTGGGAGGTCTTCTTTGGAAAATAGTCAATTTTTGACAATTTAAGGGTAGATTATCCAGTTTTAAAGTATCTATATCCTTATGCTCTATGACATTTCCCTCCTGCTGACCGAATTTGAAGGTTTCATGGCTCCTTAATATCTCCACCACGACAGGAAGAGAGAAATAAAAGTGATGATATTGTAATCAATCAAACTGCTTACTCTGTGGAACCACTGATTATTATGTTCACTTCAGAAGCTTCAACATGAGAAATTTCTTTTTAAATGTAATGGTTGGGCGAGGAAAAAAACTCTCTTTCTCCTGAGAAAATACTCCGTTTTCTTTTTTATTGATAAAACAACATAGCCGTGCTTTATCTTTGGTCTTGGGTATTAGAAGGCTTAAGATTATTTGTTGCCCTATCTTCTTCCTTTACTTAAATCTGGCTCTCCAGACTTTATTTTTATGGCCTTTCTTTGGTAGCCTGTCTCAACTTATGTTTTGAAGGAGCTGAGGTAGAAATAAACTCCCTAAATATCAATTTTGAAAATCTGAGCCAATAAATAATAATACCTAATATTTTGATTTTTTTTTCCATAGTTTTACACTTATGACCTCACCTATTTCTCCTCACCCTATAAATAGGGCAGCCATTATCCACATTTTATAAACATGAAGACTGACAAAAAGCCTCTGGTAGAATAAGAAAGAAAAAACAAGAGGCTCTGGAGCTAGACTGCCTGAGTCTGAATTCTGGTTTTATTATGGTTCCACCTAGAGTCACACCTTTGGATAAGTTGCTCAACCTTTCTGTCCTTCAGTATTTTCAGTTGTACAATGAAGAGGAGGATAGTAACAGTTAACGGGCACAGAGGAGTGTTACGAGGACTGGTCAGGCACACAGACCATTGCCCAGTACATAGAAGGACTTGTAAGTGTCAGAGGTTTTTATACCTGTGTCCCTGTCACTGAACACCAACTATTCCCCTGTGCCCCACTCATTTGTACTTTATCAGAGCCCTAGTTAGCTAGCTGGGGCTGTCATAAAAAAAAACTACTGTGTGGGTTAAGCAACTGGAATTTATTTCTCACAGTTCTGGAGACTGGGAAGTTCAAGATTGTGGTGGGGGCTAAACTGTTTTCCCAATGAGGGCTCTGTTCCTGGTTTGCAGACAGCCACCTTCTTGCTGGGTCTTCACATAGTGGAGGGACAGAGGGAGCCCTGGTATTTTATCCTCTTCTTATAAGGACACTAATCTCATCATGGAGCCTACCCTTGTAACCTTACTTATGTGTTTTGGGGTTATGGTATATAGTCCTAAAAGTCATTTTTAAATCTCTTAATGTAATAATTAGATTGTTACATGCCAAAGGCCCCATCTCCAAACAGCATCACATTGAGTGTTAGGGCTTCAACATATGAATTTTGGGGGGAATGTAATCCCCCCAATTATGGGATTCAGTCCATAGCAGTCAGCCTTCAAAGTATACTGGACAGTAATCTGCTTTTGCCATAGATAAGAAGAAATGATTTCCTGAGAACAATAAAAACATGATCATGTGGCCCTATTTTTTTTTTTTAATTTTTTATTTTTTATAAACATATATTTTTATCCCCAGGGGTACAGGTCTGTGAATCACCAGGTTTACACACTTCACAGCACTCACCAAATCACATACCCTCCCCAATGTCCATAATCCCACCCCCTTCTCTCAAACCCCCTCCCCCCGGCAACCCTCAGTTTGTTTTGTGAGATTAAGAGTCACTTATGGTTTGTCTCCCTCCCAATCCCATCTTGTTTCATTTATTCTTCTACCCACTTAAGCCTCCA